>NC_142886.1:42290000-42647500 GCF_051225735.1 Oryctolagus cuniculus | reverse complement strand
CTAGGCCCTGGGCTCAGTGCACACACACAGACACACATGCTGGGCCCTGGGCTCAGTGCACGTGCGTGTGCACACACACATACAAACACACACGCTGGGCCCTGGGCTCAGTGCACACACACACATACACATGCTGGGCCCTGGGCTCAGTGCACACACACACACACACACACACACACACACTGGCCCTGGGCTCAGTGCACACGCGCGCGCACACACACACACACACTGGGCCCCAGGCTCAGTGCACGTGCGCGCGCGCACACACACACACACACTGGCCCTGGGGGCCCTGTGCTTGCTGTGCTCATGCGGCCTGAGAGTCAGCACCTGGCTTCTTGTTTAGGACTTCTGTCTGGAGCTTGGAGGCCGGGGACAGTCCTGGCTCCCCTGGGCCTGTCCCTTCATCTTTCTCTGAACCTCGGTTTTCTCATCTTTGCAATGGGTCCATGATGGCCCATCTGCAGGTGCTCCTCTGTCTGTGTGCCCCTCCCCCACGCTTGGGGACAGCTTTGTGAGTCTCCCCTGACTTGTGGCCTCAAGCGAGCCCCTCAGTTTTGGTCCTCAGTTCTCTGTCTGAAATGGGGGGCCTATGAGGTGGAGAGCCCAGAGCTAGAAGCTGCCCCCAGGGGAGGGGAGTCCTGCAGGCCGGCCAGAGCCTGTGTTCAAATCAAGGCCCCAAACCCAGGGTCCTGAAGAGGACCATGTGTCCATGCTGCTGTGGGCCCTGCTCAGGAGGGGTGGCATCTCCATCAGCCTCTGAGCCCAACAGCGCCCAGGGTGACCACAGCAGGGCCCTTGCACTCTGTGAGCTGGACTTATGTTTCTACTCACCCCTGACTGGTCGGTGGCTCCTGGAACCTGCCTGGATTTCAGGTTGGGCCACTGCTGTACTCGGGTTAAATGGAAGGTTGATGACCTTGACCAGATTCTGTGCCAGTCACCATTCAGTCCCCCAGTGGTGCCGTGAGTCACTCCCATGGTCGTGCCCATCTTACAGATGAGGAAAACCGAGGCACGGGCTCCTGGCCCCCAGGAGGTGGACTGTAAGAGAATCTGCCCTTGGTAGTTATTAACTGGCTGCTCTTGGCATTTGGGTCTGGACATCAGAGGGAGAGGGACGTGCCTGGTGTCCTCTCGGGCCGGGCCCTTGGCCAGATGGGGCGGGAGCCGGGCTGGGTCTGTGCTGGGTTCCCCAGGCAGCCGGAAGCGCTGCTCTGGGAGTTGTCTGGCACCAGGGCCTCTGCTGGCCGCGTTGTTCTGTGCCTGCAGGGGCCGGCGTGGTCTGTGCTGATGCTCAGTCATTCTTGGGGCTGGCGCCGTAATCACACTGCGAGGACTTGAAATTACATCTGCGTTTGCATGCCGATTGTCAGGAGTGCTCACCCGTCGTGGGTGATGGCTTATCCGCCGTCAGCCAGCCAGGGCTGCTGGGGAGTCTCTCTGCCCCGTCTCGGCTGAGAGACCGTCTGCTTCGCTCTCTCCCTGTTTCCTTCCAGCCCACGGCAAGCTGCCTGCCTGGGAGAGGGTCTACCAGCAGGCCCCAGTGGTACCTTCCCATGGTGACTAGAGGGGGCAGAGGAGGAATGGAGGGGGTTGTGGACCCCTGGCTCCAGCCCTGCGATCCCAGTGCGCCCGCATCCGAGGAGTCCTGTGTTGTGCTCATTCCAGTCGCTCCTCCACCGTCCCCTCCACACTGCTGGCTCCTTGACCACAGGAGCCCTTGCTGTAATCCTCACCGTTGTGTCCCCGGCATGGAACCTGTGGTGGGTGCTCACCAAGCAAGCATGATGGCCCCGAGTGAACCCAAGGGTGCCTCGGGCCGGAAGCTGGTCACCAGGCAGCATTTAAGAAAACCTTCTCGGGCCGGCGCCGCGGCTCACTAGGCTAATCCTCCACCTGCGGCGCCGGCACACCGGGTTCTAGTCCCGGTCGGGGTGCCAGATTCTGTCCCGGTTGCCCCTCTTCCAGGCCAGCTCTCTGCTGTGGCCCTGGAGTGCAGAGGAGGATGGCCCAGGTGCTTGGGCCCTGCACCCCATGGGAGACCAGAAGCACCTGGCTCCTGGCTTCGGATCAGCGTGATGCGCTGGCCGCAGCGCACTGGCCGCGGCGGCCATTGGAGGGTGAACCAACGGCAAAGGAAGACCTTTCTCTCTGTCTCTCTCTCTCTCACTGTCCACTCTGCCTGTCAAAAATAAAATAAAAAAAAAAGAAAACCTTCTCAAAATAAAATAACAGCTCAGCCCCTGTGCCCAGCCCCTCGCAAATTGGCCTCGCTTCTCTCCACCGTGAGTTCTCCTGACAGCAGGGGCCGTTCCCGGAGTCGCCGGCGTCCTGAGTCTGGGGGTGGGCGTGAGCGCCCAGGGTTGGAGCAGCCGGGTACCAGGCTGGGAGAAGGCACCGTCTGGGGTCTCCCTTGGGTGCCCTCAAAGAGGTGTGGAGGACGAGGCTTTCAGTGTTGTGGTTGTCCCTGGCCAGGGAGCTGATGGCGTGGGTGGGTTTGTAAGGGACCAGCCTGTCCTGGAGCCAGGTGAGCCAGGAGCTGGTGGGTGTGGGCCGCTGCAGGAGCCCAAGCTCCAGGTGGGTGAGGTAGGGCCGAGAGGTGCTGAGGCCCACCGCGGGGTGGAGGGTGCCTATTCAGGGAGGCCACCCTTGGCCCATGAGCCTCCCCACGTGCCAGGTTGAGTTTTGTTTCTTATGTCTGCCCCCGGGGCTCCGGCTCTTGGCTTTGGTTTCCCAGCTGCTGTGACCCCTCTATGGGGCTCTGATCGGGGCCTGTTGCCATGGCTCCCAGCTGCAGAGCCTGGCAGGGTAGGAAGGGGGCAGGGCGTGTGCCCACCTTCCTGGAGCTGGCGGCCCCTGAGCCTCGACTCTTGCGGCAGCTTCTCGCAGCCGCTAGAGGCCCAGCTGGTGGTGAGCTTAGGGTGCTGGGACCCAGAGGTTTCCCTGTCTCCTCAGTAGGTGCTGGAGCTCTCAGAAATGGGTGGGGTTCCTGAGGTATCAGCCCTGCGCCCTTCCTCTTGGCTCGGACCGGCCGCCTTGGCCATGGGTGTGAGGCTCGATTGCACAGTGCCTGCCACCTGTCCCCGCGGCCTGCCTCTCTCTGCCCGCGGTGGAGTAGACATGCTCCCTTCTGCTTCTGGGGACGGGTTCCTTCTGCTGGGAGGTTTGACGTGAAGTCAGGAAGGCGAGGAGCAGGGACATGGGCTCTGCCTGCTTCTGGGCCTGCGGTGGCCCAAGTGAGTCCCATCCACTGTGGACCTGCGGTGCCCGAGGCCAGCTGTGGCCCTCTGGGAGATGCCTTCTGGGCCCAGTACCCCAGACTCACCAGGGGCTGCTCCCTAGGTCGTGGGGCCCCCGGGCAGTGGCATTCCCCGGCCCCAGCCTTGGGGTCCAGGTGCACAGAAGAATTTCGGCCTGGACTTGGGGCAGCAGTAGGGGGTGGGTGGGGGACAGCTCTGTCCAGAGCAGTTCCCTTCCAGAAGTCCCCAGAGCCAGCTTTCCATCAGACCTGGAGGACCTGCCCGCACCAGGGCCGGGGGCCCGCTTCCCCCCGCGGGGTCACGCAGCAAGGCGAGTGGAGCAGGCCTCTGCCGACGGGGGCTGAGCCGCGCTGTGTCTCCACGTCTCACTTGCTCTGACTCCTCGGGCGAGATTCTCAACTGCTCTGGGTTTCCCCACTTGACAACATGTGACCAAAGCACCCGCGCTGTCCCAGCTCGGGCCTGGCTTGGGGAGGGAGGGAACCCAGGGATGACTTGTCAGCCACTGTCACCGTGTGGGTCACGCCCGGGGCCCCCGCAGACCTCCCTGGAACGTGAGGGTCTTGGGGGCGTCAGAGGCCGCGCTGCCTGCTCTGGAGTTGGGTTGCTCAGGGCATCTGGGAAGGGGGCTGGGCCCGGGTCCCGGACCCCAGGCTACGGATGGGAAGCTGGAAGGGGCCTTGGTGTGCCCGGTGGCCTGTGTGCTGTGCAGCCTTCAGCTGCCTTCTTGTTTGGAGAAAATCCCTGCCCAGAGCCACTCGGCAGGGCTGAGGGGTATGGCCTCCAGCAGAGCTGGTGGCCTTTTGGGGTTGGGGGTGGCTGGCTTGCGCATCTGTGATGGGCTCAAGATGAGCCTGAGGATCGGGAAGGATCCCTCCTCTCCCTGTCACAGCCAGGACTTCTAGCCATGGGCCCTTGGGTCTCCATCTCCCCATTCCCCTCTCCACCCGCCCCCCGGCCCCTTCCCCAGCCCCCTGCCCCGCTGCCTCTCCCCTGCTGTTGCCACCAGGGCCCCGGGAGCAGTGTTTGTTTATACCCAGTGTGGCTCAGAACCCTGCAGGCTCCGTGTGAGCCGAGCCTGAGCCTCGTCACCTTGTGGACTGCCAGGGCCCCCACAGACTTGGGGACGAATCCTCGCCATCTCCACCCCACTCACTGTTGCCTCAGGGGAGTGGCCAACATGACATTCCCACCATACCCGCCCTCCCACCAAGGCTGTGGGACCCTTGGTCTGTCCACCGTGCTGTCGACAGAAGTCCTGCTCCGCGCACCCGGGAGAACGTTCCGTACTCAGATTGAGTTAAGGATCTCGAGATAGGAGATTGTCTTGAGTCACCAGGATGGGGAGGGGGGGGCACAGTGCAGCCACAAGGGCCCGGATAAGAGGGACCAGCAGAGGCAGAGAGAGGAGGAGACAGGACAGTGGAAGCAGAGGTCACACAGGCAGTAATGTGGCCAGGAGCCAAGGAATGCGGACGCCTCCAGAGCCGGGGTCTCCCTGGAGTCCACAGAAGGAAGGCGGCCCGCTGACCCGTTTCAGCCTCCTGACCCCACGACTGCAAGAGAATATGCTCATGGTGTCTCAGCCACTGTGCTTGTGGGATTTGCTGTAGCAGTCGTGGGAGAGGAGTGCAGCACTGGGACACAGGGCCAGGACTGGCTCAAGGTCAGAGCCAGTCTGTGGCCAGCAGATCCAGGCTTCTCTATGCCCCAGCCTTAATCACTGGCCAGGAAGGAGCTGGTGTTTTGGCACAGCAGGTTAAGCCACTGCTTGTAATGCTGGTATGAGTCCTGGCTGCACCACCTCCCATCCAGCTCCCTGCTGATGCATCTGGGAAAGCAGTGGAGGATGGCCCAAGTGCTTGGGCTCCTGCCACCCATGTGGGAGACCCAGATGGAGTTCCAGGATCCTGGCTTTGGCTTGGCCAAGTCCTGGGTACTGTGACCATTTGGGGAGTAAGCCAGCAGATGGAAGATTTCTTTCTCTCTCCATCTATCCTTTCTCCTCTCTCTCTCTCTCTCTCTCTCTGTGTTCCTTCTCTTTTATTTTATTTTTTAAAAATTTATTTGACAGGTAGAGTTATAGACAGTGAGAGAGAGAGAGAGAGAGAAAGGTCTTCCTTCCATTGGTTCACTCCCCAGATGGCCACTACAGCCAACACTGTGCCGATCCAAAACCAGGACCCAGGTGCTTCTCCTGGTCTCTCATGTGGGTGCAGGGCCCAAGCACTTGGGCCATCCTCCACTGCCTTCCCAGGCCACAGCAGAGAGCTGGACTGGAAGAGGAACAACTGGGACTAGAACCCGGCACCCCTGTGGGATGCCGGTGCCACAGGTGGAGGATTACCAAGTGAGCCACAGCGCCGGCCCCTCCTTCTCTCTCCCTCTATCCTTTCTCTCTCTCTCTCTCTCTCTCTCTCTCTCTCTCTCTCTGTGTGTGTGTGTGTGTGTGTCTGACTCTGTCTCCCTCTCTCTATCACTGTATTCCTTTCAAATAAATGAAAAGAAATGTTTTTGAGAGAGACCCCAGTGGAAAGAAGTGGCCATCAGAGAAGGGTGAGGAGAGCGCTTGCAGTTTGCTGATGGCCATGTCTCAATACTGACGGAGACTGGGGACTCAGAAGGCCTCCATAGTCTGGGCAGCTCATGTCCAGAGCCTCGGGTGATCACTGACGTCATACGCAAGAGTGTTGATTGCTGAATTAACAACAGGAGTCACTGTGCACCAACTTCCCATGCAGGACTTCCGTCCTCAATGAGTTGTATTGTGAGAATTAACTGTAAAACTTGTTCTCAAACATTTGTGTGTGTGTGTGTGCGCGCACACACGCGCGCAAATTTTTGGTATCTTTACTTAGTATAGAGTTGGTCTTCTGTGTATAAAGTTAGTTGAAAATGAATCTTAATGGAGGGCGGGACTGGGAATGGGGGTGGGAGGGCGGGCATGGTGGGAAGAATCCTAAAGGTGTACTCATGAAATTTGTACTGATTAAATAACAGGGAATAAAAAGAAAATAAATGGTTTTTTAAAAAGATTTATTTATTTATCTGAAAGTCAGAGTTACACAGAGAGAGAAGGAGAGACAGAGACAGAGAGAGAGAAGTCTTCCATCTGCTGGTTCACTCTGGAGCTGAGCCAATCCGAAGCCAGGAACCAGGAGCTTCTTCCAGGTTTCCCACATGGGTGCAGGGGCCCAAGGACTTGGGCCATCTTCTACTGCTTTCCCAGGCCATAGCAGAGAGCTGGATCGGAAGTGGAGCAGCCGGGACTAGAACTGGCGCCCATGTGGGATGCCTGTACTGCAGGTGGTGGCTTTACCCGCTATGCCACAGCACCGGCCCAGAAAATAAATGTTTTTAAAAAGCACATACCGATGGCTAAGGGTTGTTACCTGACTGCTTAGGGGCTTGCCTCCGCCCTGAGTCCTCGAGCTGTCCGAGGGGTCAGTGAGATCCTGAGCCAGGTGCCTGGTGCTGCACATCGTCTGGGTCAGGGTGGGGCTGACTCTCAGCCAATCCTGGGGGCTCTGGTGAGAATGCACGGAGCCCAGGTCTTTGTCCCTGCTGCTCCTGGTGCAGGGGGCCTTCTCCCCTTGCAGCCTCCCTCCTGGCCACGGGCAGGGCTCAGCTCTCAGCTGCTCGTCCAACAGCTTCCGGTGCCTCCTGCCATCCCCCAGATGCTGTCTGTTTGGGGGCCCCCGGCACACGTGGCAGAGCACAGGGCATGGACTCTGTCAGCCATGCCCAGGCCAGCCCAGGGCTCTACCTTTGTCTTGGAATCCAGGGGCCAGGAGCAGCGGCCAGGAGGGAGAGTGTGGGCAGGCAGAGGTCCCACTGCTTGGGAACACCTCTCAGGGCGTCCGCACCACAGCCCGCAGGCCAGGGCACACCCTCCGGCTGCTGTCGTGACATCCCGGGCTCCCCTGAGGATGGGTGCTGGAACGTTCCCACCTCCCTGGCCAGGCTTCTCCCTGGCCGCTGCGTCCCAGGGTCCCAGGGAGGGAGGTGGCAGTGCAGGAATTCCCACCCCCCCGCCTGCAGCAGCTCACCGAGCTCCTCAGGCCAGTATTAGAAGGGCTGCGTTTTCAGGATTAAGAAGCTGAAGTGCAGGGCACACACTGAGTCACCCCCCCTTCCCGGGAGGGCTGGCCACCCGCTGGGGGCAGGGGAGGAGGCTGGCACCAGCCCTTCCTTTCCTGGTCGCCCCTGCCCCGGCCCTCCACGGTTTAGAACCCGCTCTAATTAGGGGGAAGAAGCATCACAGCACCTGCAGGGGCGGGGTAGTGAGACCAGGAGAGGATTTTCCGTATTACTAAGTGGAGGCGAGGCCAGCGCCATTAAGGGAGAGAAGCAGAGAATGCTTCGTGCAGCCGAAGGTCAGGACGATCTCTCGCCTGAAATGATCTCGCTTTGAGGCAGCAAAATGCACCCCGGGGTGACTGCCACCTGCCCCAGCCTGGCCTCCCTTGCTCCGGAGAGTTGAGGGGTGGGGTTCCGAAGGTGACCACGCCCCGATGCTGCTCTCAGCTCCTGCGGCCCTGCCAGCTTCCCCAGGAGGTGCCGGGAAGGTGAGCCACCGGCCTTGCCTCTCGCCTTGGCTTTGCCAGGAAAAGCCCTTGCAGGGACCCCATGGTGGGCTCTGGGTCTGCAGGGTGCATTGGCTCGGGCTGCTGCATCGGCCTCAGAGGACCCGGCCCCTGCCCACCCGTGTGCCCTGGCCCTCTGGCCAGTCCTTCCGTGGGGAGGCCTTGTGTCAAGGTGGTGGGTGACTGCCCAGTCCAGGGACGATGCCCCCGCCCCTAAGAGAACAGACAGACGGCAGCCTCCCGTGTCTGCTTCTTCTCCCGAGCTGCCCAAACCATTCAGCTGTTTATGCCGGCTGTAAACTTCTGTCCGTGCGTTGTCTTTATATATCAGGCGGTTTCAGTTCCTGGCACTGCTAATAGGAAGAAACTCCGACCTACGACCACAGCCTCTGTCAGCAGGGAAGCCAGACGCCGTGCAGCCGGCAGGCGGCGGGGGCACTGGAGGCTCACTCCCAGCTGTTGGCAGAGCGCCCACCAGGCTCAGGGGCAGCGGGCACAGGGGTGCTGAAATAAGGAATGGGCTGGCCTCAGGGTGCCCCCGGGCCAGAGCACGAGCACAAGGCATCTTCAGCAATTTTTTTTTTTTTGACAGATAGAGTTAGACAGTGAGAGAGAAAGACGGAGAGAAAGGTCTTCCTTCCATTGGTTCACCCCCAAAATGGCCGGTATGGCTGGTGCTGCGCCAATCCGAAGCCAGGAGCCAGGTGCTTCTTCCCGGTCTCCCATGCGGGTGCAGGGCCCAAGCACTTGGGCCATCCTCCACTGCCCTCCGAGGCCACAGCAGAGAGCTGGACTGGAAGAGGAGCAACCGGGACTAGAATCTGGCACCCATATGGGAAGCTGGCGCCGCAGGCGGAGCATTAACCAAGTGAGCCACGGCGCCGACCCATCTCTGCAGCAATTTGTGCCAGTGCAGAGCAGGGAGCAGCCATGGAGAGGACAAGTCCCAGCTGCCTTGGTGGATGGCAGGTGTTTGCCTGCTGGGCGAGCGTGCCCCGCACAGAGGGAGTGCAGACTTGGGTCAGGCTTGGCTGTTTCTGGAGAGTGGGTCCCTCCTGGGAGAGCTGGAAAGACTGGTGCTGACTCCCTCCCTTGCTGGCTGCACCTGCAAATGCCCCCCTGCCCAGGCATGTGCTGAACGGTCGGGGACATGGACAAAGGGCCTGAGCCTGGTGTCCTGCAGGAGTTGGCGAGGCTGCCGTGACACACGGCTCCATGGGTCAGAGCCCAGACAGCGCCACGCGGGGTGCACGGGGCAGCTGTCCTGTGAGCAGTGCGCCCAGTCTGCCCTCCATCAGCATTTCTTTGCTTCAGCACCGTTGATGCTTTCGGCTGGCTCATTCTGCATTGCAGGGGGCCTTCCTGGGCCCTATGGGGCCTCTGTCCCCCGCACGCCAGGAGCACTTTACCCAGGCTCACAGCCACCGGTGTCTTCAGGCATGGCCCCTGGTGGGGAACCCTTGCCAGTAGGGTCTTCTTGGCTCAGCCATGTTTGTTTCCAGGCAGTGGCTCTGGCCAGCATCCTCTGCTCCCACCCTGCCAAGGCCGGGGAGCGCTGGCCGGAGGGCCGGGCCCTGGCTGGTGAAGGCTTCCTTGTGGGGGCACCATGGTCACTTCTGTCCGTGTTCATGGGCCAAGGCGAGTTGCATGGCCGTGCCCAGCCCTGAAGGGTGGGGCGGGGTGTCACTGAGTGTCCAGGAGGACTGTCGGGATTGGCGGCCACCACTGAAGTCCACTGCCGAGCGCTGAGTCCAGCAGAGGGCAGCGTTGGGGTGAGGCAGTCCTGCTCCGTACTGGTCCAAGCAGATGTTGGGTGTGGGGGCTCTGCGGAGGTGGGAACCGGTACAGGCTTCTTCGCAGGAGCCGACCTCTGGGGGTCGCAGGTGAGGCTGGGCAGCGTTTGAGGCAGGGGAACCGCGTGGGCCCCTGAACACATGGGTGAGAGAGGACGCCCTGTTGCCTACTCAAAAGCCCCCAGATGGGGAGAGGCCCTCTGCAGGCCGGGAGGAGGGGAGGCAGTGGCTCCTGGACGGGCCAGGGGGCCTTGCTTCTGAGATCCGGGAATTACCAAACCGGGCTACACATTGTTGGCAGCGGATGTGCCAGCCTCCCCCGTATAATTACACACTCCCCCCACCCCACCCCACCCCACGCACGCGGAGCGCTGGGTGCAGGTGCAGCCTCTTTCTCCTCGCCCCTTGGTGGGAGGGAGCCTGCGCTTCCAGGCCGATTCCCGGAATCTGAAATTGTTCCCTGGATTACGGTGTGGCCAGCCCTCAGCCGGTGGGCAGACTTTGCTTACTCGTGATGAACCCAAGGACCCTGCCACCAGCGAGAGAGACGGAGACAGAGGGTTCACTCCCCATGTGCCCACAACAACAGCCAGGCCAGGAGCCAGGAGCCAGGAGCCAGGAGCCAGGAATGTGGTCCAGGTCTTCCAGTTACTCCAGCCTCCCAGGATGTGCTTTGGCAGGAAGCTGGAGCCAGGAACGGGATCCCCTGGTGTGGGCTGTGGGCGTCCGAGCCACCAGGCTAAACGCCTGCCTTTGAGGCCCGTGCTCTGCTTTCTGCGCCTCTGAGACCTGCACGTCTCCAGCCGTCACGGGGCCTTGCTCCCTTCCTGGCTCCGAGGGGCCTTCCGGGTCTCGGCACAACCCTGCCCGCCCTGCTCGCGCACCGTTTCCTGTGCATCCCTCGCACCTCTGCCCAGTTGGGTCCAGCTGGGCCTGCAGGGTCTGACCCGCTGAGCAGATGGGAAGGCTGAGGGTGTCTCCGCTGCATGTCCTGTGCCTGCCGCTGGTTTTCCTGGGGCCCAGAGCCTCTCAGACCCTGCTATGCAGTGAGACAGCCCTGCTGCCGTGGAACCCAGCGCCCCGAGATCGGCGCTGGCCTTCCTGTGGCTGCCCCCCGTGGCCTGCTGTGGCCTTGCTGTGGCGTGGGCGCCGTGGACGCGTCTCTGAACTTTCCCTCACTCCTCTCCACTTCTGCCTCTGATCCTCTGGACGGGACTCCCCTTTTCTTGTTCCCTCTGCCTCAGGGTCTCCCAGGGTCATTGTCACCTTCAGGAAGTGAAAGGCCACAGTCACTTGCAGAGACAGGCGCGGGACCTCGGCTAAGCAGAAAGTGGGGACCGAAGATCTGGAGAGAACCTGTGCCAAGCACGGCCCAATCGGGGCTGACCTGCGGCGGGTGGGTCTTTCCTCCCGGTGAGGACGCCGAGGACGCTGTCTCATCCAGCTTCCGCACGGCCCCGGGGGTGCCCGGCTGCAGCCCCACCCCCATCGTTCGGCTCAGCGGGTGGCTGGTTGTGGCCCCTCTGACTCCTGTGGGTGGAGGAGGAGTGGTTCTCAGAAGGCAGGGAGGCAGGGCAGCCCGGCAGAGCAGACCTAACAAAGCCGTGTGCCCCGGATGAGCCTGTCCTCACTCTGACTTTCCCTGACCCTGTCCTCAGACCTGGAACAGCTGCCCCCAGCCTATCCCTGCTCCCAGTCCCCCCCACCCCAGCAGATGCCATCCTGCTCCTGGTTGGGTCCATCTCAGACAGGGTCGAGGGGCGCTGCTGCTTGTGGGTGAACCCCACTTCTGAACCTGAGGCTCCTGCGCAGCACCTGGGGGGTGGACAAGCCCCAAACCTCCTGCCCGGCCCCAGAGCCCTGGGCCAGAGCCTCTGAGGGGACCTTGAGCCAGTATTTTTTTTTTTTTAAGGATTTATTTATTTGAAAGTCACAATTACAGAGAGAGGGGTGGAGAAAGAGAGAGAGAGAGAGAGAGAGTTCAACCTTCCGTCCACTGGTTTACTCTCCAGATGGCAGCAATGTCCAGGCAGGAGCCAGGAGCTTCTTCCTGGTCTCACATATGCATGGCAGGAGCCCAAACACTTGGGACATTTCTGCTTTTCCCAGGCCATTAGCAGGGAGCTGGATCAGAAGTGGAGTAGCCGGCACGCCAGTCGGCACCCATATGGGATCCTGGCATTGCTGATTGTGGCTTCACCCTCTATGCTACAACCCTGAGTTGGTATTTAAAAAAATTTTTTTTGAGAGGCAGAGAGAAACACATATCCCCTCCCACCATCCCCACACACACCACAGATCGAGCTCCCGTCTGTTGATTCCTGCTCCAGGTGTGCACAGTGGTCCCAGTTGGGGCTGGATCCAGGTACCTAGAACTCCATCCAGGTCTCCCCCAGGTGCCAGGGACCCAGCCACGTGAGCTGCCACTGCTGCTTCCCGGGGTCTGCGTTAGCAGGAAGCTGGAGTCTAGCCTGAAGCCCAGGCATTCGGGATAGGACGCGGTAACCAGCGTCTTAACCTCTTAACTGCTGGCCATGCCCGCCCCTGAGGTAGTGTTTTAGAAAGGCACCGGTGGTGGTTCTTGGGCCACCTGCCCTGGGCGTGGGAGCCGCAGGCCCCTGGGGACAGGACAGGCTGTGCAGTGACATTCGAGCCTCTGGGGCATGTGCTGCGTGTCTGTCCTGTGCTCCCTGCCCTGCCGGCCCTCTGGGTGGCTCCTGTGCTCCTGCACCCCCAGATACCCCTCCCCATCTCCTCTTCTCCTCCCTGTCCGTAAGCCTCCGCCGCTCTCTGAGATGACAAATGCTGCCTCCTCTCTGAAGCCTCCTCTGATTGCTCTCCTCCCTCCCCTGAAAGGAGCAGTCGTGTTGTATTTAAAATTCCCCGAGGGTCTGCTCCCCTTGGACCTGTGAAGCAGCTTTTGGAGAAGCAGGTGTGTGTGCAGGGGTTGCTGGGTAGCCGCGCCTAAGCAGAATCTGTGAAGAAGGTGAGGCTCGCCTCTGGGTGCACGTTTCCAATAAAGCACATTAAGGATTAGACTTGAATTCCTACCGTTACTTTTCCTTTTGTTTGGAAGTTATGTTTGTGCTTATTGTAGAAAATGCAGGAAATACAGGGAGTACGGGGCGGGGGACCCACACGGTGGTTCCCACCGTCCTGGGCCCTGCAGCCTCTGTTCCCACCGCAGGGCACGCCCTTCCTATCTGGTTCCTGGGCACTGATCCGATTGTGGATTTAGAGGTGGGCAGGTCCTAGGCAGGTCGGGGTGGGGCCTCCATCTTGCCCCACTTCCGGCCCTCTGCTATCCTCCGGCGTCACCACTGTGGGCCAGTGGGGCGGGCTGGTCTTGGACTGTGAGCCCTCCCCCCATGCCCCAAGCTGTAGCCCCGAGATAAACCCCCTTCCTTCCTAAGCAGCTGTTCTGGGGAGTCTCAGTCGAAGTGGTGAAGGACTGCCCGAGACCACGGGCGCTGCAGCCCGATGGCCGCTCTGCCACCTTTCCTGTTCCCTCCCGACCCGATCCCTCCCCTGCCTCCCTCTGTCCGCCAGCTCTTGGGCGGGGTCCACTCTGTGTCAGGTGCGGGCGATGTCGGCAGCTAGTTGCATGCATTATTTCAAAAAGACGCTTTTCCAGTTTTTGAGAATGTGTTGCAGGCACGTGGCTCAGAATCCGGGAGATGCCGGAGGGAACCCCGTGAGAAGGAAGTCTCCCCCTCCCCCCACCCCGCCCCTGGCCTGGGCGGGTCTGTGTGTGCTCCGGCGGCTGCACCCACACTCACCCCGGCCGTCCTTAACACACGCGCTCGCAGGCAGCGTTTGCCGCCCGCCCTTCTCACACGGCACGTCTCGGAGAGGAGTCCTTACGGCCTCACCAGTGCTTCCTGGTTCTTTTTCACTCTTGGGTGGTGTGGCCTTGGCCCCTCTGGGGGAGGGGGCTCTAGTTTGCTGTCAATCATTTGTGATCACAGAGGGGCTGGCAGTGAACGCTGCAGAGCCTAGAACGTTCTGCGCCACATCGGAGTGTGTCCGGCGTGGCGAGGTGGGATGGTGGCGTTGGGGTTCCCAGGAGGGACCGTCAGCCACCTGACAGCCTGCTCTCCTCTTTCTGCCCCCAGCCCCATACTTCCATTTCCGAACCTCTGGCTGTGGCAGGAGTTCAGGGAGCCGCTCCTTAGTGCTGCACGGGGGTCGGCGCCGTCACCCTGCCATCACCCTGCAGAGGTTCCTGACGAAGGGCGGAGCCCCGAGCAGGCTGTGGTGCTGTGCGTGGGGTTTGCGCGCCTGTCGGCCTGCCCACCTGCTCCCCAGTGCCCCGCAGCCCTGCAGGCTGAGGCCGGGCTTGTCTTCCTCCATGCCCTGCTGCACCTGGCCCAGGGCTCGCCGCTTGGCCCCGCCCTCCCTGCGGGGCTGTGAGATGGCAGTGGCAGTGGGGTGCCGGGTGTCTGCTCTGCCTGTGCGGCCCGGGGTGGGATGGGAGGGGGAGCTGAGCCCCTCCGCCCTTCCCTGCTGGAGTCTCTGTTTCTCCTGCTCTTGGAGCTCTGAGCTGCAGAGGAGCTCAGCCCCACTAAGGCTTCAGCCCATTTTTTCTCCCCGGATGACTTTCTTGCTTGCCTCCTTATTTTCTGTGCTCCATCTGCTTTCAAAGCTACCGTTCTTTCTTTTTTTAAGGCCTGGGAGAGGGAGAGCTGTGGAGCTATAAATGTGGACGCATTGGCCAGAGCCTTGTGCCAGATAATCCGGATGCCGGCGGGATGCACTTGGAGGGAAACTGAGTCCTCAGCCCTGAGGGTCGTGAATGCCCGCTGCACGGTCCACATTCCCGGTCATTTGGGAGTTAGGGCTTCCGTCTGGAGCAGTGGCAGGGGCCACACAGAAGCTCGGCTGGCAGGCGTGAGCCGCGTGCCGTGTGCCCTGGGGCAGGTTCCGTCTCTGATGCCCGGTTTTCTCACCTCTACAGCAGGCAGGATGGTTGGGAATTGAGGCGCGGCGGGGGGCGGGGCACTGGGGGCTCACAGGTGCTCGTAATTCGGTGTGGGTTGTAAGCCAGGGATCTGGTGTGGCCCAGGATCCTCGTGCCGCTGTCTGTCCCCTTGCCCGGGCTCTGGTGGCCAGGGCTGTGCTGCCCGTGTCCAGCCCGTCCCCCGTGGAGTCGTGGGAGCCGTTGGGTGCCGGCTGCCGCCTCTTCTGCAGCCTTGGAGAGGCTGAGTGATGGTGAGGGCCGCCGAGGGCCTGGGCCACTGTGGTTGTCAGCCTGGGCCTTGGAGTCCTGTCTCGGGGCTGCGGGGGCGCAGCGGGGCACTCCCTGCAGCAGGTCCTGGTCACTGGCTGCTGCACTGGCTCCCTACAGGGCCCACTCAGGAGCTGCTGGTGGAGCTCGCTGCCAGGGCTGGCTCTGTGCGCGAACATCAGTGGCGCTGGCGACGTGAGAGTGGGAGAAGCAGCTGGCACAGGGCTGGGGAGGGGTGGGGGCCTGCGAAGGCCTCGGCTGCCTGTGTGTGTGCCGGGGCAGGGGCTAGCCGGCCATGAGAGCGGGGGCAGACCTGGGAGGCAGGCGAGGGGTTGGTCCGAGGTGGGAGGGCGTGGAGGGCCACAGGCCGTGGTTGATGTACGCAGGGGTGAGGTTGGTGCCAGGAAGGGTCTTGGACTGATCAGCCTGGGGCTCTGCCTGTGATGGCCTGGGCTGGGGATCGGGGAGGGGGATCTGCAGGACCCCAGCCAAGTCCTCTGGGGAGTCAGCCGGCCCCTGCAGGTAGAGGGTGGTCTGGGGGCTCCTCAGTCTCTCCAGCTCTCCCCGCGCCCTCCCGGGCTCTGGAGAACCTTCCGGAAAGGACCCCCCCCCCACCTGCTGGAGTAACGCTTGTTTTTTGTTTTCTCTGCAGGAAGCGCGGGATCGAAGTCGTGCAGGTGAGTACAGACCTTGTCCTGCCGTGGGGTCTCTCTTCACACGTGGTGTGGCTCGGTTTCGGCGTTTGCCCCAGGGAACTTGGGCAGGGAGGCGTTGCTGTGGTCTTCCTTGGGGGTGGAGTCTGTGTGAGGGGAGAAGGTGCTTCTGGGAGTCCCGGGGGGCTGTGGAGGTGGGGGGCTCCTGCTGTGTGGGCCCCTGTGCTGCCTGCCCACTGAGGGCACCTGGGTCAGGCGCTCCTTGGCTGCAGAAGGAAGGGTAGGTGGAGGGAGCGGGAAGGGAACGCTGGTGGGTGCGGGGTGGGTCAAGCGTCCTGGGCCCACAGCGGCCAGCAGAGGACTCCCTGCCCCTGGGCCTGAGCGGGGTGGGCAGCGCGGGGCTGGGGGCCGTGTCCAGCAGCTCTGGGGAATGATTGCCGAGTTCTGCCTCCCCGCCCCTGTGGGGGATGGAATTCGTGTGTTGAACCTGTCACCAGGCAGCCGCGGTTTGTTTGGGGCCAGGGAGGTGGTGTCTGGAAGGCTCGCGTCCACTGTAGGTTTTTCATCCAGGCTCATCTTGGCTCCGCAAAGTTGCGTGACCCGTGCTGAGCTTTTCTGTGGCCCTGATTTCCCCATCTGTCAAGCGGAGGACACTGGAGTCCAGGAGCGGCGAAGAGGCGTGCCTTCAGGGCCCGTTTCCCGCCGGCTGGTCCCGGCTGCCTGGGAGAATTCTGCTTTAAAGACTGATTTTATTTATTTGAAAAGCAGAGTGACAGAGACAGGGAGAACTTCCCTTTGCTGATTTATTCCCCAAATACAGCAATAGCCCAAGCCAAGAGCCTGGACCTGCATCCAGGTCTCCCATGTGGGTGGCAGGGGCCCAAGGAGCCGCTTTCCCGGCGTGTGACCAGGGAGCCGGCTCAGAAGTGGAGCAGCCAGGACTCAAGCCAGCGCTCATATGGGATGCTGGTGTCACAGGCATTCATTGGTTTAACCCGCGGCGCCACAATGCCGGCCCCCTGGGGGATTCTTAGTTTGGGCATGGGTGAGGACAGCGGCTGATTGGTAATGCCCAACGCCTGCCCAGGGCATGGGAGTGGGCAGAGGAGGTGCGGTCGGTTGCAGGCTTCCTGTGGACAGGTCCTGCCCCGAGGTGCTGTGGCTCCTGCTTGTCTTACACCTGTCTGATGGCTGGCTGCAGTGCCGGATCCTTTGCCACTCCACCTGCTGGGAGGTAGAGCTGGAGCCGCAGCTCGCTCTGTGAGGGAAGGTTCTGGGGCTTCCCTGCCGTTCATTACAGCCACGTGGGAGGGCCCACGAGGGGACTACTGCTAGAGCTGTTTTTAGAGGCGCTGTCTTGCTCACCAGCGAATGCACAGCTTCACAGGGAAACAGTATCCCCACCCCCACTCCCCGCCCCGTTGCTGATTCCTGTTCACACAGTGTCCTGAACCGAAGCCCAGCAGGATGTCCCCTCTCCCTGCCCTCACTGCCACCATGCGGGGAGAGAGGGGTGTGCAGGAGGCAACCAGGGGTCGGTGGGTTTGGTTTCCGTGGCTTTCCAGGAAGATGGAGAGCAAAGCCTGTCATCCGCGTGCTCTGAGTGAGACAGGAGACCAGAGCCATTGCTTTCCAACAGGCCAGGCAGGAGAAGATTGGAAAATCTCTGTGGATGAGCCTGCTGCTCATTTTGGTGGTGGCTAGGGACCAGAGTGGAGCCAAACAGGATGCTTCCCCCAACCCCCACCCCCGGCCTCTAAAAATAAAACCCACCAGCGCCTGGCATCCCTGCGTGTTTGGAGAACATTTACATTTCAAGACGTTGAGAAAGGCTCTTTGCACGATTGGAAGCCCAAGCACTTGGCTGGTTTTTCAACATCAGCTGGGCTTCTGTGCGTCAGATCCCAGCTGCCCGGCCCCTGGAAGTGGGTGACAGCAACCACGCAGCAGCCGCCACAGGCGCCCCCTGTGTCGGCTGCTCCGATGGACGACGTCCCCTTGAGTACAGCCACCCAGCTGTGTGGCTGCGGCTGCGTCCCCAGGAGAGGTGGGGGGGGGGGCACCGAGGTTCCGGATGTGTGGGCTCTGCTGGGGAGGCCAGGGGGCTGGTGGCAGAGAGCAGCTCTGTGTGGCTCCAGAGCTCAGGGACCATCTCCTCCACGCGTTCCGGGCCGCTCAGGTCACCGAGGGCTTCCCAGTCTGGGAGGGTGGCTGGGCTTAGCTGCTGTCTGTTCAGAGGATGTTGGGGCCTTGGGTCAGGACCCAAGTTGGGAAAACGCTGATAAGATCCTGTGGGATTTTTCCTGGTCATGGGCGTCACTTCTCTTCCTGCCACTTAATGGCCGCAGTAACAATATCAACTGCGTATTTATTGGGGACTGCTTGTACCGGGCACTGGTGCTGCTTACTTTGGAGAGGAGCTATGTGTCTCCGTCCCGAGGTGGGGGTGGGGGCATACTGAAGACAATGAGCTCTCAGCTCCTCGATGCTCCTCCTGCGCTGGTCCCACCCCTGGTGTGCCTGGGAAGGAGCAGGTTACCCTCCCTCCCACACCTCCCCCCTCCCTGCAGGGGCAGAGCGTGGCGGGGAGCAAGGCTGCCTGCTTGGGTGAAGTTCCTGGTGGTGTGACCTTGTGCTGGGGGCCTAACCACTCTGTGTGTCAGTCTGCCCATCTGTAGAATGGGGGTCCTCGTGGTGCCTGTCCCTGCGGGCCTTGTGAGGACTGAGTTAACTCGTGTAAGGGAGTTGGCAGCAGCTCTGGCGTGGGAGAAGCTGGTGATGTGCTGGGCTATCGCACCCTGAGCTGCACACACAGGAGGCCCGAGTCCTGTGTGAGTCCTGTGGGCCGTTGTAATCCTGGGGCTGGGGAGGCATTTCCTGTTCCTTGCTTGCCACAAAATTGCAAGAGGACCTGCTGGACATGAACACTGAGTTCCGATGGCAGATCGCTGTCCTTCTTGGCATGCAGTTCTTTTCTTTTCTTTTCTTTTTCTTTTTTCTTTTTTTGACAGGCAGAGTGGACAGTGAGAGAGAGAGACGGAGAGAAAGGTCTTCTTTTTGCCGTTGGTTCACTCCCCAATGGCCGCTGCGGCCGGCACGCTGCGACCAGTGCAGCACACTGATCTGAAGCCAGGAGCCAGGTGCCTCTCCTGGTCTCCCATGGGGTGCAGGGCCCAAGGACTTGGGCCATCCTCCACTGCACTCCCTGGCCACAGCAGAGAGCTGGCCTGGAAGAGGGGCAACCGGGACAGAATCCGGCGCCCCGACCAGGACTAGAACCCGGGGTGCTGACGCCGCAGGCAGAGGATTAGCCTGGTGAGCCTCGGCGTGCAGTTCTAAAGAAATTCAAAGACTGGGCTACGATGAGTCTCTTTCTGTTCTCCATTTGAACAAGTAGTTTCAGCCCTTGGCTTGAAAAACATAAAATGGAGATAGAACTGATCAATGCTGTCTTACCGTAGCGACAGGTAATTCTCACCTGTGCATGTGGGAAGTCATTTTTGAGTAGTTCCAGTCATCTCTTCATAGATGGATTCCCAGTTTTTTTTTTTTTTTTTTTTAATTTTTTGACAGAGTGGACAGTGAGAGAGAGAGAGACAGAAAGAAAGGTCTTCCTTTGCCGTTGGTTCACCTTCCAATGGCTGCCGCGGGCGGCAGGCTGCGGGCGGTGTACCACGCTGATCTGAAGGCAGGAGCCAGGTGCCTCTCCTGGTCTCCCATGGGGTGCAGGGCCCAAGCACTTGGGCCATCCTCCACTGCACTCCCTGGCCACAGCAGAGAGCTGGCCTGGAAGAGGGGCAACCGGGACAGAATCCGGCGCCCCAACGGGGACTAGAACCCGGTGTGCCGGCGCCGCAAGGCGGAGGATTAGCCTAGTGAGCCGCGGCGCCGGCCCCCCAGTTTGGTTTTTTAAATGCTTATTACGCGCTCAGTTTTGTTTCTTTCAGGTTGATCAATTGTGTCCTACTAGTAATGGTAATGATAATCCAGTCTCGAAGAAAACTTTGGAATTAAGAGCTTTATGGTGACATGGAGTTTTCAAGATAGATCACTTACGCACATACAGTTTGTGGGTTCAGTAGTAGAACAGAGTGATCGGTAAAGGTTTCCCAAGGTAACCCCGTGACAGTGCAACACTGCTGAGGGGAGAGGGCTGGAAATGGAAGTGCATGGAGGAGAGAGAGCGTTGTTAGTGCCTGCAGCTGATAAAGAAGGCCTTGGCTCTGCGCCTTCACCGTGGATGAGGGTGGAGCTCGAACCGCTAAGGGATTTAGAGTCCATTGGATCCATTTGAAAGAGAAAGAGTAACAGTTTTATTTTAAAATGTTAATATTTACAGTATATTGGAAATTACATCCTCTGAAAGTATCTAAACTTGTGATGAGAAATTTAGATGTGGGCTTAAAAATGTGCAAATAGATACAAAGTTTCCAACACTTAGGAGGGGGTTCCTGGCTCCAGGGACTGCTTTAGAAATTGTTCCACCACTGAGGTCTCAGGACCAGGCTCCCTGGCAGATGTCTCTTCCTGGAGGGACAGCCGTGGGCCTGGCTCCCGTGGGCCTGGCTCCCGTGGGCCTGCTCCCTAGGGCTGGGCCAGGCCTGTGCTTCCCCTGAGACCCAGAAGGGCGCACCAAGATTTCTTCTGGCCATGGCCTTGTCTGTGCACCAGCTGGGTTTCCTTAACCTGGTCTGCAGGCCAAGTGGTGATAATGCTGAGGGAGCCACGCCCCTGCCCAGGGCTGCTCACAGAGTAAGAGGCTGCGGCGGGGAGGGGGGAGGGGGGCGGCGGCCAGAACTCCAAGACTCAGGAGCAAGGGCCCTGCTCCGTGGTTAGTGCTGGGAGCTGGGCTGGGGGACCAGGGTTGTGGGACGAGGTGTCCCCAGCTGGGAGCCCTGAGGCCCACCTGTCGTGACTGTGATGGTTGCGGGTACCCATTTGCCTCAGTTTCTACCCCTGCAGTGAGGGAGTGAGGGTGCTGCACACAGGTGTTCACAGGTGGTCTCCCTCGGCGCCTCTCCTAGGTGTCTGCTGTGGACCAGCCTGCAGGTGCGGGGGACACACACGGGCCAAGGCCAGGGCCCCCCACTCTCCATGAAGTCTGCAGTCGGCAGCCAGTGGCCAGGCTGGGCAGGGACCCCGGGGCAGCCATAGAGGGGGAGCCTTGTTTGTCCGCAGAGCCTGTCCAAGCCCACAGCCCCAGGCAGGGCTCAACCCATTCTCCAGGCCACTCTGTCTTGAAAAGTAGATGCTGAAGTGACCAAGTGCTGAGCACAGCTTGGGGATCCCTCACCGTCACCTGTGAGCCGTTATTGGAGAAAATGTCCCGGGGCTGGTGGGGGGCTGGTGGGGGTGGGGCGGAGGGATGGGCGCCCCTGAGGGCCAGGAGAGGCTCGTGTCAGCCCGTGGACGCTGTCGTGGCGGTTTCCACTCTGGACCAGTCCTCAGGGGCGGCTCGGGCAGGAAGCGTTGCCTGGCTCTGGGGTCCCCCACCCCTTTCGAGCGCAACCTGAACTGGGAGAGGAAGACCCCAGAAGAGCAGTGTCCCTGTCGTCCTGTCCGGCTCCAGAGTGGCCGCCTGGGGCCGCCTTCTGGGGGAGAAGCGTGCCTGTCCTCGGGGGAGGGCCTGGGGTTCCATTACCAAGTGCGGGTGAGCGAGCCGCGCGCGTGAGGAGCACAGAGCTGGTTCTGGGTTCTCTGCAACCCTTCCACATCGTCAAGGACTCCGACGTTCCGGAACCGGTGTCGGCGGCCACCCCTGTGCCCAGCAGGCAGGGAGTAAATTATCCCCCACCTCCCCATTTGCAGAAGCGTGACAGGAGCAGCAGGCCTTTGCATTCGAGGTCTGCCCAGGGCAGCCGCTCGCCCAGATGCTGGTGTGCACCAGCTTTTCAGGAGGGAGTCGGGTGGCAGATGACCAGGCCACCCAGAGAAGACCGACCACAGATGAGACCGGCAGGGAGACCTCGAGAGCAGCCCTGGGTGCCGAGGCTGATGTGGAAATGGGTGCGGCAGGTGAAGGGGTCACGGAAAACTGAGGCACGGGGCTCCTGGGCAGGCGCAGCGGGCAGGGCAGCTTGTGTGCACCACGAGCACGCGGGGTTGGGCACGGCAGGGCGAGTGCGTGGGTGATCATGAGGCCTGCTGGGGGTGGCCTTACACCTCTGGGACTGGAACGAGCTGGGCGTAGGTGTTGGCGGGGGCGAGGTCTTAAAGCAGCGGTGTGGGCGGCAAGCCCAGCAGGTGCACTGACAGAGGCTGGGATTTGGGCGGGCTGGAGCAGGAGACCAGACAGGAGAGGGTGCGAGGCCGGACCACTGGAGAGCCGGCCGGGGGCGCTGCTCCTCGGGGGCACCCGTGCGGGAGTGGTGCCTGCTGCCCTGGGGCATGCGGTTGGATGCACCAGGCTCAGCTGGACTGCAAGGTGGGGGCTGGTTCTTCTGCTGTGAGGCTGGAGCCCTGGGTTGACGGGGGGTGGTGCCCACTGGACTCTCGCCGGTGATGGAGAGCAGTGAGACCGCAGGTGTGGGGTGGCAGGGTGTGATGGGGGCAGTCCTTAGACTCCCTTGGGGTACACAAGGAGGAGCAGCCAGGGGAGGGAGTGATGGTGACCAGGCAGCCCATTCAGAGTGGAATGCAGGCACCTGGTTTCCTGCTGGAGAGCCCGAGGGGTGTCAGGTGATTGTGTCACACGCTGTTTTCTAGGGTCGCAGGAGCTGGCTTCTCCGTTTCAGCATTCACATGTGTGGTATTTAGATAGTATTTTCACGTGGTTCCAGATTGTTCCAAAAATTTTGTACAGGGGGCCAGAATTGTGGCACAGCAGGGTTAAGCCGCTGCTTGGCGACACTGATTTCCCATCTGCTTGCTGGTTCAAGTCCCAGCTGCTCCACTTCCAATGCCTGGGAGGGTAGCGAAGATGACCCAAGTGCCTGGACCCCCGCCATCCACGTTGGAGACCTGGTTGGCATTCCTGGCCCCTGGCTTTGGTCTGGTTCAGCCCTGGCTATTGCAGCCATTTGGTGAGTGGACCAGTACTCTCTGACCGTTCGCTCTGTCACTCTGCCTTTCAAATAAATAAGTAAACTTCTTATTAAAAGATACATAAATAAGGATGTCAGATAGCCAGTCCCCAGTTCCCTCTGCCACCCAGCCTCTCCCCAGGTCGCCCCAGCCTGCTGGCTTCATTGCCCTTGCTGGATGCTGTATCCAGGTAGCTGGGACACGGGAGGCTTGGACACCTGTGCGCATTCTTCCTGGAGCTTCTTTAGTCTGTTTTCTGGCTGTGGGATCTCCGGGACGGCAGTTGGCGCCCGGGACTCCAGACACCTGCCGGGAGCTGAGGAGAAGGCATTTATTCTTTATTTCTGAGTAGCGGTGACACAGGAGCAGGAAGCAGAGCTGCAGGGGCGCCGCGCTGCCTCGGCCTGGAGGTCGCCGTGTTTTTGCCACTGCCTGCCTCCAGGTTCCACTTCTGGCCTGTAACTACTGTGGATCTGACCCTTTTTAAAAGGTTGTTTTATGGGTTTTTATGGTGAGTTTGAAATGCAGACTTTTCCTCGCAAACACTGAAAATGTTTTTCATTCTCAGTCATCTACTAAGGAGAGCTAACAAATACAGCTAGACATATTTATGTATAAGCATGTCACCATGGTATATTTTATATATAGATAGATGTTTATTTATTTACTTCCGAGATAGACCAAGAGAGAGCAAGTTCCCATCTGCTGGTTCACTGCCCCAAAGCCCCCAGTGGCTGGGGCTGGGTCAGAGCCAGAGCCAGGAACCAGGAACCCAATTTAGATTTCCCGTGTGGTTGGCAGGCACCCAGTTACCTAAGCCATCACTGCTGCCTCCCGGTGTCTGAATTAGCTGGCAGTCAGAGTCAGGAGGCGGAGCCATGCCCTGGACTCAGGTCCTCCGACGTGGGGTGTGGACATCTTCACCACTAGGCCAGATGCCTGCCCCATGTAAGTCTGTAATAGCGACACACGGACTAAGGGAAGAGTTATATAAATCAGTGCCTGCCTGCTCACATCAACGTGTCTGGTAGCCATTAAAGAAATCACAGGGGCCGGTGCTGTACTCTAGAAGGTAAAGCTGCCACCTGTGGTGCCGGCATCCCACGTGGCACTGGTTCGAGTCCTGGCTGCTCCACTTCTGATCCAGCTCCCTGCTACTGGCCTGGGAAAGCAGTGGAGATGGCCCAAGTGCTTGGGCCCCTGCACCCACGTGGGAGGCCCTGGAAGAGCTCCTGGCTCCTGGCTTCAGCCATTTGGGGAGTGAACCAGTGGATGGAAGACCTTTTATAACTGCCTTTCAAATAAATAAATAAATCTTAGAGAGAGAGAGAGAGAGAGAGATCAGATTTTGGACGACTGTGGGAAGTGCCTGTGAGATGCTGCCGCAGCTGGACTCTCAGAGGTTTCAGTTCCGTCGGTTTTATTTTTATTCTTCAGCTTCTTGAGCTGTTAGAAATCGCCTCCGCCTCCATGTTGGGCTGCCCTGCGTGGTTTCATCACCTGTGATTTTTTGTGTGTGTGCTGTGCCTTTGGCTTGCTAAGTCCACTTGAAGAAATCCTTAAAAAGTCTCTGCCTCCCGAGTGAGGACAGCAGGACACTGCCAAGTGACGGGGCCACCTGTGCGCAGGGCACCTGGGTGCACCCTCGTGGGCAGTGTCCTGAGCCCCAGGCTCCCGCACACCCGCCCCGCTGAGCTGAGACCGCGCTGCCCCAGCATCCCCAAGCCTTGGTCGGCTGTAAATGCTCACCTGGAGGGTGCCCAGGGAGGAGAGACGGAAGGGGGGTTCAGGGGGTGGGGCCGGGTGAGAGGGCAGTCAGCAGAGGGGGAGGCAGAGGATCTGCTGTGAAGGTAGCGGCCACCCCAGGGCCGCACCGGGTGAAATCCTGCAGAGCATCGCAGCTCCCTGGGGTCCATGAGCGGTCAGCAGTGCAGTCACTGGTTAGGGTGTCCCAGTCCAGCTGAAATTCCAGCGTGAACACTTGGCGCCTCAACAGCTGGCGCCCACTTGCTCTGGGGGCGGAGCAGGTGCAGGCCGAGCCTGGGACTCTAGGGAGGTGGTGGTGGCGGGAAGGCCCTGGACCCTGTTCTGTTCCCAGCTGGACTGCAGACCATGTCACCTTCAGCTAGTGGAGCAGGTGCAGGCCGAGCCTGGGACTCTAGGGAGGTGGTGGCGGCATGAACCTAAATGAATAAATCTTTTTTTGAAAAGCAGTTTTCCTCTGCTGTTTCCCTGCTGCTTTCGCATAGTGTGCTGCTCACCGCAGTGATGTGCGTCCCCGCTGGGCCCTTCTGCGTCCCTAGTTTTGTGAATACATTTGGGGGATGGACGAGCATTTGCCCAGTTCCTCTACTCCTCTTCACAGTCACCCTTCCAGCAGCTGCATCTCTTCCCCCATCTCCCCAGTGCCCCAGTGTCCGGAGCCATTTCTCCGCCGCCATCCTGGGTTTCTTTCTTTCTTTTTTTTAAAGATTTATTTTATTTATTTGAAAGCCAGAGTTAAGATAGAGTCAGAGAGAGAAGTCTTCCATCCTAACCCTAACCCTAACCCTAACCCTAACCCTAACCCTAACCCTAACCCTAACCTGCTGGTTCACTCCCTAAATGGCCACAACGGCCAGAGCTGCGCTGATCTGAAGCCAGAAGCCAGGAGCTTCTTCCAGGTCTCCCACATGGGTGCAGGGGCCCAAGGACTTGGGCCATCTTCTACTGCTTTCCCAGGCCACAGCAGAGATGGGAAGTGGAGCAGCCGGGACTAGAAACTGGTGTCCATATGGGATGCTGGCGTTTCAGGCCAGGGCGTTAACCCAGTGCACCACAGCGCCGGCCCCATCCTGGGTTGGTTTTACTCTGCTGTCACTAACAGTGCTGCCACTGGTGTCTGGGAACTTAAATCACATCTCAGGTCCTCTCCTCGATGGATTTCTAGAAGTGACTTTACTGAGCGTAAGCTTTGAGACCCCAGCGTGGCGCTGCCCGGAGGCCTGCAGGCCGGTTGCATCTGGTTGCATCAAGAGTATATCTTGGCCACGCCGCTGCTCACTAGGCTAATCCTCTGCCTTGCGGCGCCGGCACCCCGGGTTCTAGTCCCAGTCGGGGCGCCGGATTCTGTCCCGGTTGCCCCTCTTCCAGGCCAGCTCTCTGCTGTGGCCAGGGAGTGCAGTGGAGGATGGCCCAAGTGCTTGGGCCCTGCACCCCATGGGAGACCAGGATAAGCACCTGGCTCCTCCTGCTTTCAGATCAGCGCGGTGCGCCGGCAGCAGCACGCCGGCCGCGGTGGCCATTGGAGGGTGAACCAACGGCAAAGGAAGACCTTTCTCTCTGTCTCTCTCTCTCACTATCCACTCTGCCTGTCAAAAAAAAAATAATAATAATAATGAAATAAAGAGTATATCTCAGAGCCCCCTGTGTCTGGCTCAGTGCTGGAAGCAGGCAGTGGGGACCCCAGGCACGTCCAAGGCAGTGTCAGGTGACAGCTGACCCCTCCCAGAGGGTGGCGTGCGGCTCCCGTGCTGGGCACACGCTATATGCCCGCCTCGGCCGTATGTGAGTGTATGTGTTCACGTGTTCCTTGTGAGAGTTTGTTAGCTGTTTACTTGTGTCATCCTGTGTCCCAAGCAAAGCGAGACCGAATAGCGTGCCCTGGGTTGCACAGAGAGTAGGTGGAGGAGCTGAGGTAGGACCTTAGGCTGTTGCTGTTTTAAAAAACTTGACATGGAAAACAGCACCCAACGCCCCAAAGTAGAGAGCGTGCTGTGTGTGTCCCCCGTGCCCCGCCCTCCGCCTGCTGGGGGTCCACAGGGCCATCACAGCTCCCACTGGAGGCTTTCCCGCTCCACCCTGCCATTCTGTTAGCTGTGTTCCTGATTCCTGGATGGGCCCTCGGGAATGGGGAGAGGGGCCGCCTGGTGTTGGGGCCCCGCCTCCGGGTCTGGTGGGAGGGACTGGAGGGTGGGGCTGGGCCTGCAGACACCTGGGCGAGTGGGTGGGGTCCTGAGTGCCTCCTTAAGAGTGGTCATCACCATGCGGGGTGGGGGGGGGTGGGGATGACACAGCACACGCAGGCACTTCTCCAAGCACTTAACGCTGTCAGCCAAGTTAATCCTTATGGCAGCCAAGACAGGTGCCGTCATTCACTGCTTCATGACCATGCTTTCATTTTATTTTATTATTTTTAAAGATTTGTTTCTTTATTTGTGTGGGAATTACAGAGAGACAGACGGATACAGATCTTTCATCGGCTAGCTCACTCTCCAAATGGCTTTAATGGCTTGGGCTGGGCCAGACTGAAGCCAAGAGCCTGAAACTCCATCTGGGTCACCTTATGTGGGTGCAGGGGCCCAAGCACTGGGGCCATCTGCTGCTGCTTTCCAGGTGTCTTAGCAGGAAGCTGGATCAGAAGTGGGACAGCTGGGACCCAAACTGGTGCTCCTATTGGATGCTGGCATTGCAGGTGGAGGCTTAACCCATGCACCACCACACTGGTCCCAGATCATGCTGTCCCTGCCACCCACTCTGCAGAAGAGGGGCTCACCCAGTCCCACAGCGGGCAGACAGTGAGTGGGCAGCAGCCAACCACCCTGGTTCCATGGTCCATCTCTTTAAAAAAAATCATTTTAATTGGCATCTCAAACATGCGAGCACACGTGGGTCTGATGTGATGTTCCCGTGTACACACACGGTGTGGAGTGATCAAATCGAGCTGGGGAACATGCCCGTCCCCTTGTTTACTTGTCATGTTTATGATGAGATATTTGAAGTTTATTCTTAGTTATTTTGAAAAGTAACTTTTTTGGAAATTTGGTTTATTTTTAAAGATTTCTTTTATTTGAAATGCAGAGTTATGAGGGGGGGCTTCCATCCACTGGTTCACTCCCTAAATGGCCTCAACAGCTGGAACTGAGCCAATCTGAAGCCAAGAACCACAACTTCCTCTGGGTCTCCCACATGGGTACAGGGGCCCCAGGATTGGGCCATTCTCGCCTGCTTTCCCAGGCACATTAGCAAGGGGCTGGATTGGAAGAGGAGTAGCCAAGATTCAAACTGGTGCCCTATGGGATATGGGAGCTGCAGGCTGGGGCTTTAACCCGTTGTGCCACAGTGCCACCGAAAGGTAGCTTTGTGATTGGTCAGCCTGCTGTACTGTAGATCTCAGAACTTACCCCTCCTACTCAGCTGGAACTTTGTCCCCCAGCCTCTGGGGCCCTTCATCCTGCTCTCTGTGTCTGTGGGTTTGGCTTTTTTCAGCCACAGGCACGTGAGGTCATCCGGTTCCTTCTGAGGCTTGGCTAACGTCACGTAGCATCATGGCCTGCAGGTCCGCATCGTAGCTGCCACACCCCCTTTGCATGTTTCCCCAGACCACTGCTTCCTCGCAGCTCCTCTGCCCAGGGCAGCTGATCTCTTCGGGAAGGACCGGTCTGCGACTTGGCTGCCCCCCTGCTCTTTCTCAACCCGGCCCCATCGGACTGCTGGGCTACAGCACCAGGGTGCAGGGTGGAGACCCATTCCTGGAAGGGCGCCGTGAAACCCTTGGTTTCCTACTCCAGGAACCCCAGCCTGGGCCCACCCACGGTCCACCAGCTCCCACCCCGAGCAGCTGGGGTGTCCCCTGTTACATCTGCTGACACTCATTGACCTGCCAAGACCAGCTCACAGTCATAGCTCCTTAGAACCTGGGACCCTTGCTGCCCCCAGCCGGGTTAGCCCTCCGTCCCCTACCCCGTGTACCCTGCGCGCCCAACCTTGCAGGCACAGGAGGCCACATTGTACAGGGTGGGTGTGCCTGCTGTGCGGCTGGCCCACCCTTCTCTGTAAGCCTCTTAGGGCCTGCACCACATCGCATTCTCCTGGGGACTATGGTGCCCGCTGTACTCTCCAGCATATGGAAGCATTTGACCAAGAAATCTTTGGAAATCAGCAAAAAATAAAATTTTTTTGAGGGGCAGAGTTAGGTAGTGAGAGAGAGAGACAGAGCCGTTGTGCCTGATGCGTCGCAGGTCCTTGTCATTGCCGCAGATAGGAACTCTTTGTCTCGACCTGGATGAGCAGGGAGACTTCTGTTAAAAGCAGGAGTGTGGTGGCCTGAGCACGGCTCCCGGGACCCGCTCTCGCAGGGGCCTTGTGCTGCTCTGCCGGCCAGCTCCTGTTCCGCCGCACCCTGTACGCCTGCGGCTTCACTCTGGGGCCGTCCCTGACTTCACCTGGCGTTCTGATCAGGGTCTGTATCTGGCAGCAGACTGGCAAGTAGCAGTAGCTTGTAGAATATTACGTTCCTTTCTCTCTTGTGTCAAAGACACCATTGTGTGGGCTCCGCAGAGTCGTGTAGAGTCCCCTCTCTCTGTGCCCTGTTCCCCCGCACGGCTCATTGTCACCTCCTTGCTGCGGCTGCGGCCCTCATGCCGGGCCGCGTTCCCAGCAGTGGAAGGTGGCCGGGCGTGTGTCACCCCCACCTGGCATCAGAGACGTCCTCTGTGCCCTGCCTCCCAGCTGCTGGGTCGTCCCACAGCCTGGGGGCTGGCAGTGTAGTCTTTCTGACACGCAGGCGTCACCTTGAAGGAACTCAGGATTCTGCTACTGAGGGGAGGGATGTGGGGCTTCAGCTGGCCAGCTCTGACTTAGGACAGGACACGTGACTCCCCCCCATCCCCCAGCCTCAATGTCCTTATCTGCAACATGGAAATAATAAGGACGGGACCAGTCACATAGGGCTTTGAGGATTGAGAATGCAGACAGGGTCAGCTCAGAGCCTGGTGGTCCTTTGTTCTCATTTTTATTTGCTGGTGGCAGTGCCGTCACCGCTGGTGTCGCCATCATCATCGTCAGAGGCCCATGGAGACTACGAGACTAAGGGGGTGTTGCGGAGTTAAATGACCACACAGGCGGATGAGCCGGTGCACAAAGATCTCTTGCTTGCTTTGCTGTCACAAACGAAGAAGCCGGAAATGTCTGTCAGTGGAAGCTGGGCTGACCGCGAAGGATTCTGGTGCCGCGGTCAAGTGAGGGCCCCGCTCGTGGCAGCCTGAGGCTCCCTGCTGAACACAGGCATGGGCGCAGCCTGGCCTGCAGCACCCTTGGGAGCTGGGGTGCCGTGGGAGGGCTTGGTCGATGTCCTTGCTGCTTTCTTGGATCTCCTTGTCTCCAGTGGAAGTGGGTGAAGACAGCCCTTCCGAGGGTGCCGACCCCACCCCTGGCTGCGCAAGGCCCCCCGCCCGGCCCTTGCCCGCTGCTCATCTTTGATCCCCTGCTCGGGAGCCTCTCGGCCTTCCCAGAAGTTCTGAGAGTGCAGCTGTAACCTGCCCCGGCCTCTCTCCCTTCCTTTATCAGGCCCCTGGCCTGAGCAGTGTCCCCATCCTTCCCTGGTGTCTTCTGGGGTCCTGGGCCAGTGGCAGGCGGAGGCAGCCCTGTGTGGGATCCTGTTGCCCAGGGGGCCTGTTCTGCTCCCAGGGGCCTCATTTCCAATCTGTCAATCTGACGCTCTGTTTTTGAACTTTGGAGAATGGCCCTGCAGCATACCCTATAAGGAGATCCCAGCCCTGCAGTGCAGTCCCAGGAACTTGGCGGTGGAGTGGGGCTCCCTCAGGCCAGCGCTCCGCGGAGTTCCCAGGGAGACTGACAGCATTCCAATGGGGGCTCCGCTCAGGTGTCCCCAGGAACGTGTGGAGCCCCCAGATTCCCTGCGTGGTGATCAGCCCTGGTCCCTGGGCTGGGAGCACCCAGTAGGGTTGCTGCAGAGTGCTGGGCACCCTCGTGGAAGCCCCCAGGGTATGTCCTGAAGTCTGGGCTGCAGGAAGTGGCCCAGCTGCAATGTGGTAACCCCCGTATGTGCCCTGCCTGCTGGTGCCAGCTGCAGCGTGCCCGGGGCACTGCCCTGTACTGCCCGGCCAACAGTGGCTGGGTGGGAGGGGTGTGCGGCAGCAGAGCGCCCGGCCCTGTTCCAGCTCCACCCCTGGGTAGCTGTGCAACCCAGACAAGTGGGCACAGCCTCTCTGAGCCCTGTCTACCAGGACCCCAAGACTGGTGACGGAGGTGAGGCGGGGACTGGTGAGACGGCCTCACGGAACTGTCAGGGCCCTTCCTGGGGGCCGTGGTGGGCCGAGGCTGGGCGGGGGGTGGGGTGGAGGGGTCTCTCTGCAGCGCGCTAATTTCCCCCTCTGAGCTAGAGTGGGGTCTTGTGAAGCCCACCCTCCCGGCTGGGCGGGAATGTGTCCCCATGCCAAGTCCCTGCCGTCTCGGGGGGGGGGGGGGGGCGGTGCTTGTGCCTCTGGCCTGCCAGGCACATGTGGGTTATTTACGGTGTTTTGACAGGATCCTCAGGAGCCTGGGGCAAGGGGGACTTTGGGGGACGGAGCTCGGGGCCTAGGAGTATGGCCTGGGGCGGGGCCTGCCTGGGGGAGAGGAGAGCTGTTGAGGGCCGGGGGCACATGCTGATTAGACTTGATAAATGGGAAGGCCAGGCCCTCCTGGCCCGAACCCCGGGGCTGCCCAGGCGCGGGCGAGCAGGGCTTGGCGGGACAGTCTGCCCATTGAGCTCCTGGGGCGGCCGCGCGGCACCCTCGGCTGTTTGCTGCCCCAGTGCTCAGTTGATCCCTGAGGACAAGGACCCCTGCCCATCCAGTGCCTCCCGGGAGGAGACGCAGCACCCTGGTGTGTGGTCGGCCAGGCCTTGGCCAGCCTCGCCCTGGAGCCAGGAGCCCCTGTAACCGCAGCTGCCTGGTAGGCCCCGCCCCGGCCACGTGATTTGTTAATGCTCCAGGAGGGGTTTGACAATGTGCTTCCCGGCTGGCATCGTGGCACAGTGGGTCACGCTGCTGCCTGCGATGCCTGCATCCCCTGTGAGCACGGGTTCGAGTCCCTGCTGTTCCTCTTCCTCCTAATGTGCCTGGGAAAGCAGCGGAAGGTGGCGGAGTGCTTGGGCCCCTGCTACCATGTGGGCGATCTGGATGGAGTCCCAGATTCCGGGCTTCAGCTTGGGCCCAGTTAGCCATCTGGGGAGTGAACCAGTGGATGGAATCTCTCTCTCTCTCTCTCTCTCTGTAAACTCTGGCTTTCAAATAAATAAGTAAATAAATCTTCAAAAAAGAAAAGAAAAGGTGTTTCCCACAGCCCACACGGCACAGATGTTCTCGGAGCACAAAAATGAAAAGCTGTGGTGTATTTTAATTAGTTAATCAATGAATTTTTAAAAAATGTATTTGAGAGACAGCGCCCCCATCTGCTGGTTCACTCCCCAAATGCCTGTGGTGGCTGGGGCTGGGCCAGGGCTGGGCCAGGGCCCAGGAGCTCAGTCTAGGATTCCCACAGGGGTGGCAAGAACCCGAGTATTCGAGCCATCACCTGCTGTCCCCAAGCGTGTGCATTAACAGGAAGCCGGCGTCAGAAGCAGAGCCGGGGCTGGAGCCCAGGCACCGTGTTCTGGGATTAACCGCCGCGCCAGACGCCCACATCCGGGGCTGCTTGAGCCGGCGGGGGTTCCGCTGTGGCCTGTCCCCACGACCACACCGGCTCGCTCTGAGTGTTTTCTGTACGTGGGCCGCTCCTGCAGGCTCCCGTCCTTGCTGCCTGAGCCTCTTCTCTGCTGGGAACTGAGCCCGTCTGCGTCTCGCGGTGGAGGCCGGCCCCGGTCCTCGTTTCTCACTGTTAAAAATAGCATCGCGGTGACCGCCTCGTTCTCATGTCGCTGGGGCCAGGCTGTGACCATTTCCTGTGGCTGCGTAAATAGTAAGTTGTGTTTGACAATTTTGCAGTTTGTAGCGTAATAGGCACTGCAGGGGTTGTAGAATCTAGCGTTGGATGCCCTCATCACGCGTACACTGGGGGCTTCAGCGGTGCCCCCTCCCTCTCTCCTGCCCCAGACCGCCCCCTCAGTCCATGGCAGCTCAGCCTGGCAGCAGGGAGGGGCAGGCACCCTGGACTGGTAAGGGAGTAGTTGGCCCCAGGGGGCCTCTGGGTCCTGCTTCCTCCCAGTGCTGGGGGGCTGCAGGCCACTCCCCTGTGCTTCAGCCTCCCCATCTAGGAAGGGGTGGGGGTTGTCCCAGCCCCTGCCTCTAGGGCTGAGATGGAGCATGGGGCACTGGCTTCATGGCCGTGTTCGGCCGTCGGTAACTGGGGTACCCTGGTCCTTGGCTGTCAGGTGTCTGTTGGAGAGGTTTGGAGAAGGGGTCCAACACCAGCCTGCAGTTTGGCTCCCTTTGGTTCCAGCCCCGACCTGCACCCTAACACAGGATGTCCGGCATGGCTCTGGGTCACTGCCCTGGTAAATTCTGGCCATGTGGGCCTGAACCAAGTCCCGGTGCAGAGCCTGTGTCCTCTGTTTTTGGCACGTCCACTTGTGTCTGGCGAGCCCCCATGACAGCTCTGGTTCTCCCCGGTGTGCCCATGGGGACAACGAGGCTCACTTGTCGCTTGCCTGAGTGACAGATCGGAAGCCGCAGAACAGCATGCACTGACCACTGCACATCTTCCCACTCAGACCTGCCTGTCCCCCGCCGCCTGGGGTCTCTCTGCTCCGATGCTAAGCAGCCTCTGGGGTTCCCCATGCGGCACCTCTTATGGGCCTGTGCAGGTCGTCCCGTCCCTGAGCTCTGTCTGTGCCCCTCAGCCTCCCTCCCTTGAGAGGGTCCGTGCTCCACCCACTGTCGCCTGCACTTGTCTCCCGGGTTCAAGTTTGTTCCTTTTCTTCTGATCCTAGGCGGTCGCTGACGCAGACCTTGTCCTGCTCCGTGTCAGCCAGGGACCTAGCGGGGCGTGGAGCTCCCCCTAGACGACTGTAATGTGGGGGCTGTTTGTGGCAGGGTGGGCAGTGTGGGCACTGGATGCAGAGGTGCCCAGAGCCACCAGCAGCGGGGAGCTGTCACCACTCTTCAGGCTGCGAGGCAAGGAGACACGTGTTCTCAGGGCTCTGTGACGGTGGCAGGGGCTGCCAGGAGGTGGCTATAGTCACAGTGAACCACGGCCCCTGCCCAAGGCTGGCATCACGGGAGGGAGAGAGGAGGACAAGTACCCCAGCCCCTCCCCTCCCCCCGCCAGTGCCCCTGCTCCCGAGAGGTCAGCCTGAAGGGTGGGGGTCAGCGGGGAGAGACCGCTCCCCCTCCACCTGCCTTGAGACCAGGGCACCGTGCCCCAGGCAAGTCCAGGGTGAGGTCTGAGTGCAGCAGGAGGGTGGGCGCAGGTGCAGGGGCTTCGTAGCCCATCACGCGCCCTGGGGGCAGGCAGATCTGTCCCGGCCGGCAGCACCCCGCGTGGGCGGCATGGGAAGCATTCCTGGCAAGGCCCGTTTTAGCCCGGAGAATCATCCTTGAAACATGCTCGCATGCGGTTTGTTTAACTTCAAGTGGGGCAGATTCTGAAATGGGTTGTTTATTGTCCGAGCTGGGGTTTTAATTTCTCATAAATTCCCCACAAATTGCTGTAGTGCGTTTATATTTATTGAATCTGTCAGGGTTGTTTATGGTGCTGAGGCCTGGGCTCCCGTGTTTGTGGGCTGTTGCCATGGTGACGCCAGGGTCTGGGGCTCTGGAGGAGATGCTGGGAGGTGATGAGGAAGGTTCTGGAATGGGCTGGTGGAGTGAGTGGAGCTGTGGCTGTCGTCCCGAGAGCCGGTCCTGGGTCAGCTGTTCCGCTCAGCGTGGCCTCGGCCCTGTCTCTCCTCGCTTGGATCCAGGGCCCCTGTTTGAAGCGTAGACCGAGGGCCTCAGGGAAGCACCATGGGAGGAGGGGGCCGAGCGGGCCCCAGCTGGTGTGTGCAGGTGAGGGTGCAGACGATCCCTTGGCCCGCAGGTGTCTGGGGGATCTGCTCTGGGCCAGGCAGGGTGGAGGCATCAGGAGCCGTTCAGGGAGCCGGACAAAAATCCCTGCCCTCGGGGAGTGGCCATGTCCGGGAGGACAAGTGGCTGAGTAGGGGAGTGTGTGTGTGAGGTACGAGAGGTAGGGGTGGGTGAGGAGGGCCCCTGAGCAGGGCATGGGCTGAGAATGCGGAGGGGAGGCTGAAACACGGGCCAGGCGTGTGCCTGTCCTTTGCCCCTGCAATCCAGGGTGCTTCTGTGGCCCAGAGGCTCCCCAAGGACATTCTCGGCAGGAGCACTCACTGTGGGCTCAGAGAGGGACCGGGCCTGGTGCCCGCCCCGCCCAGCTGCCGAGGGGCTCCGTGGAGTGCACAGCGCTGTCCTCCTAGCCGGTGACCACCGCACAGCCCAGGGAGCCAGGCGCTGAAACTTCCTTGACCCGTGACCCTGTTCACAGGAAGTCTTGAGCCGGCAGACCACGCTGTGGGGCTAGAAGGCAGCCAGAGGTCCCCTCTGGGGACAGAGCCCTGGGAGGGGCCTGCGGGAGCCCACAGCCCCCCTCCCCCGGGTGTTCTCGTCTTCATCGTGGTCGTCAGTGCTCACTCACAGCCTGGGCTTGCCCCTTGGCATATGTTACAGTTCAGTGAAAGCCGTGCAAAAATCATAAAAGGCAGAGAAGCCGTGGAGGCGGGGCGGCTGCTGAGCGACACTCTTGGGTTCTCTCTCTGTGCCCACCAGGATGCGGGAGCCCCTCATCCCAGAAGAGGCCCCCTGGTGGGAGGCCGGCACCCCAGGCACAGCCCGCTTGCCCGGCTGCATCGGGGCCGCTCTCTAATCCAGGGGTACGAGTTTACACCCCAGCCCCAAGCCTGTTGTCTGGCTTGGAGCAGGTACTCGGTGTTTATGGGAAAGGGGGGGTTTGTCCCAGAAGTCCCTGCTTGGCTTTGGGAGCAGAGCGTCTGGACGTGGAAACGCAGGATTCCCTCTTGTGCTTTCCGTCTGGCCGCCGAGCCAGGGGCGGTGCTGGCGGGCGCCCACATCGTCCATTATCTGCCGTTTCCCACTTGGCAGATGTCCACCGTGGCTTCACAGTAACCTGCGTTCAGCGTGTGTTCACTCCGCGGCTGCCACCAAATACTCAAGCTCCACGCGCGCTCCGCTCACAGAGGAGACGGAGGTCGGAGCAGGTGCACACAGCTGGCAGGCTCAGCTTCACCTGCCAGGAAGTGGGGACTTTGGTTGACCCCAGGGGGTGAACCCCCGGTCAGTGGGTGACACAGAGCCCATGCCAGAGAGGAGGGGGTCACGGCCGCGTGGGGAAGAAGCTGCTAAAAGCAGGGTTGGGTGGGTTCTTGAGGGGGGCGGGGAGAGCCGCGAGAACGTGCCTCTGAACCCCGTCTTTCATGTCCTTCCTCTCCCGTCTTTCCTGACGACGTCTCGCACAGGCTTTTGTTTGTCTCCGAAGGCTGCCTGTCCTGTGTGCTTCCAGGCCGGGCGGTGCACCTGAGTCTGCAGTCCTCTGGGGAGATTTTTCAGAACAGACTTCAGAGCAGTTTTTGGTTCACAGTGAAGTGCAGCAGAATGGATGGAGCGTGCCCAGAGACCCTCTCCCCCTCCCTGCCCCGGCACGCAGGGCCGCCCCCCAGCTCCCTCCCCAGAGTGGCCTGGACGCCACAGCTCATGCAGCAGCGTGGCCGCATCGTCCCGGCCAGCGTGTTCGTGCTGGGTGTGGCGGCGCGTGTGGGTTTTGGCACATGCGTGATGACACGGAGCCATCCTTACAGAGCCACGAGGAGCAGAGTGGGGGTGGGGGTCGGGGTCACTGGCCCCAGCAGCCTCTGGGCCTCACCTGTACTTTCGAAGAAGCACTGAGGGGCCGTATCACTCAGGTCCAGCTGTCGGGGGCCCGCGTGTCTGCAGCAAGGTCACTGGGACGTTGCTGCCGCTGGCTCAAGCCCCTCCCAGCAAGAGCCCCTGGCGTCCAACCACAGGGCCGCAGTGGTGCTGGGGCCTGGTGCCCCCCTGGGGCAAGCTGCCAGGGGGCCTGCATGTCTTCTAGGGCATCTGCAAGACGGGGCCAGTGCCTTTCCCAGTCCGAGTTGGGTGCTGACCCTGTGGGGGCCGGTTGCTGGCCATGTCCTGTCTGCACCTGCTGACCTGGGTTTGAAGGGTGGCCGTACGGGCAGCTGTATGCAGCGTGGGCCAGGGGAAGCCAGGGCTGGCTTCCGGCCACGGAGTCACTCCCCAGCAGTCCGTGACCCTGCCCGGGGAGAGGAGGGGGGTCCCTTGGCTCCCCCTGGGGTTTCCCTTGGCCTTCGTACCAGGACAGACTGGGCCAGGCCTCCCCAGGCGGGGGTGGTGTCCGGGCCTGGGCTTCAGCCTTGGACCTCGTCTGGGCTGTTGAGGAGAGGCGGCCTGCTGCTCGGGCCCGGGCCGCCTGGGGCGCCTGGCATTTGCAGTAAAGCCTCCAGCAGAGACGCCGTCTGCCGTGCATGGCCGCCCGTGAGCCCAGCCATAAAATCAACGTAAATACAGCTAACATTTGGGAGTGGCTTATAAAGCACTTGAAAAAATCCCTCCCATAAGCCCAAAGCTAGTCCTGCAAGCTGTAGGGACCATTAATTATCCTACCTTTTGGATATGGAAAGGGAAGCTTGGAAAAGTTGAATAATGTGTTCAAGGTCACAGACCCCCCCGGTGGCCGAGTGGGGCCCAAGTCCCTGTGCTTTCTGCTCACTCAGCCCCTGACCCCAATGTGACACCTCGCCCCTCTCTGCAGGGGGCAAGCCTCCCGCTCGAGCAAGCTCTGGCCACCGAAGCTGAAGGGGCTGGGAATTCTGATCGGTTCTGAAATAGGTGGCGGTCCTTGGTTCTGCACCCAGTGTAGACGCCAGCACCCCGGCCGTGAGGGCGGCAGGTCTGCACCCAGTGTAGACGCCAGCACCCCGGCCGTGAGGGCGGCAGGTCTGCACCCAGTGTAGACACCAGCACCCCGGCCGTGAGAGTGGCAGGTCTGCACCCAGTGTAGACGCCAGCACCCCGGCCGTGAGGGCGGCAGGTCTGCACCCAGTGTAGACGCCAGCACCCCGGCCGTGAGGGCGGCAGGTCTGCACCCAGTGTAGACGCCAGCACCCCGGCCGTGAGGGCGGCAGGGGTCAGGGGAGCCTGCTGCTTGCTGTGCGGAGGGATTGGAGGCACAGGTGGACTGCAGACTCCCTGGATTAGACGTGACACCCTTGGCTCTGCAAGGCTCCCGGGGGCCCCCTTGAGGGGGAGTGTGTCTTTCCAGGGGGTGGATTGCCCAGCCCCCACACTAAAGCCCCCACCCCCCACCCCAACCCAGGCAGCTCTTTTATGAGCTGCGTTTGATCTGGATCTGGTTCTCCGTTAGAAATCCATCTGGGATCAGAGTGCGCTTGAAAACTCGTGGTGTGAGCGAGTGGTGGAGGCAGGCTTCGTGTGTGTGTGCATGTGTGTGTGTGCGTGTGTGTGTGCATGTGTATATATGTGTGTGCATGTGTGTACACGTATGCAGAGTGCTGCTGGCCTACCAGGTGAGCAGCAGTTGTGGCTGGCAGGCCCCAGGGAGTGAGGCCTGGCTGTTGCTGCTTGATGGAGCGGTGCCCTGTTCATCTGACGTTTGCCAGCTCCTCTGCTGAGCCCCAGCTGCCATGTGCCAGGCCTGGCGCAGTCCTTTGTCTGGTGGGACCACAGACTCTGCCTTGGGTAGACTTTGAGTCCCCTCTCAGTGCCTCCTGGGCAGCGTTATCAAAGAGAGGGTGGCATTTTGACCTCCTGCGGGTGTGTACACTCCCACCCTCACTCCCTCCGCTCCTGCTGGCCGGGTGTGGCAAGCCTGGGGTGTTCGGTAACCGTCCCCCTCCTGGCCCCGTCTCTTGGCAAACCTCTCCACGGCCAGAACTTTGGTTGGTCTTGTGAGTTACGTGCAGGAGGAGTGGTAGCAGTGCAGACTGCAGCAAGGCTGGGGTGCCTGCCTTCAGAGACCCCCGCTGTCCACCTGCCTGCCGCCCACGGGCACCTGGCAGCAGCCTAGCCCCTCCCGTGCCTGGGTCAGAAGTTGTTCGTGGAGGGCTCTTGGAAAAGCTTCCGGAGCACGTGGTGCTCCAGCAGTTTGCCTGCTGTTCTGCCACGTGGTACAGGGCCCCGCTGACGGCACTGCCGCAGGGAGTGGCAGGACCGGCCTCAGCCCCACCGCCAGGGGTGAGAAGACGAGAGGTGGCCGGTCCTGCCCAGGCCCGGACGAAGCTTAAGGCTGCAGGCTCAGTTGTGTAGGAGGGGCTGGCCGTGGGGACGCAGAGCCGGGTGACCGCCGGGCTGTCCGTGGAAGGAGCCCCCTGAGCTCCGTGCTCTGCTTCTGCGGGGCCCGGTCAGAGCTTGTCCTGCTATCGAAGGGGCTTCTGCCGCTGGCTGCGGCAAGCAGGTGTCACCCTTCCTGGCTGGAGGGTTTGGCCCAGAGGGACCTCGTTCCGCGGCTGGACTCCCACCTCCCCTCCAACTCTGTGTCTCCTCCACCCCCAAGCCCGTCGTCCACGGCATCTCTGTCGCTTCCCCTTCCGGGAGCATCTCTGCCCATTCCCACCTCTGTCCCCCCCGCCACGGCCCAGTCCCTGTGGCCACGCCCCTGGCTGCTGTCCCCCAGCTGCCCTGCTCTCACGCCCACTCCTGCCCGTCTTCAGGTTAAAGTCTAAGCCCTCGAGAGCTTCAGGAAGCCCTTACGTACTTAACCTGTGGGCTGTGGCAACCCCGTCTCCCGCCACCGCCAAATCAAACACCGCAAGCTCCAAACCGTTCAGTGTCCCCAGGCCCCTGCACACCCGTGCCTGAGCCACCTTGGCTGACCCCTTTCATCCTCAAACCCCGGCCCCTCCCAGCCCCTCCCAGCCCCTCCCAGCCCCTCCCAGCCCCTCCCCTCCCCTCCCCTCCTAGAGAGCCTCTGGGCGCCCCACCCCCTGGCCAGCCTCCGGCAGGCTCCGGCATGGAGGGTGCCCGGTCTCCCCCTTCCTTACCTGTGGGCTCTGCAGGCTGCTCACCTCAGCACCTGGTGAAGACCCTGGCAGGAGCCATGGACTTGTGGACTGTATCCCAGCGTCACTGGGAAGCCCCAGAAGTGGTGTCCAGGGCTTTTAAGGGGCTGCTGGACTCCTGAATCGCATTGCTCTCAGAAGGCACCGACTTCCACAGTCTTTTGCTTCGGGCTGGGGTGGGTGTTTGGGGCAGGCCCCTGCCCTCCAGCCTCCCTTGCTCATGGTGTCCCTGTTGTGTCCAGGGAAAGGATGATCGCTCTCACAAGGGACAGCTGTTGGGTCCTGTCCCCTTTTTCCTGCCTTCCAGAACCTTCAGGGGTAGCTGCAGCTGTGGCAGCCCTGTTGTGACCAAGAGGCAGCAGGCATGAGGACAGAGGTCTCCCGCGGTGAACATGACAGAACAGGAACTTGAAGGCACCTTGATGTCAAGCCACTGAGACACCCACAGACCCGCCTGCCCCCCAGCTTCCTGTCCTTGCGATCGAAGCCGTTTCTCATGAATGCCTGAAATCAGACGCTTGGTCACTGATGGTCCCGGGCTGGTGGAAGTTGTCTTCTGTTACCAGAAAACTAAATGCGGCTTGGGGACCAGGACCAGCAGTCACTGAAATGAAGCGTGGAAGGCTGGGTGCGCTCGCCAGGAGGAGGGCGCCAGCTCTGCCTGTCACCGCTGATGTCAGAGCGCAGGTGCCCAGGGGATGACGGGCGGCCACCATGCTCTTCTGGACATGGGCTAGGTTAAAAGCGCGTCATGAAGGCCTTCTAGGTGGAAAGTAGCAGATGGCAACACAGGTGCACACACGTAAGGATGTGTCAGTAAGCCGCGTTTATTAGCTTGTGCGTTTCAAGAGGTCAGGATAGGCCGGTGCCTCGGCTCAATAGGCTAATCCTCTGCCTGTGGCGCCGGCATACTGGGTTCTAGTCCTGGTCAGGGCGCTGGATTCTGTCCCGGTTGCTCCTCTTCCAGTCTAGCTCTCTGCTGTGGCCCAGGAAGGCAGTGGAGGATGGCCTAGGTCCTCCCGCACGGGAGACCCTGGGCCCTGCACCCGCATGGGAGACCTGGAGAAGCACCTGGCTCCTGGCTTCGGATCAGCGCAGCGCACCAGCCGCAGCAGCCATTGGGGGCGTGAACCAACAGAAAAGGAAGACCTTTCTCTCTGTCTCTCTCTCTCTCAACCTGTCAAAAAAAAAAAAAAAAAAAAAAAAAAAAAAAAAAAAAGCAGTCAGGATAGAGACCTGGCAGATTTCGAGCCAGTAAGGACTGAACTTCGTGCCATGAGGTTCCGTCTTCATCTCGCAGGCTCCCTGGGCGGTGATGTCTGGTGGGCTGTTGCCGGTGGCACAGAAGTGGTTGCCAGCCTCTGTGCTGTGGGCTGAGCCCCTTGGGAAGTGAGAGTGACCTGAGCGCCAGTGCGGTGATCTGGGGCTCGTAGCTCTGGCTAGTCGGGCTCAGGGTGCACAGCTAGTGTGCCGGTTTCCAGGGCTAGTCGGGCTCAGGGTGCACAGCTAGTGTGCCGGTTTCCAGGGCTAGTCGGGCTCAGGGTGCACAGCTAGTGTGCCGGTTTCCAGGGCTAGTCGGGCTCAGGGTGCACAGCTAGTGTGCCGGTTTCCAGGGCTGCTGCACAAGTGTCCTCGCGGAACCGAAACGCGCTCCCGGGTCTGGAGCCTGGGGGTTTGAAGGCAGGGCGCAGGCCAGGCCATGCTCCCCATGAAGCCCCTGGGGGGCCCGAGGCCTTCCTGTGGGGACCTCACTTCTCCACGGCCGTCTCTGCGCTCGTGCAGCTTTTCCCCTCCTCGTAAGGACGCCCGCCGTCTTGGATGAGGGCCACGACGATGACCTCATCACCTTCCCTCGCGTACATCTGTAGAGACCCTGCTTCCAAATAAGGTCCCGTGCGCAGGAACTGGGGGCACCGCTCAACCCACCGTCGCTTTGTCCGGGCGACGCGATGTTCAGGTTGCCAGCTCCGAGTCCTGTCCCCACCCTAGATGAACGGGGCCCACCCCCTGGTGTCCTGTGGCTTGTAAGTGGGGGGGGGTCTCCCTGAGTCCTGACTTGGGGCAGGCCAGGGACCATGGCAGCAGTGGTCTCTGAGCACCCTGACGTGAGTGCTCCTTTGCTCTGACCCCTCCCCCCCAGTTCAGTCCCCAGCTCCTGTTCTCTGGCTGGGGGGAGGTAGGAGGTGGGGGCAGTGGGGAGGGCATGTTTGCCGCAACTCTGATGCCATGGGGCAGTTACCACCACGGCCACCCGAGCAGAGCTGCGGCTGTGGGGACAGCCTGGGGCGGCTGTTTTGGTCATCAGGATTGACGGGCGGGACCCCGGCTGCTGTGGGAGGCAGCGAGCGTGTCCCGGGCGGGAGGTCACCGGAGCGCGCCGTCCACAGAGAAATGGAAAAGTACTGCTTCCCTGACTGCACCAGTGGAGCGCGAGCTGGAGGGGTTGTGCCCGCCTGCTCTGCCCTAGTGCTCAGCCTCTCTTTGGACAGGGAGGGGTGGGGGAGAGGAAGCCGGAGCCAGGCCACCCCGTGCAGCTCCGGGCACCGGCCTGGGCCCGGAATTAGTGCCATGTCTCTGAGTCTCAGGGCCCTGCTGCCACACGGAGCAGGAGAGTGACTGAGGTCCTGCGTTCGGGCCAGGGGAAGTCAGTTTGAGCTTCTAATAGGCCTGGGAGGTGACAGCTGATGGCTCCAGGCCACCCGGGACGGCAGGACCGGGGTGGGAGTGGGCTCAGGGAGGGCTCTGTGTGCGCTGAGGGCTTGACTGGGCCCGGTCCTGCCACGGTGGAGAGCTGGCAGTCGCCCCACTCAGGCACACAGAGAGCCACTGAAGGCTTTGGAGTGGGTGAGGAGACCAGCTCCAACAAGGGTTTTCCGGTGGGTCTGGCCCAGGGTGGAGTGGGTGTGCCCAGGTGGAGGCTGGATTCGGGAGTTGGTAAAAATGTCCGAGTTGGAGGCTGTAGCTTCGCTCCCGTTCGGTTCTCTGGTTAGGTGCAAACCGGGGCTCTGGTCGGTTCTGGGGGCTGGGGTGTGTTTTAGACAGAGCCTGTGCCAGCGCTGTGCTGCAGAGCCTTGGGTGGCAGGGGAGGCTGTGCTGTCCTGGCCCCTGCCATTTCCTGGCTGGCCGCCTAGCAGCACTGGCCGCTCGGATGCCACCTGCCCTCCGGGGCTGGAAGGCAGGGATCTGGTTCTCTAGTGTTGGTCTTCCCCAGGTGGGGCCTTAAGTTCCCCGCTCCCACCTCCCTGGTCTCAGAGCCCTGGCTGGGTCCCTGGGGCAGGACCTGGCAGCACTGGATTTCCTTGCTGTTTCCTCCTACCCAGCCTTGGTGCTTTCGGCCAACCATCCGCCAGACCTCCGGAGACAGAGCACGCCCGTACCCCTCTTCCCCCTCCCCACAGAGCCGGTGTGCCCTGGGCCCCTCCCCGTCTCTTCGAAGACTTAACAGTGGTGAAGGCTGGTTACGGCTGAGGCGCCCACACCATGCCTCTGTGTGGCCAGTGCTCTTTATATCCGGGAGCCCTGCGGTTCTTGCTTGGTCCCCAGTAGTCCAGCCCGAGTGCTTGCGCCCTCTGCTAGGCTCTGTGCAGTGTCACACAGCAGAGATACGGCCGAGCAGGCTCTGGGTTGATGTTTATGCGCGGCCCTCTCAGTACCGACTGGTGTGGCCCTAGTCTGGGCTCAGCTTCCCTGTCTGTGCAGAAGGGATTGGGTCAGAGCGCACGTTGGTGACTCACGTGTAGCGGGGCCCACGCGGGACATTTGCATCCTTTGTCCCTTCCGTTCCCTGTTGTCCCCTGCAGCCAGGCTCCTGATGCACTTCCCCTCTGTGGATCTGAGGTTCGTGCTCCCCGTTTAGGCCTAGGCCCCTGCCCCAAGTGGGATCCGCCTGCAGCCCTGGCTGATTCGGGAGAACGGAGACGGGGCAGAGGCTGGTCATTCACAAGCCGGATGCCAGAGGACTGTGGGAAAGGGGAGAAGGAAGGGTCCTCATTTGCCTGAGACTCCGGTGCCAGCAGTGCACAGACGGTGGGCTCTGAGGCATTAGCGTCTCAGGGACAGAGCTGAAGCCAGAACGGAAGCGGGTGCATGCAGGGCCATCAGGCAGGTGGCAGAGAAGGCGCAGTCCGGTGCGGTGTGGGACGGACCGAGGGATGCCAGCCTGGGTGAGGCGTCTGGAATCTCGCTGGGCCCCAGTAGCAGGCTCCTGACTGCAGCAGCCCTGGCTTCGGGGCCTACATGGCAGCCGAGCCACAGATCAGAGCCAGCGTCTCCCTGCCAGGGCTCGGCTGGCCCAGGGCAGGGAGCGTGTTCCTGCCTGGCACGCTTTGTCCTTGGGGGCAGGTGGGGCTGGGCTGGGGGAGGGGCACGTGGACAGGGATGTATGAAGTTTCCCGCTGGGAATCGGCCCTCAGGAAAGGGGCCTGTAAAGTGACCCACGGGTGCTGTGTGGGAGCCCTGCCTGCCTGGCCCCTGCTCCCCGGGGCCTTCGCTGCCCTCACAAACCTGCTCCCCTCTGCAGATGCTGCAGTGGATGTGGGTCCTGGCCTCGCAGCTGTGTGATCCCGGGCAACTTACTTCACCTCTCTGAGCCCTACCTTTCCGCCGTGCGTGCCATGACCCACTCGCGGCCCAGCTTGCCAAGCCTGCGCCAATATTTTGTGCCAATGCCAAGAAGTGTCTAAGGCGTTCCTCCAAGTGCAGGCCTCGCTGGGCAGTGGGTGGTGACTGAGGAGTAGCTGGGACCTCGGGTCACTGGTGGGGACGGGATGGAAGCTTTCAGCTTCTCCTTGTCCAAGGTCGCTGTCCCCTTTTTCCCAGGCAGGCGACGCAGAAGGGGCCAGGCCTGAGCTGTGCATCCTTCAGGGCCCAGGACAGCCCGGCTGGCCTCGTCTCAGTTCCCAGCCGGTGTCGTAGGGGGGTTTGAGCAGCAGCCTCAGGACAGGGACGTAGCAAACCCTCCAGCAGGTGGGGGTGGGGGTGGGGGGAGTTCAGTGAACTCAGAGAGTGCCAGTCATTTTCCGAAGCCCCCCACCCCCCACCCCAGCTTTTGGGATTGGAGCTCCGTGGCTGGAGAGCTCCGTGGCTGGAGAGCTACTTCCCGGCTCCCCTGGCGGAACACCGAGTGAGTGTTCGTTAGAACCGCAGGGTAGCAGAGAAGAGAACTGTGTGTCTCTCGTCCACTCTTCCTGGGTCTGAGCCTTGGGTTGTGACTGAGACCCAGGATGTTAGCTCTCTGGAACGTGGATTGCCTTAAGGAAGTGCGCGGCCTTAGTCTGCACGCTGTGATTGGGCGTTGTGAGGGACGGGTGAGATGCGGAGCCTGTGGGGCCCCAGCCTGGCGCCGGCACACGGCAGGTGTGCTGCCGCTACTGTTGGTTCACAGGTGGTCTGCGGTGTTAGCCACCCGGGGCACACGAGTTAGGAGAGGCTGGACCTTGCTACCAGGAAGCCTGTGGGCACAGGCCCGGGCAGCTGCTGGGCAGACCTGCCCACGCTGGGTGTTTGGGCAGCAGGACGGGGAGTGTGGCTGTGTGGCTCAGTGGCAGGGGCGGGGTGGGGCCGGGGGTGGTCCTCACCTGCCTGCTGTAGGGCCCACTTTCACGGCCTTCCTCGGTCTCTAGTTCCTGAGCGTGGTTCTCCCAGCCCACAGCAGCCTTTGAGCAAGGCCTGCTGGTGCTCTTGCCAGAACCCGTGGTCACTGGGACCCAGCGTCAACACACGCCCAGGGCAGGGGAGCGTCAAGGAAGACTTCCTGGAGGAGGGAGATTGAAAGGGGACTTGGTAGCACAAAAGGTCTGGAGGGAGGAGGGCCTGGATGAGGTTGAACAAAATGACTGATGGAGACCCTGGAATCCAGTTGTGTAGGGGGTTCATTCCTTCAGGCATTCACTTGTGGACAGCTGAGCAGGCTGGCCTACTTGATTCAAGTCCCACCTTGCCCGCACAGCCGTGGCCTGGCCAGGGAGCCCCTCTGCACCTCGTTCCTCAGCTGTGGAACATGAGCCGCCCTGGCTGTCCGGCGTGTGGCCCACGGCGAAGCCGAGTGTGCCACACTCACCGAGGCTCTGTGCTGACCAGGGCCGGGAGTGCGACTCGGAGCCTCTGGGGGGAGCTCAGTGCCTTCTGGACCCCTAGCTCATTAAGCCCCTCCCTTCCCCCCCACGCCTGGTGGGGGGGCGTGGCACTTCCTGCTGACGGGGGTGGGGGGTGGGGGGCGAGACAGGGTGTCAGGGCACTGAGGAACTTGGAGGTGCTGGTTCCGGGACCTCGCATCTCATTCTCCTGCCTCCCAAGCGTGACCGTTCCCCACAGCCTGGTGCAGCCCCACCCCGGGGGCAGTCACAAGGAGAGAGGGGGGCAGGGAGCAGGGTGGACACGATGGCCCACTGCCTGCTCAGGGAAGGCTGGGAGTGTGGCAGGTGCGTGAGGAGGAGGAGGAGCAGCAGGCAGGAGTTGGCTGGCATTAGGAGCGCCCTGCACATGTGGGGTTCCCGGGCGGGACCTTCCTCTGCTGGTGGTGGTAGCGGGCCGGGTAGAGTGTGGCCTGGTGGGCAAAGCCCTGCCTGTCCCCCCGGCCCGGCCCGGCCAGTCCTGCCCTGTCCCTGTACCTCAGACCCGGGGGAAGGACCCTGGGCCCAAGGCCACGTTCATGCAGAAGACAAACCTTGCTTCATGGACGCAGAGCTGGGACCTAGGCTCGCACCTGTTCATGCTCACAGCCCCGCTGAGCACCAGGTGCTGCGGTCTGAGCAGTGTGGAGAGCTTGAGCAGTTTTAACCTTAAAGCTGGTTAACCCTGAGGAACAAGGTGCCCTGAGGGTAAGGTGGGAGGAGAGCGGGGGTGGTGTGTGCTCTTGGGGTGCATCTGGTGCAGGACACTTGAGGGGAGTATGGGGACGGAGGGTCGACCCAGAGGAGACATGGAGGGGCCAGCTGTTCCTTCCTGTCCTGGCTTCCACCGCAGTGTACCGACACTGAGCAGGACAGGTGTTGGTCGAGGGCCCCATGCTGTGAGGAGGCGGCCAGGAGGAGGGGGCACCTCCCCTCTCCCCAGCCCATGGGCCTGGGTGGGTGGGGCTGATCATGAGTGCGGCAGGCCTGTGAGGCAGGGGCTCCAGCAGGCCCAGCATGGGGAGGGGCCTCGGGTTGAGCTGCTGAGAAGGCAGACACAGCGCAGCCTCCGTGAGGCAAGGAGGTAGGGTCAGGGCTGTAGGAAGGGGAGAGGGAGCCGGCAGGGGCGGGCTTCATTCTGGAGAAAAGGAGAAGACACTGGTGGGGCTTTGAGCCCCGGTGAGGATGCCTCGGCAAGGACAGCCTTCCGGGAAGCCCCTGCAGAACCTGGGGGCGTGTCTTCTGGTGGGGCTCAGGTCAGAGAATTGAGCAAGAACGGGTTCGAGGTTTTAGCAGCAGTTGCAAGAGTATCTTATTTTGTGCTAAGCCCAGGAAATGCTGTTTTCCTCCAAACGCACGTTTTAGGGAGTTGGTGGAAGCCCCCTCTTTGTTTTCAGCGGGGCAGTTTTCCAGTTTTAGAGATAAGCCCCCTCAGAAGGCAGTGTAGGGTGTCAGTTCTTCCTCCCCCAGTGTTGTTTATAAACACACACGAGCAGCAGCCGTGGTGCCTGGCGTTGTGCCGCAGTGGGTTAAGCGGCCACCTGCGACCCCAGCCTCCATAGGAGTGCTGGTCCGAGAGCTGGCTACTCTGCTTCCAGTCCAGCTCTCTGCTGATACACCCGAGAAGGCAGCGAACCATGGCCCAAGTGCCTGGGCGCCTGACATCCATGTGAGAGATCTGAAAGGGGTTCAGACTCCAGCCTGGCCCAACCCTGGCTGTTACTGCAGCTGATTAGGGAGTGAACCGCGAGATGGAAGACCAATCTCTCTCTCTGCCTTTCAAATAAATAAGCCTTTTTAAAAAGAAACAATCAAGAGTCTAATTTAAGAGAAAAAGAAGCAGCAGCCACGTGTTAGCTGCTAGGGAAGTTGGTATTCAGTATTGATGATGCTTTGGTGGCCTTTGCGTCCCAGGGCCACCTTCCTTGCAGCATTAATTAGGAGGTGGGTCCAGATCCGTTTGTGTGGCGTCACCCCAGTTGTTTGTGTGGCGTCACCCCAGTTTTGGGGAAAGCACTCATTTAAGCATCAGAGGCGTGTGTGACAGAATATTGTGGGTCATCTCTGAAGTCAAGTTCAAGGGGCTGGAGATGAACAAGTAACGAGAAATTCCACCATCGCTCAGGGAAGTCAGCTCTGTCTCTCACTCATAGCCATGACGGGCACCTTTGCCGCGTGCCCCATCCTCACCTGCTGTCCCCCGGCTGTGCAGGGGCAGCTGCACCACATCAGAGCAGGTGGGGGCACAGGGGACATCACCCCTTGTCTGGAAACCGGCTTGAATCTTAGCCCCGTGCTCTCCGGCTGGGTGTGCCTGACTCCTGGGCTCGGCCTGGGGCGCCCGCCGTGAGGTGGAGTCTGATTACGCAGGTAGGGGCAGATGTGAGCATGTACAGGGCTGTCAGTTCAGGCCCCAGGGCACATCCTGCCGCTGGTGGCCGTTTCATCCCCACCGTGAGGCCTGACTTCCCTTTTCCTGAAATGCCTTTAATAATTCTCCGCACGTAGAATCTTCATGAGAAGTCGGTGTGAGCTCAACCCTTGGCCAGCTCTTTGAAAGAAAGCAGGCACAGGCTCGCACGCACACACCCACCGTGCGACACGAGGCGAGAGGAGACGGGATCGCCGGGGTTAAGGCGCACCGGCCTCTCTTTTCCTGTCGTCAGCACTGCCCTGGAGACCAGATGAGATCTTTGGGGATGGCTTTGCCCTGGGGTCGCCGGCTTGGCAGGAGGGTAGCTCTGACTCAGGGGCTTTCTGTGCAGTCCCCAGGGGTGAGCCTGGCCTGGCCAGAGCAGGGGCCGCCACTGCAGCAGGGGAGCAGCCGTCCAGGGCTGCCCATGTCCAGCTGCCTGGCCCTGCGGCTTCCTCCAGGAACAGAGCCCTGGCCAGTGCGGTCACTGCCCGAGAGAGGATGAGCGTTGCTGAGAGGTGGGGTGGGCGGAATCGCCCAGGCCTCCCAGGCTGTGCGCTGCGGCTTTCCCCGGGCGCTGTGGCCTGGGGCGGTGAGGTCTCTTGTGCTTTGAGGGCCCTGAGGGGTCTCAGCCCCTCCCCCTCTTCCCTGGAAGGTTCTTCCCAGCCTTTCCCAGCTCTCGGCCTCCCCTGCCCCCTCCAGGATTGAGAAGAGTGGGAGAGAAGGCAGTGGGTTGTTGGTAAGGATCCCAGACTACAGAGAATAGGGGCACTGTTCCTGGGGGAGAGCCTCCAGGGACGCGGAGCCCCGTGAGTCGTGAGGGGGTGGGGGCTGCGGAGAGCTGGTGGGGGGCAGGGGAGGGCGGGGCGGGTGCCATCAGCCAGCAGAGCAAGCGTCCGGAGGCTGGATGGGATGTGTGCCTAGCCAGCGTGCTGCGGAAAGTCACCTGTCACTACGTGTTGGATCTGTTAAAAGGAAGAGCATGGAGGAGCCCGTCACACTCCCACGGGTCTTCTCCATGTCTCTGGCTTTATGTTAATCTGTGTGAGACGTTGGCTACAGGGAGGCTGTCCACTGTGGCCTTGACCACGTGCCCTTTGGCATTTGAGTTCCTGCACCCCGGAGACCTGGGCCAGGGCTGGTTGCACCAAGGAGCGGGCTGCTTCCGGCAGGACGGGGACAGCATGCATATAGTTGGCGTCATCCCCTCCCCACGCCTCTCGTGGTTGCTGGTCATGGGCTCTCGAGATAGGTGGGAGGCAGATTTCACCGACTCCCCAACTGCCGCCATGGCTCCTTCGTGGACAGGGTGGCCTTGGGCTTGGCGTCCAGCCCTCCCACCTGTTTCATCCTCCTCAGTGAGAACCTCCAACCTGTCGTCGTCCCTGTCCTGGAGTCCAGCTGGGAAGAGTTGACCACTGGGCACCACGTACACCTCCCTACCAGCCTCGCCTGCAGTGTCCAGGCCACTGCCTGCAGCCCTGGGCCCCACACCTGTGTGGCCCCCAGGCAGCCTGTGCTCTGCTGCCCCCGATACTGAGGAGGACTACACGGATGCCCCAGCGCTGCTGGGCACTGCGCAGTGCAACGGATGCTGTTCTGGGCAGTGTCGGCGGTGCCTGCCGGACTGCTGCTCTCCGGGGAGGAGTCCCCTCCCCCCCCCCGTCTCCCAGGCAACGCTGCTCTTCAGCCATCTGTTGACCTGCCCCTCCCTCGGGCTTCTCAGTGCAGACTCTGTAGCACACTGCTCTGTGCTGCAGATCTGGGGGCTCCCCGGCGCACTCACTCGCGTCAGCTGGGGCAGGTGGGCCGCTGTCCCCGAGGCTCAGCTCCCCTGCCCCTCCCCCTCCACGAGCCCCTGTGTGCTCGCCGTGTTCTTCTGGGTCACCCTGGAAGAGCCCCTGTCTGATTTTCTGTGCTTACCCGTGTGCCTTATTGCACAAACAGTGGCTCCTTCACAAGACACCCGGAAGTCTGAACGAGAATGGCCACGTGGCCCCGCTCAGCCGTTTGGCCGGCCGTCAGAATGCGTGGCGTTCGCTGCCAGTCTTTTCTCCCCACGGGTGATGTGACATTGAGACCCCCCTCAGATGCCAGTTCTGCTGTTTCTGACTGCTCCCACTACGCAGTGCGTCTGCCCTTGCTCTTGAAAGTCCCTCACTCCGGTCTCCACGGGCTGCACGGGCCCCAGAGCGCTCACGGTGTTTCCGGTTTTCAGCTGGCGGAGTCCACAAGTACGCCCGCCGTTCCCTCTGCCTGAGCCTCTGCAGACCGCTCCGTTGACTGCAGCCGGAATCGGCTCCCACAGAGGAGGGAAGTCATTCATTCCCAGTGAGCACAGCGCAGCTTGGGGGCAACACAGCCGTCGTCTTTGGTGGTGGTGTTGCAGCCGTGGTGTTTCCTGTAGGAGCCCACGACGCCCGCGTGCGCGGCTGTGCCTGTAACAGCGCAGCGGGGATCGTCTGTGGCTGCGGGTCTGCTTGGGACCCTGGCACAGGTTGATTCCCGAGGTCGTGGCGAGGGGGAGAGAGACCACGGCTGCGGGACTCTGGGTTCACGTCCCACAGCCCTCCGCGTGGCACGAGAGGCCTTGCATTTCTCCTCCTCCTCCTTTTGTTTCCAGGGCTCAGCTGCTCCGGAACCAGGGCCTCGGGTTGCTGCCCCTCCCTGGCCTGCTGGCTCCCAGATGCCGAGCGCTGGCTCTCCTGGCTCTTTCTGAGATAAACCAGGGCGATCCCACTCTTCATTCTCGGGCTGCTCCCCAGGCACTCTGATCCGAGCCCCGATTTTATTTTGCCTCACCATCCTGTTGGCCTCCGTGTCTGCCACCAAGGCCTCTCCCCTTTGCTCTGGTCCTGCCCTAGGCAGGTGGTGAGTGCTGTGTGTGTGTGTGTGTCAAGTGACCGCCTGTGATGTGACCAGGGTCCTGGGGGTCAGAGTCATGAGAGCCCACGTGAGTCTGTTTGTTTCCAAGGGGACAGTGTAGCCCAGCGGAGGAGAGGGAGTGCTCAGAGAGATGCATGGGACCAGCTTGTAGGCCGCGGTACCCAGAGGCCTGGCCCATTAATGCTGCCCTTGTGGAAGGGGGGAGGGGAAGGCTGCTAGGTGCTGCCCAGTCCCAGGCGTACATCAGGGTACAGGGAACCTGGACCCAGGGGTGAAGGCACACAGGGCACGGGACCCTGGGCATGGGCACTGCCCACCGCCTCCATGCGCTGGAGCCACACAAGCCGTCTCTTGTTGCCCACAGGACGCATCCACCCCGCCCCTGCCGAGTTTGCTGCTGCAGCTCCCGTCTCAGCTTCTGGCCTGACCCTTCTTGCTGGGTCGTTAGTTGTCCACTCAGCCAGCCACAGGCATTCGCCGGGGCCTGCCCGGAGCAGGATATGGGAGGTCCCAGGGGTACCTGGGCCACTGGGCCAGGCTCTGCCCACCTCCCCCTCCCCCCAGGGTCATCCCAGCCCAGGCATCAGGGCCCCAGCAGAGCATACACGGAAGTGAGCGGAGTCGAGACATGTGGGCATGCCCTTGTTGCGACACACTGAACCTGACCCTTTGCCTGTGCTTGGTGTGGGTTTTCCAGAGTCCCCCTCCCAGGCAGAGGGAGGGGTTGCCATGGGAAGCCCTGGTCGCTGCAGGTGCTGGAGACAGAAGCACAGGTGCAGGAGGGGTCGGGTCAGGAACCGGGGCACCCACTGGGAGAGCCTCAGACTGCTTTCCTCGGGGCACCAGAAACCGCCGTGTCTCCACCCCTCAGGTCGGAGGAGAGCTGCCAGCCAGCCCCCTCAGCTCGGCCCTTGCCTTCCGCCCACCCCCACCCACTCCTGCCCCACCAGCCGTTCTGCACTGCAGGTCCTGGGAGCCTGGAGCTTGGGGGTCTCTCTGTAGCCCCTGTTCCCGCAGACCACTCCCTGCTCCTCACACCTCCTGTCGGACCTGGGCCACCTCCCTCAGCAGGGTCTGGTGTTGCTGCCTCCCGGGGGAAGCTCCACCACCCCTCCGGCCCCGTGGCCCCGCTGGTCCCTGCTGTTCCCCTTCTGGTCCTGGCCCTGGTTCTTTTTTTTTTTTTTTTTTTTTTTAAGATTTATTTATTTATTTGAAAGAGTTACACAGAGAGAGAAGGAGAGGCAGAGAGAGAGAGAGAGGTCTTCCATCAGATGGTTCACTCCCCAATTGGCCACAATGGCCGAAGCTGCGTGGATCTGAAGCCAGGAGCCAGGAGCTTCTTCCGGGTCTCCCACATGGGTTCAGGGGCCCAAGGACTTGGTCCATCTTCTACTGCTTTCCCAGGCCACAGCAGAGAGCTGGATGGGAAGTGGAGCAGCCGGGTCTTGAACCGGCACCCATATGGGATGCTGGCACTTCAGGTCAGGGCTTAACCCACTGCGCCGCAGCACTAGCCCCTGGCCCTGGTTCTGACGTCCCTGGTGCTGATGCCCAGGCTGAGCCCAGAGGGGCTCGGGACGCTTCAGGGGGGCTGGAGGTGCTGAGGCTCAGAGGAGGCACAGGCAGCGCGCCGGGGGCAGCCCTGAGGCCGGTGCAGCACCGCTGTGCCCCCATTTCTCAGCAGGGAAGCCCCGGTGTGCAGGTCAAGTGGCCTCACCCGCTCCAGGAAGCCTCCCTCAGCCCTGTCCAGTTGAGAGGACGTGGGGGCCCTACTCGCGCTGTAGGGTTGCAGTAGGTACACGGGACACACCACCGAGGTCCCTGAGAGAACTGGGGCACAGCAGCATTGAGGGTGCTGGTTTCCTTGTAGACCTGGGGACATCCCCTGCCCGCACCTCCATGCTGCCCCGCAGGGCGTCGGCAGATTCCCCTCCGCGTGTTTCCATGAAGGCTTTGCAGTGGCTCACAGCTGCAGCCCAGGCCGTGAAGCCCCCATCAGACTCTTTGCCTGAGACCCCAGGTCCAGTCCCCAGGGAGAGGGGCAGGGCCCACGGTCTCTGCTGCCACCTGTCACTCTGCTCTGAGCTCAGAACGTGGCCGTGTGGCCACGCGTCCCTGAGGCACTCCAGGCCCCCATGGGAGCTGGGTCGACACATGTCGTCCTGCCGCGCAGAAGTTGTCCAGGAGGACAAGCTGCCCCTTCGAGCGTGGCGTGTGCCAGCCCCCGGGGGCGGGGCCTCCCGTGGTGGTCTGGTCAAGGCACTGGGTTTCTGTGCGCTCCTTTGATTCCCTGGAATTCTCCGACTTCACAGGAGCCTGTCCAAGTGTCCGGGAGGTGCTGCCACCAGGCCTCCGTGCAGCTGGACGGAAATACCTCGGCATTCTTGCACGAGACCGAGCGCTGCCCAATGCCTCTTTTCCATGTGATGTTTGTGTGAAAATATTCCTTCATTAATTTTCTATCAAATACCAGTTTGGAAACTGCCCCAAGGAATGCTGTCTTTGGCTCAGAAAGAAACGAACATAAAAAGAGCAATACTTGCTTCAGGGCTGAAAAAAAAATCCATCTCTGCAGGCTTTGTGGAAGTTTGACTCCAGAGCTTTGCTCTCCGTTGTTACGGGATGTGCACAGAGCGCTTTAGGCTTTGGGAGGACTCTCAGCCCCTTGTGGCTCGGGCTGCTGTTCTGGGAGCAGCATGGAGATGAAGGAAAAGTTGAGCTGTTTTCCGTCGTTAGCAAGAAAACATCCCCGGGCTGGGAGTCTGGCTGGGGGAGGGAGAAGCTTTGGGATGTGAAATTGGGTTCTTGCCTGGGGGTGGGCAGCTGTTCTCATACTGCCAGCTCTCAGCCAGGCCTGGGAGCCTCAGCAAGGTCTGGGACCCCCATTCAAAGCCCAGACCCCTGGTGCCAGGCCACACACTGAGTCAGTACCAGGCCCCTGACCACGGCCCACTGCTTTCTTTAAAGCACTGTGGTTTCTGAAGTTCTCACCCTAACACCCTGTTCGATGGGTGTTAAGTAAAAGCAACTGTGGCTGGGGCCAGTGTTGTGGTGTAGTGTGGTAAGCCACCATCCTGTATGGGTGCTGGTTTGTATCCCTGCTGCTCCACTTCCAATCCAGCCTCCTGCTAATGCACCTGGGAGAGCAGTGGAGGATGGCCCAAGTGCTTGGGTCCCTGTACCCATGTGGGAGACCAAGAAGAAGCCAAACCTCAGCTTGGCCCATCCCTGTTCATTGCAACCATCTGGAGAGTGAGCAAGTGGATGGAAGATCTCCATGTCTCTCCCTCTCTCTCCCTAACTGTTTCAAACAAATAAAGCTAAAAAAAAAAAAAAAAAAAAAGTGGCAGTGGCCTTCCGGGAGGTGTCTGCAGGGTGTGCTAGGCAGGGCGCCCAACCTGGAGCTCATGGACCTGCTAGGAATGTCTTCAGCGGGAGCTGAGCGCATCTGTCTCACCTGCTCAGAGCTTCCTCCGGGAACCCCAGCCTCCCATCCTGCCCTGCGCAGCCTGTCCCCTGGCCTCTGTGCTGGTGCTGAGACCACAGATGCACCCCCTTTTCCTCTTTCCCATCACTCCGGGCTCCTTCTGATGGCCCAACAACAGAGCTCTGTCATCTCCCGCTCTAGGCAGGATCCGAGCTGCATGTGTGGGCAGGGATGGTGCTTCTGGGCTCGCTCCCGGTGTGGGGTTTTGCGGTGCCCCTGGTGTTGGCCAGTGGGAGGGTGTGGCACCCAGCCCCACGCCCCCATCCTCACACATGCTCCTTGGGTGGGAGTCTGCCTCGGGTCCCCCCTTATTCACTGCCCCTCCCTCCCACAGGGTGTCATCTTGGCTGATTATATCTGCGGTGACCCTACTTCAGAGTCAGGGTGTGCTCTGAGACACCACACATCAGGGCATCCGCCTATCGCTTTGTGGGGTGCAGTTCACCGGGGCAGGTGCACCCTGGCCCTTCCCAGCACGCACTCTGCCCCTCCCACATCGGCGCCGTCACTCACGCGCTTTGTGTCCGTCTCCCCCGAACGGAGAACTGGGCCTGGGACGTCTCTCTCTGTGCCCTCCCTGCTCTCAGCACCGCACACAGGGCCACTCGCTTACCATGAATGAGCAGATGACTGAATGGACTAATGAGCAAAAGCCCAGCCTTACAAGGCGGACTGCCGCCGCCGCCGCCCCGTCCATCACTCACTGCGGCTTTGAGAGAAGGAGAGCTGGTGGAGGCCGGCCTCCGTGTGTGATCGGTGACGCTGAAAGGGCAGAAAGACGGGGTTGCTGTCACTGGGGGGCCCACGTCCCCTCCTTCTGTTTCTGTGTGTCCTGCGGGTGGCTCTGCTGAGCATAAACACCCTCCCCCCAGTTCCCGCCCTGGGGCTTGGGCGCTGCTCCCTTGCCGCCTCAGTGGCCACAGTGGCCGAGCGAGCATGTCGGTGGTGTGAGGCTGCTTGGCTGTCAGCTGGGGAGTGCAGCGTGCAGTGGGCACCGACTTCTGGTTCACTCTCTGGGTGGGGAGCTGGGGTCCGGGGCCGTGAGTCCTGGCTGAAGTGTGAGGGAGGAGGCGAGAGCAGGTCCAGGGAGAGGGGCCAGCGGGTGTCTGGAGGGGGCGGTGATGGTTGACCTCAGCGGGCCAGGAGCTCAGGTGCACACGCATGCCTGGTCATGGCACCTGTACTCAGCTTTGGGATGGGACGTCGTGAGTGGGATCCAGTCTGTTGGGGCCTGATGGCTTGTCCCGTTGCTCCTTCCTCGTCCACTGTCTTGGGTTTGGGGAGGTCAGTGTTTGGTGTCTGATCCACATCACACCCATGCTAGGCCAACGCCGGAGGCAGGGGCCCTCACCATGCTCGTGGGCTGCCAGGAAGCCCCCACCTCTGCCGCCTCAGCGTGGTGCTGCGTCTCAGCTCCGTGCGCTCGGTGGCAATGGCATCCTGGAGACCTCCCCGTGTGTGCTCCCGCGCCCTTAGGCGGAGATGCCTGTGCTTCACCCTGTGGGTCACCAGGCATGGGTCAGCCGGTCCCTCCCTGATGGATAAGTGTTGCAAGCAGCGCGGCAGTGCCAGACTCATGGTTAGGTGAGCTCACCTGCAGGGTCTATTTCTAGACCTGAGATTCCTGGACCGGGGCTGGTGGTAGGGGGTGCATTTACAGACCTGCTGGGTGTTGGTGACATGATTCCAGGCCGAGGCCCCCCAGCCATTGTGGGAGAGCCGACACAGTGTGTTATCGGTCTCTGGGACTTTAGTCAATCTGGTATATTAAACAAATGGCTTCCTTCCTAGGGGTGGGTGCTGTGGCATAGCAGGTTAAGCCGCCTCTTAAGACACTTGCATCCCATGTGAGACGCCGGTTTGTGTCCCAGCTACTTCACTTCTAATCCAGCTTCCTACTCATGTGCCTGGGAAGCAGTGGGTGAGGGCTCAGGGACTGGAGTTCTGCCACCCACGTGGGAGACCTGGATTGAGTTCCTGGCTCCTGGCTTCAGGCTGGTCCAGCCTCAGCTTTCACAGTCATTGAGGAGTAAGCTGGTGGATGGAAGGTCTCTGTCTGTCCCTCCCTCCCTCTGTGTCACTTTGCTTTCAAATGAATAAATAACTTAAAAATGATACTGAGATGATTGCATATCCACGTGCAGAGAATGTCCTTAGACACAGCCTTCATGTCTTCTACCCAAAGTGAAATTCCAGATGGATCAAATAACGTAGTTATAAAAATTATTCATGTAAAAGACTTGGAAAGACCATGGGATGGTTTTAAAAATAATCTTGGGAGCGAAGAAGCAATAAATGAAAATATTGATACGTTTGAATCACAGGAAAGAGCCCCAAGGTAGAGGCAGCGCGGGAGGAAAGAAAGCCAGCCAGGTGGGATACGTGCCCCGGGCCCTGTTCCCACGCGCTGGGGCCCCGGCCCTGTAGACCTGTCCCTCCCTGCTTGCTGGGCAGGGGTGCCGGGTGCTAAGCCCTTCCCCCCAGGCTCTGCGTGGGCAGCAGGTAGGATGGAGGGAGCCAGGAGCCAGGCACTCAGCGGCGCCCCCAGTGGCGGCATTTTTAGGACACAGCCTGGTTGAAAGCTTCAGTCTTGCCAGCCAGGATTGCAGCATCCACACCCCCCCACCCCCACCCCCCGTCTGGAGCCTGGAGCCTGGAGCCTGGAGCCGGAGGCGGGACTGCTTGGGGACTGTGTGCCCGAGGTGCTGTCCTGCCTGTGGCTCTGACAGGTGGGCGGGAACCACCCCCTCGGACCAGATCTTAGAGGACATCAGGCCCTGCCCCCAGGAAGAGTGGGCAGCTGTGTGCCAGGCCCCACCCCTTCCCAAAGCAAGCAGAAGTCTTCAGAACAGTGTGCTGGAGCCCCCGGGAGGTCGCCCCCACCTGGGGTTAGGCGACCTCAACCCCGTTGTCTTCAGCCCCCGGGATCTCCATTATCCTGTCTGTAAAATGGTCAGAGCTGCGCTCCCCCCCGGCTCCCACCACCAAGGGGATCAGGAGAAATCACGTGTGCCGCTTGCTCACGCCAGCGCTTCGTGGTGGTGGGGGGTCCCAGCGGTCCTGGGGAAAGGGGTTGGGTTGTGCCAGGGGCAGCCAGAGGAGGCAGGGAAGACGGAATCCGGAGAAGGTGCAGCCTCAGGTGAGGGGGAAGTCGCCCCTCGACACGTGGTGACTGTAGGAAGGTGTTTCTGTGCCCTTGCTCTGCGGGTGAGGACCCGCCCCAGGGCTGCACAGCTGGAGATTCAGCCTCTGCCCTCTGACCCCTCAGCACCCCTCTGTCCGGGGAGGAGCCACCTCCATGCTTGGGGTGGCTCTGGAAGGAGAGAGCTGGTCCACCCCGGGGAAGGGAGTGCTAATTGCCAGAGACAGGAGATTAACACACGGACCAGACCCTCGCTTCCCCGCCCCCCGACACACCCACGTGGAGCACGGGCAGACTTGGCCATGTGGCCCCTGCCTCCCCTGCACGCCGCTCCCAACCCCTCAGCCCCCACTTCTGCTCCTTTTGTTGTTTTTGTCAGCCTGTGACGTGTGCCTTCCCCAGGACAGGAGTGGACACGCCCAGCAGCCAAGCCCGGGTTAGTTCCCGGCGGCTCAGACTCCGGCCCAGAGGCACCACTGCAGACAGGGGTGGGGGCACTGCAGGGGGCCTCTCTGGGATGCTGGAGAGCAGCGGCGGCCCCAGCCCACCATGGGCTCTGTCCAAGGTTCCTGCCTTCTGACCCTAAGGGACTGGACCAGGGCTTTGCCCTTATGGGATAAATCCCTGTCCCTCTGGTGTCATCTGGATATACAACAGTCGCTCAGAGAGAATCCAGCTGGGCCCAGCCTCAGCCTTGCACTTGTTGCTTTAGTTGCTTTTTCTCCGTATACCCCTTCCCTTCCGCGCTTCCTTCATTTCAACAAATGTCACAGAAAGACCTGGGGCAGGGGTGGGGGAACCACCTGTTTCACCGGTGAGGATAGGCAAGACGGTGCCCCCAGTCTCAGAAGCTTCAAACCGGGCGTTGTTTCTCGCTCTTGCCGCATGTGTCTGGCGGTCAGCTGGGGCTGTGTTCATCGTAGTCCAGGCTGAGCAGCCTCTGTCTTGGGCCAGTGCCAGAGGGAAGCACACTCCGGAGACCCTCCTGTAATTAATGCGCAGCCTGGGAAGTCACATGGGCCACCTTGTCCTTTAGATCATTGGCCAGCACCAGTCACGTGACCACACCCAGTTCCAGTGAGGGGGGGATCAGGAATGAGTGCTGCCCTGTGTCCTGGAAGGGGCTGCTGTCCCCCAGTGCTGCCACTGTCATGCCTCCCACGGCCGACGTCCCACGTGGAGCAGTGCAGGCTCACCTGCTGTCTCCACGAGGACCTCTTCCCTCTTGAATGCTCATCCCCCGTGGTGTGTGTGGCCCTGGCCCGGGAGCGGCACCTGTCCCTGCACAGGTGTCCTGTGTCTGTGACTGTCCCCAAGTCAGCTTTGGCTTTCATCCTGGAAATCATTTCCTTGGCCAGCCGCCCAGGAGTGGACTTTCTGGGTCAAAGGGCGTGGGCGTGTTTATCCTCATAATCTGCTCTTGAACCTGCTTCGCCGTTGCTGGGCACAGGCCAGGGTTTCCTTAGTCCCTGAGAACCGGGGGTGGGGGGCGCAGCGCTGGGGTCCTCAGACTCTCAGCGGTCTCCGCCCTCCCCTTTTTGGGGTGAGAGGTTGGTCACTGTCCTGCTCTGACCAGTTTGCTGTTTCTTCCATTGCCCCAGCGGCTGGAAACCAGTTACCGAGAAATTGAGGAATTGGCTCAGGGAGCATTTGCAATAATTCCTTCCCTGGCCTGGGGCGAGGTCCTTGGCTCAACCTGCTGGCCTTGGTGGCAGCCCCAAGTGACCTCCAGCTCCTGACCCCCGCGGAAGGACACGGGGTGCCCCTCGGGACACATGCCCATTGAAAAAGCACACCACCGGGCCGGCGCTGGGGCTCACTAGGCTAATCTTCCGCCTGCAGCACCGACACACCGGGTTCTAGTCCCGGTCGGGGCGCCAGATTCTGTCCTGGTTGCCGCTCTTCCAGGCCAGCTCTCTGCTGTGGCCAGGGAGTGCAGTGGAGGATGGCCCAAGTGCTTGGGTCCTGCACCCCATGGGAGACCAGGAGAAGCACCTGGCTCCTGCCTTCGGATCAGCGCGGTGCGCCGGCTGCAGTGTGCTGGCCACAGCAGCCATTGGAGGGTGAACCAACGGCAAAGGAAGACCTTTCTCTCTGTCTCTCTCTCTCTCACTGTCCACTCTGCCTGTCAAAAAAAAAAAAAAAAAAAAAAGCACACCGGGCCCGAGTCCTCTGAGGCCACGCGCCCGCTTGAAGTCTGCCTGTGTGCCCCAGACTGTGGGAGCGCCCAGGGATCAGCCAGCCCTGAGCCCCCTCGTCGTTCCCCCGGGCCGTTTCGGGTGCGTCCTTGGTTGATCTGAAGCTTCCCTTTGAAGTCACAGCTGAAAACGCCACTGAGGACAGACTGCGTCTGGGGGGTGGGGGAAGGGTGCGGAAGACAAGCCCCAGGCCCCCAGGCTGCCTTCTAGCGTAGAGGTTAACCGTCTGGCATTGGCAGGAAGGGGCCTTGAGTGCCATGCAGCCATAACTCTGTGACCTTGGGCACGTTTCCGAACCCCTGGCCGGCTGTCAGCGTAGGACGTGGCCCCGGCAGGAACTTGGCGAGGGCTGGTTTTCGTCATCAAGAGTGACAGTGCATTTTCGTGCCGCAGCAGACACTTTGGCAGAGTCTGATAGGACCCAGGCTCTGTGCCGTTCACACACTGGCCTGTGCGGGGCTGCCAGTGACACGGTCGGGGCCGCGTGTGCAGAGCGCAGGCGCAGGCTAGCGTCCGCCGAGGGCTGAGCGCCGAGCTGTGGGACCACAGCACATTCTTCGACCACGGTGCCTGGTGCAGAGCAGGCAGGAGCCGTGGCCCGGCGCTGGGGCCACCAGGATGCTTTTGCGTTCCGAGCGGCAGTGCCTGCCCTTACACCTGTCTCACTCCCGCTCTGGCCGCAGCCACAGCTTTTGAGCCTGTCTGCCTCTTCAGAGAGCCCAGGCCTCCACGATCCTAGGAAGACCGAGGCACCCCAAGGCCCGAGAGGATGAGCAGCCCTGGGCCTTGGAGACAGCGGGGTAGAGAACCGGCTTCATAACCAGTCCCAGGGAGTCACAGGTGCCCCTTGTGGGGTGGTAAGGACGAGGGCTGCTCTGGGCCCAGGCACCCGCGAGGCATGGAGAAGAAGTCATAGTACCCTTACTTTATGAAAGGGGAAACAGGTCCAGCACGGTGGAGTGACCTGCCCCTGCCCAGGAGCAGCTGAGCCCGGGTGGGCTTCCAGGCCTGTTTTCCTTGCCAACCCTCACTCTGGGTGCTGGGGGATGTGGGCCCCATGTCAGGGCTGGGCATCCTCAGTTGACCATTCTGCAAGTCAGAGGTGACTCTTGGGCCGGTCTCCTGCCAGCCCTGCCCCCGGCCCATGTGAGCCTCGCCGTCTTAGTCACCAGCAAACACTGGCCCCTTGTTTGCTCTGAGCACCGCACTGGATGGTGGGAGTTGGATCGTGAGCACCACGACCTCCCCCGGCCGCAGCAGGCCACCCTGTCGGGGAGATGGCCCCAGTCCCCACCACGAGAGGGACCACGCAAGAGAATGGGGAGGCTCTGGGAGTGGGGGCAGGGTGGGGTCAGAGCAACAGAATGACAGCCAAGTGACGGAGGGAGTCCCCTCCATTACAGCCGCTCCGGGAGACCGTGGCTCCGTGGCATCCCTTCCCTGGCAGGCTCCCCTCCCCTGAGGCATCCGCGGTCTCAGGGCCCCTCCCCCAGGAGGCATCTCCTCCTCTCCAGGCAGCAGGGAGAGGCTGAAGCCCCTCTGAGCGTCATCAGGGACCCCCCCCGCCAGGGCAGCACTGGGGCTGCTGGCCGCCGGCAGAGATGTGGGTGCTGCACGCCCAGGCCCGGCCTGTCCGAGTTGCTGTTCTTGTGTGCGGGTTTTTTACTGGCAGAAAATGCCTGGAAAATACACAAAGCAGGTGGCTGGCTGCCAGGACTCCACTGTTTACCTTCGGTGCAGCGGCCAGGGCCGCGCAGAGCTTATCTTCCACACAGCCCATGGTCGTCAGGTCTCAGGCCGGGGGCTGCTGCCAGCCGAGGATGCTGGGGCATCCCCGCTGCCCACCACCTTCCCCGACCCCACAGGGACCCCGTGGCTCCTTCTGGGCCGACCTGTGCGCTCCGGCACTGCAGGCGGCCAGCAGGTTCATGGCGTACGCGTGACAGTGGCCAGGGCAGTTCTGCCAGGCCCCGGGTGCCTGCCTGGCATGACTCCCATGGCCCAGCTCTCTCCATGTGTACCTGGTCTGGTCCTGTTTGTGTTACCTGTCTCGGCGGAGCCACGGGTTCCCACAGAAGAGAGTTGCTATCTACAGAGGGTGTCATCGCCTCCCACCGGCTCCCCCTCCCCTCAAAGTCTGCGTTTTCTGGGGGGAGGGGTCAGGTGGGGGGCGCTGTGGAATCCGCCAGCAGAGCCAGCAAGGCTGCTACGGTCTCCTCTTTTTATCGCAAGGGAAACCGAGGCCTGGGGCATGATGGGCCAGCTGGTGGCTCAGCAGGGAGCCTTGCTGCCTGGCCTCCGGCCACTTTCCCCTGCCTTGCACGGTGGCGGTTTTTCCTTCCAGGGCTCTGGGTGTGGTGGTCCATGGAGGTGGGAGGGTCACCCCGGCACCTGGGCTCGCGTGGGGATGGGCGCGCGCCAGGGCTGTGCAGATGCTTGGAGGTGCCCTGGAGGAGGGGGCCGGCTGCCGTTGGGTGGTTTTGCTCTGCACAGGCTGGTTGTCACCATGGAGAGGGCAAGAGATTCTTCAGTGTTTTCTTATCCTGAGGTCAAGGGACTTTTTTTTTTCTCCTAAATAGGGGAAATCCCGTAACTTCTTTGCTGGCAGACAGTGAAAAGAGGAGTTAAGACGTCGGCAAAATGAGCTGGCACATTCCTTAGGCTTAACTGGAAGGATTGTTACAGGGCACGACCGGGTCTAAGAGACCACTATCCCAGGGCAAATAAGCGTGGCAGTGTTGCCTGCGAGGACAGGGGACCGAAAACGTAACTGGAGCTGCAGGCCTGGAGAGAGGCTAGGACTGCTTCCAGAAATACAACCCAGGCCTCGGGTCTCTTCGCTCCCCACCTCTCCCGTCTTTGCTCCTGCCTGCAGTTGGCCTGCATCGGCCTGAGGACGAGACCGCCGGGTGGCTGGGCTGTGGCTGTGGACGGCAGCCTCCTGGGGGCCGGCGCAGGCAGGAGGCAGAGACCGGGAGGGGCCCTGCGTGGCGGGCTCAGCCTTCGATCCCAGGTGCATCCCTGCCCCGGTGCGTCTTCCCCTGGAGGCCCTGAGCAGGTTTCAAGAGTCTCCATGTTCTGCTTCCTCGTTTGTAAAAATCACTTCTCGTATTGGTGGAAAGTAAAATGGAAAACAAAGCAAAAGTGCACGTAAGCTCCAAGCGCAGTGCTCGCTTGGAAGGCTCCTCTGTAGCTGTTATCCTGATGTCTCCACTCCCCCCGTGGGCACGCTCGGATCCTGGAGGGAGCCCCCACTTAGGGGTGGGGACAGAGGCAGGGTGGGGCTCCTGGCTTTCTCTGCCCTCAGCTGAGGCCGGGTGGGGGGTCAGCCAGGTGCCGAGCTGGCGCCGTGCAGGTAATGGTGGCCGTGTGCCTATGGCAGGCATCTGGCGGGTCAGGAAGCGTGGTGTCAGGCCGCCCTGGCTGTTGGCGGGTGCTCCTGTCTTGGGGTCAGGTGATGCTGACTGTCAGTCAGCTGGCAGCTCTGTCTCCCTTGGGGCCTGATCTTCCCAACCCCGTGTTCTTGAAAAAATAAAAACACATTCCGCAGCCGGGCAGGGCGAGCCTCGCTGAGTGGAGGAGACGGCCCTGGGCTCCCTCGCTCACCATGAGCCCCGGCTTCAGTGAGATGTGCCGGCAGCCAGTCTCCCCTTGAATCGCCAAGCCCACAGCCTGCAGGAAAGGGCAGATCTGAGTTCCGATCTGGCTGTGTAACTTTAATAGCTCCACCGGCCCTCTCTGAGCTCTGGCTTCCCTGGGCTGCGGGGCTCCTGGGCACGGTCAGTGAGCACTGTCTCTGCATCTGTTTTGAGCATTGCGTGGAGCTTGGGGACCAGTTGTACAGGACGGACGCTGGGCCTGCTCTGGGGGCGCCTCTCTGTGTGTTTCCCGGGAGGGGCAGCCCTGTGCCGGCCCCTCTCGGAGCACTGTAGGGAGGCTCGGCAGCGCGCCCGGGGTGGCCGTCACGTGGGGGCCATGGCGCCAGGGACTGAAGCTGTTGCCTTTGTCTCTGATCCCGCCTTACAGCTGAACCTCAGCCGGCCGATCGAGGAGCAGGGCCCCCTGGACGTCATCATCCACAAGCTGACCGATGTCATCCTGGAAGCTGACCAGAATGACAGCCAGTCCCTGGAGCTGGTGCACAGGTTCCAGGTGAGTGGGGGCAGAGCTGTGCTGGGCCGCGGGCGCGGGAGCTCCGGGTGGGCACCGCGACAGGACCCGCGTCAGGGTGGAACACTGAGGCTGGGTGACGGACGGACGAGAGGTCTGTTTAGCTTGCGGTTTTGCAGGCTGGGATCTGCTCGGTTCAGCCTAGTGGGCGGTGCCGTGGCTGGAGTGAGTGTTGTGTGAGCAGCAGAGGCCCCGCGCGGGGCTGGGGAGCAGCCAGGGGGTCACTCCAGCCCAGCACTCGTTCCTCCAAGGGCAGTGCCCACCCCTTAATGGTCCCACCACCCCCAGTGTGGCCATGCCGAGGGCCAAGCTTCCAACACCTGAAGCCCTGGAGGGCTCAGACCGTGTCCCAGCCTCGGCGGAGCCCTTATCTCACCCCCAGAGAACAAGACCCCCGAGCTTGGCGCTGAGCCCTGCCTTAGTGGTGGACCCTTCTCGCTGCTCGTTCCGGTGAGCACAGCTTGAGATGTCTGTGAGGCCCCTTGCATACCCCACCCCCCACCGTTTCCCCAGCAGCCTCCTGGCCCCGCAGTGATCCTGTCATCTGCTGATCTGCTCAGGTCGCTGCCCCGACCTGCCCTGTGTTTTCTCTTTTGTGGACAAGAAGGAGACTCCTCTGGAGACAGTTTGGGAGCCACAGAAAGCGCAATTATCCTAGAGGCAAAACCCAGCCCCCGTAGTGGACATTCTCAGCGTCCTTGGTGGCCCGGAGCTCGCACGTTCTGGGTGGGGTGCTGGGGCATTTGGCATCCTGTTCTCTGTATCGGGACGGAGGGGCGCCAGCCAGGCTCCTCAGCGCGCGGGGCTGCCCCACTGCGCCTACCCGAGGTCGGGTCAGCTGCCCCAGCCTCCCTCGCTGCTGTCCATGGCTCCCGCCTGCTTCCTGGGCTGAGGCCCTGTTGCACGTTCCCACTTCCTGCCCGCACCGCCCTGCTACAGCTGCAACCTGCTCCTGGCTGCCCCTGCTGCTCCCTGGCTGGTCTGATCCCACCGTAGGCTGGAGGCCATAGGACAGACAGGCTCAGGCGCCTCCGTTCCTCATGCAGCCTTGGTTTTCCTGTCTGTAGGATGGGTGGTAGTGATAGGAAAACCTCCCATCGTGTTGGGAGGAGTAAACCACTCGATGCACTTGTGAGACGTGCTGTTCCACGGGCTGGTGCTCTGAGGTTGGTGTCGTCCTGCCCGAGTTCCTGCTGGGCTCAGAGCACACACAGGCAGGAAACATCTGCCCCGTGGACTGACTGCTCTTTGAGCCCCTGCCTCGTGCCAGGGCCCAGCCGATAAGTGCTCACCTGTGTGCCGCCTTGAATCCTGCAGCCCCTCCAGCAGAACCTGCCAGGCAGGGAGAGGGCCAGAGAGAGGAGCTGCATCCGCTGGTTCACTCCTCAGATTCCCGAAGCTGGGGCAGGGCCAAGGCTACAGCCAGGAGCTGGCAACTCCATCTGGGTCTCCCACGTGGGTGGCAGGGAGCCAACTACTTGAGCCATCACCTTCTGCCTCCCCGAGTGGGCATGAGCAGGAAGCTGGGACTGGAACTGGAACCCAGGCCCTCTGATGTGAGACGCGGGGTCTTAACCCATAGGTGAAATGTTTCCCATGGGGGCTGGCTCCCTGCTGCTTTTCCATTCCCCTGCCACTCCCACCTCCCAAAGCGTAGCCCCCACTGGTCCCAGGTGGAGCGGTGGGCTTCCTCCCCCCTGCATGGCCCCGGTTTCCTTGTTTCCTCTGGAGGCCCCCAGCGACCTGTTCACTGCCCGCAGTGTCCAGGTGACCCTGCCTGGGGTGCACAGCCAAGCCCGGACTGCCACATAGACCTTTGGGGTGGGGATGGTGCGCCTCCTGCTGGATCCAGGCGAGGTGGCCCCGCAGGGAGCCTGTCACACAGCGTCTGGGGAGGCTGGGTAATGTATAGTGCTAGCAACAATTGCTGTTATACAGCAGATAGCATTTACAGAGCAGCGAATGTGCCAGGTCCTGTTCTAAAGTACCTGTTAGATATGAACTCATTATCCCCCTTGTACAGGTGGGGAAGCAGGTGCAGATGGGTGGGGTCGTGACCATGGCCAGCAGGTGGGGGACTGAGTGGGACTGGAGCTGTGTAGGTGGAACTTGCTCTCCCCGGCCTTGCCCCGCTGCTGCCTGGGAGGCGGATCCTAGCCCCCAAATCACAGCCACATGGCCCCGCCCCCCAGCCTCGCGAGAGTGCTGGTGGTTCCTGCTACTTGGAGTGGGTGGGCTGCTGGGCAGAATTCCTGTGTATAAATGCCCTTGGCCAAGCGAGTGCTGACAGCCACTCCTGTTCCAGCCACTGCTGCTCGGTCTGCAGCTTCCTAAAGGGCCAGTGCCCTGGAGGGGCCAGTGCCCTGGGAGGGGCCACTCCCACTCCCACTCCCCCCTCCCACAGACACACACAGAGGCCACGGCAGGTGCTGGCTGAACGGCGACCATTACTGCCCCCACCCCCTGTTACAGACACGCAGTGTGTGCCTGAGACTGGGTATGTTTCCCAGGGAGGGTCAGGGCCCGGCCCCTGAGTCTGTCCCAGCCAGGGCACACACCCAGCCGGCCCCCAGCCAGGGCCAGTGACCTCACGATGACCTCCGGCTCCGATATTTCTGGACTAGGTTTCCACTGTGCTGCAGCGAGAAGCCGGATCTCTGATAAGGGCCCCGAGGTTTCCTTCTTTGTCAAAGAACAATCCTTTGAGGAAAAGGGTGCCAGGCTGCGCTTTGCAGGGGCTCCAGGGAGAGAGGAGCAGGCGGGGGCTGGCAGAACCAGAAGACACAGGGTGAGGGCCCTGGGGTGAAGGCCGGGGCAGGGGCTCCTCGTGTCCCCCAGGCAGGGTGCTGTCAGCACTGAGGCCATCCGCCCGCCGCCCCCGAGGGGCGAGATGCAGGCTCAGGGCCAGGCCGCGGACTCCAGGAGGCTGATGCCTGACCTTGATCGTGCCTCTCATTCTCAGATCTTGTTTTAGTTTTCACTCTGTAGACGTTGACAAGGAGGCCGTGGTGTTTGGGGAGAGGGATGCCCCAGTGAGAGGCAGCGGGGAGCTTGCTTGGGTGTGCAGAGCACCTGCCTGCCGACGGACGAGGGCAGGGGAGTAGTCAGGTGGGTGCCGCAGAGGGGTTGCGTCTGCAGGGCCGTCTCCAGGCCCCCGGGTTGGGGAAGACGAGTTCCCAGCTGCTCCTGACCGCCCTGAAGCCCACCGCTGTGGGCTGCTCCCATGAAGCCCCTGGTGCCCCGGGGAGCTGAGAGGCCCTGGCTGCAGGCTGCAGGGCGTGGGCCTGGGGCTGCTGTCCATCAGTAAGCTGGTATCATCAAAACCGCCCCTCCCTTGGGCTTTTTTCTTTTGATTGGCCTCACAGAGGCTCCGCGTGGAGACCTCGCTGGGATGATTCAGTTGTTTTTCTGCTCCGAGGATCACGTGGGGCCAGCAGCCTGGTGCCATGGTGGCTCTGCCCGAGATTTGGTTATCAGCAAATAGACTTGGGCAAAGGTCCCTCAGGGCCCTGCCCGTGGGGGAGTGGGGCAGTGGGAGGGTCTGTGCCCTGTGCTGAGGGCCTGCAGGCCTCATGCTTCCTTGGGGGACGGGGATGGCACAGGAACCTTCTCGTCGGGGCACCCAGGCCACCTGGGTCGGGCGTGGCTGCAGGCGTGGGTGGGTGCAGCTCTCTTTCTGTCCTCGTATCTCCTGGCGGGGGACAGTGGCTGTGGCCCACAAAGCACGTGGACCTCACTGCCCCCGACCGATTCTTCTCCCTCCTGTCTCGTTCAGCTGTGAGGACGTTAATCATCCCTCCATGTTCCCCGGGTGTTGGTCAGCCTGAGCGCTGTCCACAGGGGCAGCCTCCTCCATGGCGACTCCCTGGTGCTGAGCTCCCCGGTGGTGGGCGAGGCCCACGGCAACGCAGGAGCTACCCTCTCGGCCCCGAGAGTGGTGAGTCGGGAAAACACAGATCCGATCTGTGCAGTGTGCCCTGGCCAGGACGGTGCCACGCTCTCACTGCAGCCACTGACCCAGCCTCACTGTGTCCCTTCCTGGCCACACTGGCCCTGCCTGCCACAGGCCGACTCTTGCCCACCTCAGTGCCTTTGCACAAGCTGTCCTTTGGCCCAGGGGCCCCTTCCCTAGGGAATCGTCCCTGCCTCTCCTGCCCCAGCCCTCCTGGGAGGTGCATAGGGGATGACTCAAGCCTTGGGAGGGTTGGAGAGGAGACCAGTGGGCCAGGCTGTAGGGCTTGAACTTTGTCCTGCAGGGGGCTGGGGGAGGGGCTGGCATCGATAAGTGTAGATAAGGCATAAGGGAGGCCTTGTTCAGGGGAGGGAATGGCCAGAGCAGGTGCACCCAGAGCAGGTGACGACACCACTCAGTCATCAGAGCTTGGGTGTTTCCGAGAGGAAGGGGGAACCAGTGACCGTGGGGGCTCAGCCGCGCCCCAATCCTCAGCCCCAGGTCTCCTTCCCACTCCCACCCTGGCTGCAGTTCAGCCTCACGCAGCCGCCACAGGATGAAGGCTGCTCACCCCTTGTGTCCAGGACGGCTGCTCCTTGCTCGCCCTCAAGGGTGCAGGCGAGAACGCACGCTTGGCCACGCAGGTTCTTTGTCCGAGGTTGGCCTGAAAGGAAGTAGCATGCAGTTAACCTGCAGCCCCTGGCCAGGGACAGGAAGTGGCAGCCGGGCACAGGTGGGGAGGGCGCACCCCGCTCGTCCCAGCAGTGTAGCTGCAGACTTGGCTCGGCCTGGCTCGGCTCAGCCCTGGGGCCGCGGGAGGGCCTGGCGGTCACGGCTGTCCCTCACTGGGCCAGGCCAGGCCTCACTGCGGTGGCAGGAGTTCCTGTCTCACAGCACGGCTGCTTTCCAGCTCCTGCCTTGTGGCCACAGAGGGGCTGGGGGAGCAGCCCCTAGGCCCAGGGATAGCAGTGAGGAGAGTTAAGAGGGCAGGAGGTCACAGGGCAGGTAGGGAGCAGTATCCAGCTCCCTGCGGGAAGGAAACCGAATACTGCAGGTTGCTTTCCTTCCTTAAAATAATTAGACCTTTATTTCAAAAGCCACTTGATAGGGCTGTTTGGAGCATTTGAACTAACACGTGTGGTGCCCTCGCATGCGTGCTGGCGTGGAGGGAAGGCTGTGGCCACTTCACTGTTAGCGCCTGGGCGTGGTCGCCAGGCAGCCCCCGGAACACGGCCAGGATCTCAGTGAGGATCAGCCAGGGGGCTTGCTGCATCATCACCCCCACGCCCAACCCCCCACTGCGGTGGCAGCACCGCTCCGTCTGCTGACCTGCGGCCCCCGCTGATTTGACGTGGAGTCAATGAGGCAGTGGTTGTGAAACGTCCCCGGACAGCAGGTGCTCTGAGGCAGAGCCAGTGGGGGTCAGAGGCGCTCGGCCCCCAGCCCAGCCCCACCCCTCACCAGCTGACCCACCTGGGCCTCTGCCACCCTCCCAGACGGCACGTGAGCCAGAGGCACGGGGAGCAGCCATGTCCAGCCCCAGGAGTGGCTGCCCTGAGCGGTAGGCCACCACCTCCGGGCTCACAGCCCTTAGGGCTCGGGCATGCTCTCGCTCAAACCCTGAGAGCCTCAGGCGCTTACTGAGATGGAGAGGAACTAGAAGAGGCAAAGGTTTTTGCTGTTCTTTGGATCTGATTAGGAAGAGAACGTTAAGCCTATCAGAAGGCAAAGAATACTATAACATCTCAGGGAGCCAGAGGAAGAGCCAGGGACTTGTGTGTCAGCATGGAGCCACGGGACAGGCCACCATTTGCTAAGCATGTGCCACGTGGCCTCTTCTGCCCTGGCCTCTTACCTCTTACCTGTTTGGTCTTCGTAGTCCCTAGGTTAGTGGAATTACGTCTCCATGTTCAGGCATAGAAACGGAGGCCCCCGGAAGCCGAGTTGTCGCTTGCCTGCTAGGATGTGTTAGGGAGGGGCAGGGCTGGGTTTGCCCCTCACCCTCTTTGCAAGTGGGCCCCAGAAGCACTTTGGCCGGTGGCCCGGGGACCTGTGGGAGGCATGAGGGTCAGGGTTGTCTGGGGGAAGAGGCCGCCGTCCGGACCGCCTCTGCCACAGCCCAGGCCAGGCACTGCTGACTGCTGGAGCCAGAGCTGGCCGTGGTTGGTGGTCCCTGTCCCAGAGGAATAGACCCTGGCCCAGGGGTGGCTGTGAGGTCAGCCTCGTGATGACCGCTGCCCGGGGTCACGAGGCCACTCCTCCTGTGGAGGAGATGGCCACACAGTGTGCCCATTGTGTGCTCTGGCTGGGCCAGGAGGGCGGAGCTGGGAGTCACCCTTTCTGCTGTGGGGAGGGCGGCGTCCTGCAGTGCTGTCAGCAGACCTGCGACCCTGGAGCACAGTGGCCAAGCCTGAGCCCCGAGCCAGCACGCCCTGTGCGTGTGTGTGTGTGTCTGTGTGTGCACGTGTGTGCACTGTCTTGCACTTCAGGGTTGGGGCATGTTGAGTTTCAGAAACACTGGTGTTTATTAATACGTTTCTCAAAGTTGTGGGAAGAACGCGTACGCACATTGTCGGGTTCTTGACACTGCCGGTGCCTGGGACTGGATAACTCCACGTGGTTAGGGGCCGTCCAGGGGCCTCCCTGGCTGGCACCCCCTGCCCTCTCCTAGTTAGGACAACACAGCCCCTGCAGATGTTCCCCGGGGGACAGTCACCCTGGCTGACCCGCACCGCCTGGGGCACGTGGATGGGTCGGGAGAGCTGTGCCTGCGTCGGGGGTGCGTGCCGAGGTCCCATCGGGTTGAGCAGCCCTGTGTTTGGTGACTGGGATCTCCGTCCTGTGCTGCCGGTCCCCATTCATACCTGCAGCAGAAGGGACGCCTGTTTCCGAACTCCTGGATTGTCTCGGGGGCGTGGCTTCCTGCCTGGTCTCTGGGCTGCCCGCGGGCTGCGAGCCCCTGATAAAGGCCGGTGTGGTTTCCTCTGACCTCATGTGGTGAGTCAAGAGGAGGGCTGGCCAGGTAAACCGCCCGTGGGGCCTCTGCTGACCTTGTTCCTCTGCGGGTGAAGCACAAGGATATCCCCCGTGCCCCTCCCTGCTCCGCCTCAGGCCTGCCGCGCCGTCTAGTCCCCCATCTGGTCTCTGTATCGATCCGTGAGATCAGTCAACAGATAACCACTCTGTTCTTTCAATCATTCATCCGGGAAGTCTGAATCGAGTACTGACCGTGTGCCAGAAAGCAGAGTGACGTCTCAGATACAGCATAACTAAGATCAGGTGGATGCTAGTGTGTGTGTGTGTGTGTGTGTGCATGTGAGCGTGTGGATGTGAGTGCGTATATGCGCCGTGTGCGTGTGCACGCGTGTGTGGGTGTTGGGGAGTTGGGGTGGTGCAAACACAACCCAAGTAATAGAGGAGAAAGTGGCAGAGCCCAGCTGTGGGCAGTGCAGAGAAGTGAATCAGAGGAGGCTGTCCACACAGCTCCTCACTGCGGAGCTGCCCGAGGCCTGCAAGGGCAGGACACAGCCTGTCCTCGTAAGCAGAGCAGTCAGGTCGCAGGCGGAAGGAGCAGCCTCTGCCCAGACCCTCTGGCAGAATAGGGCCTGTGGGGCCCAGGGCAGCTGGAGCAACCCGTTTACAGGGCCGGCAGGAGACAGACGGAGCCTTGCCCTGTGGCCTCTGACATCATGCAGGGCCACCTCTGATGACTCCAAGTTGACCCATGGCCAGAGTGCCCTGTTCCAGCTCCCAAGCTCTCCAAAGAGGAAGAGGCCCTGCCCATGGCAAGGATTTCCAGCAGGGATGACAGGGGGACAGGTCCCACCCGAGCATGCCTGGGCCACTTGCTTGGAAGAGGGCTGAGGGATGCAGCCGTGGCCGGTGGTCCCAGCACCGCGTGTGCCCCTAGCTGTGCCTCTGAGTGCAGCCAGAGCCTGCAGGGGTCTCTGTGTGCAGAGCGAGCAGTGCAGGGCTGCCCAGGCCTGCGTGGCCCCGGTCATCCCAGAGTCCAGCCGCTCCCTGCAAACTGTGTGCCGATGCTGGACACTGCTCTCCCCGTGACACTGGGGTGTGAGCCCTGAGTGCCAGCCCCGCCTTACACTTGCAAAGCACGGCGTGAAAAATGCAGGGTAGTCAGCCAGCCGCCAGGAGGGCTCAGCTGGACCTGGGAACTGAGCGTCAGACACAGGCTGAGAGTAAGGGTGGGGCCGGCAGAGCCTTTGGCCCCATCAGGGGCAGCTGCCCAGGGTGTCCACAGAGGCCGGGCGGCTCCACAGGCTCAGGTGCGCAGGTGCATGAGACGGGTGGGAAGACAGGGGCTGAGGAACGAGAGGCTGATGCAGGAGTGGGGGGAGGGGTGGGTGCGGGGCCAGCTCAGTGTGACCTCGGGCCAGGCAGCCCCTTCCCTGTCCTCACTTCACTCAGCTTTTGGCCGTGATCATGGGCCAGGGTCGCCGCTGAGACCCCCTGCAGCCCCACCATCCTGAGATCCTCCCCAGTCTGCGAGCCTTGTTCTGTTTGGTGACAGCACGTTAAATGGCCTGACCGCCTGCAGCCAGTTCCCCCACCGATGGGATTTCGGGCTTTCCTGTCACGTGTTAGGAACCCGCTGCAGTGCACACGCCAGGACGTGCACCTCGGTGTGCCCACGCGCGCAGTTCTGTAGAATGAATGACCCAGGCACGGAAATGCTGTGTGTGTCCTTAATCCTGGCGGCTGCCGTGTTCTCTCCACGGAAGCTGAACCAGTTACCCCCCTGCCAGCCAAGTGCTGGTCCATTTTCTGCCCCGTCTGGAGGCATTTAAGCCTGTTTATTTTGGCCTGGGGTGATGAGGCTGCCCGGAGCCCAGCAGTCTCCTCTCCTCTCTTGGTTTTGCTTCTGGACGCTCAAGGCCCGAGGAAGGACAATGCCTGTCTGGCCTCACTGGGCTCGCCCGGGCCTTGAACCCGGGCTGCCTTGTTCTTGTTTGGCCCGCACATGCTCACACTCACTTTTCTCTCCTGCACTCCCCGTGCAGCCAGGGTCTGACCTCCTGGGATCGAGTGACACATCCGAGGGACAGTTGGGCGCGGGGCCAAGTGCGTTTTTCCTTTTCTTTTTTTCCAGCTCTGCCAAAGCCCGGAGGCAGGGCTGTGCACAGGGTCAAGGTAGCCAGTCCACCCGTCCTGCTGGTGAAGTCCAGCACGCATGCCCCTCCTGCCAGCGTGTGCCTGCCCTGCTGCCAGGCCACGTCCCTTCCAGGCTCAGTCCCGGGGCCTTTTAGGCTGCTGGACTGGTCACTCCATAACTCAAGGCTGTCCTCATCTCCCTCCGGCTCAGGACCCTGTTGTTTTAGGATCAAGTCCAACTCCTTGGCTGGTCTGTCTCCAGCTGTCTCTCCTGCCCTCAGCCTTAACTTTCCCCTTTGCGATCTGTGGCTGCCCCAGCCGCGCAGGCTCCTGGCAGGCCCTCCGCTGCGCTGGGCTCTCTCTCCCCAGGCCTTTGTTCAGTGCCCTTTCTCCTCCCAGCCCGGGCCTGTGACCCTCTGTGGTTCGGCGTCCGTGGCCTCGAACCTTTCCCCCCCTCACCCCTGGAGTGGCAAGATGCGCTCCCCACGCCCGATGCTATGTCAGCAGGCCGTCTGTCGTCATGTCGCCCCACGCCTCTCCCCAGCGCTCAGCGCAGCTCCTACGTAAGAGCCCCCTGGGAGGTGCATAGAACGTGTGTGGATAGAGCACACACTTCGGAGGAGGCTGGGGCTGCACGCCCAGACACGAGAGACCCGTCTGGCATGCAGATGAGGGTCTGTCCGACCAGAGCGTCTGCTCACAGGAAGTTCAGCGCTTTCAGAGAAGTCAAGACAGAGTCGAGAGTGAGGAGATGCCCTCAGCTTGCCGGCTGAATCCAGAAGTGGTAGAGGGCAGCCCTGGGGCTCGGGCTTCTGTGGGCTGACGGCCAGGTGTGCGTGCCTGCCACGGAGCTGTGGCCCACGAGTCAGGTGTCCGCCCTGCCACGGAGCTGTGGCCCACGAATCAGGTGTCCGCCCTGCCACGGAGCTGTGGCCCACGAGTCAGGTGTCCGCCCTGCCACGGAGCTGTGGCCCACGAGTCAGGTGTCCGCCCTGCCACGGAGCTGTGGCCCACGAGTCAGGTGTCCGCCCTGCCACGGAGCTGTGGCCCACGAGTCAGGTGTCCGCCCTGCCACGGAGCTGTGGCCCACGAGTCAGGTGTCCGCCCTGCCACGGAGCTGTGGCCCACGAGTCAGGTGTCCGCCCTGCCACAGAGCTATGGCCCATGAGTCAGGTGTCTGCCCTGCCACGGAGCTGTGGCCCGTGAGTGAGTCAGAGGTGTCCACCCTGCTTGCCCTCTGCTCTTGCCCATGGTGGACACATGTGTCCCAGGCCAGCAGCTGATGGAGAGCCGCAGCCACAGGTGTGCTCCGAGGGGCGCAGGTGTCTAAGCGACTCAGCCCAGGACTGCAGCTTGCCCGGTTGAGGCCTTCGAGCACTTTCTGGTTTGTTCATCACAGCAGAGAATCAACAAACCCGGAACTTCAGAGTCAGAAAGGATACCAGACTCGAGGCTTCCAAGCCTGGGTTTACAGATGGGAGAACGGAGATACGAGTGCCTTACAAAAACACACAGGGAGCAAATGGCAGTTCTAGGACTTCAACACACATTTCTTTCTTTCTTTCTTTTTTCCTTTCTTTCTTTTTTCCTTTCTTTCTTTCTTTCTTTCTTTCTTTCTTTCTTTCTTTCTTTCTTTCTTTCTTTCTTTGTAAGATTTATTTATTTGAAAGTCAGTGTTACACAGAGAGAGAAAGAGAGAGAGGTCATCCATCCGCTGGTTCACTCCCCATTTGGCCACAGTGGCGGGAGCTGCACTGATCCAAAGCCAGGAGCCAGGAGCTTCCTCCAGGTCTCCCACACAAGTGCAGGGGCCCAAGGACTTGGTCCATCTACTGCTTTCCCAGGCCATAGCAGAGAGCTGGATCGGAAGTGGAGCAGCCAGGACTTGAACCGGTGCCCATATGGGATGCCAGCACTGCACGTAGCTTCTTTACCCAACTACACTGTAGCACTGGCCCCCAACACATTTCTTTATTTCTTCCTTTTTCTTTCTTTCTTTCTTTTTTTTTCTTTCTTTCTTTCTTTCTCTTTCTTTCTTTCTCTTTCTCTTTCTTTTTCTTTCTTTCTCTTTCTCTTTCTTTTTCTTTCTTTCTCTCTTTCTCTCTTTCTTTCTCTCTCTCTTTCTTTCTTTCTTTTTCTCTCTCTTTCTCTCTTTCTCTCTTTCTTTCTTTCTCTCTTTCTCTCTTTCTCTCTCTCTTTCTTTCTCTCTTTCTCTCTTTCTCTCTCTTTCTCTCTCTCTTTCTCTCTCTCTCTTTCTCTCTCTCTTTCTCTCTTTCTTTCTCTCTCTCTCTTTCTCTCTCTCTCTCTTTCTCTCTTTCTCTCTTTCTCTCTTTCTCTCTTTCTCTCTTTCTCTCTTTCTCTCTTTCTCTCTTTCTTTCTTTCTTTCTTTCTTTCTTTCTTTCTTTCTTTCTTTCTTTCTTTCTTTCTTTCTTTCTTTCTTTCTTTCTTTCTTTCTTTCTTTCTTTTTGACAGGCAGAGTTAAACAGTGAGAGAGAGAGAGAGACAGTGAGAAAGGTCTTCCTTCCGTTGGTTCACCCCCTAAATGACTGCTACGGCCGGCACGCTGCACCAATCCGAAGCCAGGAGCCAGGTGCCTCTCCTGGTCTCCCATGGGGTGCAGGGCCCAAGCACCTGGGCCATCCTCCACTGCACTCCTGGGCCACAGCAGAGAGCTGGCCTGGAAGAGGAGCAACCGGGACAGAATCCGGCGCCCCGACCGGGACTAGAACCCGGTGTGCCAGCGCCGCAGGCGGAGGATTAGCCTAGTGAGCTGCGGTGCCGGCCCCAACACATTTCTTAACTCTGCCTTTGTCTCAGCTTGCGCAGTGTCTCAGAGTCCTTGAGTCGGGGGTTAGGCTGAAAGACTTGGCCTGCGGGTGACTGGAAGGCTGATGCCAGGGACTGCTGCACAGGTTGCCCATTGCACAGCTCCACCGTAGATGCTGTGGATGGCGGGCACCCTGTGTGGCGAGGCCCTCTGAAAGTGCCTGGGGTCTGGGGTCTTGAGAGCCCACCTCCAGGGTTCAGTTGCCCGGCTCTCCAGCCCCAGCCCCGGCTGCCTGGCAGGTCCTCTGCCCCGAGACAGCTGGGCCTCCGTGGCTTCCTGGGGGCTGTCTGTGGCACCTGGCTTTCTGTGAGCTGTAATGATGCGGCAGGTGCACGGAAAGTGCTGGAAGGCCACGCTGGGCGGGCACCGCGCTCTGGCCTCGGTCAGCGTCGAGTCCGTTCACAGTGGTTGCGTCCACGGCTTCGTGGTCTGATGGGAGCGTTCCCCGCTTGTCCTTCCCTGGAGGGCATTGCCCAGCCTGGCTCATCACCTTGTCCCCACGCCTGCTGCGGGTCGGGGCTCACTTCCTGCAGAACCACACCCTGCCTGTGACACCACTGTCACTCATTCGTCCTCTGCGGCTGTCCTGTGTGCTGTCCACTGCACCGTGCTGGCCCTGACGCTGCAGAGGGGCCCTGCCCGTGCTCTTCCCTCTGTGCCGCGTGGGTCCTGCTCGTGGGGGTCTCTGTGGACCGTGGCATCCAGCCGCGCCATTTCTGTGCTCTGCTAAGAGGTGTCTCTCTTGCGTTTGTGCTGGCAACAGCCGCGAGCCAGAGGGGGCCTGAGGGCGCTGGGGGAAGCCGACGGAGCCGCAGTCCTGCCTCTGCCCTTGGCTGCGTGCCTCTGACCTGGCTGCCGCTCCGTTCTCCTTCCTGAAAAGACGGGGCTGCTCCAAGGAACCCCTGGGTCCTGCCAGGTCCTGAGCACCTGTGGTTCCACCTGGAAGGGACACGGCCCGCCCAAGGCGTGGTTCTCTCTTGGGTGCTACCTCGCGCTGGCTCCAGGCAGACTCTGCCTGGTCTTAGGGAACCGCAGGCTGGCAGACCAGGAGGAAGGCGTCCTGTCCCCAGGAAGGCAGCTGAGCGGTGCTGGCCCTTGCTGGAACTAAGGTGCTTGTCCCCTAGCCGGGCCTGTTCCTTTGCCTCGAGCGCTTGGGAGCCAGAGGACCTGGGTCTCCACCCCGGCTGGGCCCCGGGGTGCCCAGAGCCCTGGTTTCTGACTTCGTAGTGGTGGTGTGAGGGGACAGACGTACCTGTCATGGCCCACAGGGGGACACAGTAATGTGCATCCTGCAGTCTCGGCACAGCCCCCACCACGGCGCCCAGGCTCTAGGAACCAGGGGCTTCCTGGGTCTCGGTGTGGCAGGAACTGGTGGAAAGGCGAGGCTGCATGGCCGTGTGCGGGGAGATCTGGGCCTGGGCGGTGCTCTCGGTGGCACCAGAAGGAGTGATTGTGCTGAGTGAGCCCAAGGTCGCCTCCTCTCCCTTAAAGCCCCCACGAGTCATTTCCGGCAGGTATAAGGGAGTCACCTCTGTTCTCTCATTGAGGGGACCTTTCTCTGGAATCCACGGGTGGCTGCGCATTCCCCAAAACACACACGCCTGACTCGTGGCCTGTGAGGGCGTGGCCTGCGTGCCACAGCCCGTCTGTTTCCAGGGCCACGTGGTGGTCAGAATCCCACAGTCCCGTTGAGCTTAGCACAGAAGGGAGTGGCCCCCGTGTGATGGCCACCATGGCCAAGGGGGATTTGAGGGAGCTGTGCCCCGTGCGCCATCTTTGTCCTCTTCCACGTGGAAGCCTGGGGTTCCCAAAGGGCAAAGTCCAGGCAGTCCACGCTGCAGAGCCGCCTCCGACCCAGCCCTGCATCTCAGGCCGGGCCTCTCTCATGCTAGTGGAAGTACAACACACTCAGTGCTCGTGGGAAAGTGTGCAGCTTGATGAGTGTCACAACCTGGACACACTGCATTCCCGGCACCAGACGGAGCAGAGAGCCGTGCTGCCTCCCAGAAGCGCTCAGTGCTCCCTACTGTGCGCCACGCTCCTCCCTCCCTCCTGTTCCCAGCGTCTGTCACAGCTGCCACGGCCCCAGCCTTCTGCCGGCAGCCCCTGCACGGGAGCAGCAGCTGGCGTCTGTGACAGTTCCCTTTGCCGCGTAACAAGTGACCGCAACACAGGGCCACTCAGGACGGCCCACCTCTGTCATTCCGTGGCTTCTGTCCATCTGACGTCTTGGCCTGGGCCTGCCGGGTCCTCTGCTTCAGACCTGCCCTGGGCTGCAGTCCGGAGCCTGGCCAGAGCTGTGTTGTCCGACACTCAGCTGGGGAAGGATCTGCTCCCTGGGGTTGTGGGCAGAATCTGTGTCCTGGCAGCTGCAGGACAGAGCATCCAGGGCGGCCTGCAGCTCCTCCCCACGTGGGCCTCTGCAGCCGGGATAAACTTGCATCCTCGGAGCCAGCCACGGGAGAGCAGGAGGCTGGGGTCTAGTAACGCGGTCACAACAGTGACATCTTGTCTCGCTCGGGTCCTCCCCTCCCTCATCGTCACGGGAATTACAGAGATGCAAGGGCCGGGAGTGAGGGGAACCCGGGCCGCCTCGTGGTCCTGAGTGCAGATGGGGGTTCGGAAGCCACATCCCCGTGGCCCGTGGCGCCTGTGCCGTGTGCAGCAAGGACGCATCAGACCCCTTCCCACGCCCCGTGTGCAGCTCCTCTTCCTCGGATGGGGGACAGGGACACCAGCTCTGGGAGGACGGGAGGAGGCAGGGCCCCAGCTTCCTCTGGCCCACGTAGTGCTCCCACCAGTGGCCTCCTTGCTGGCCGCATGTTTCAGAGACTCGCCTCCAACGCCGTCCTCCGCCCTGGGTCCCCGGCCGGCCGGCCCTGTGTTACTGCGCGGCACACCTGGCCGGGCCCCCGGCCACACACTCAGCCTGCACACTTGTGCTTCCTCCCGGGTCTGTGCCCAGTCGCCCCGTGAGTGTCTGCTGAGGTGTCATTCCAGAAGGCCGAACTTGCAGCAGCAGCCACGCAGGTACCTCCCAGGGCAGCCTGGCTGGTGGCCCTCAGCGGGGCTGGGCAGCTCAGCCCCCTCCCGACTTCCCTGCTCCTCCCACTGACTGCAGCGCATACATTCCAAATGGTCCTTTGGCTTTTGGAGATTAAAAGCACTTCTGGGGCCGGCGCTGTGGCATAGTGGGTAAAGCCGCCGCCTGCAGTGCCGGCATCCCATACGGACGCCGGTTCAAGTCCCAGCTGCTCTGCTGGCTCTGCAGATCACAGTTACTCTGGGGGCCAGCACAAGGCCGAGTGTGGCTGCCTGTGCCGTGGGGGCTGTCACCATTCCTAGTGAAGACAGCCAGGCCGGAGGAGCTGAGAAGTTTTGGGGCCTTTTGCATCCTCACCACTAAATACCCAAGCTGAAGGAGGCACGAATCCACACAAAAACGGACACACGCGTGTTCACTGCGGCGCTGCTGGTGACAGCCGAAAAGTGGGGGCGAAGCAGATGCCTGCACGCGGTGTGGCCCGTCTGTCCCCTGGGAGGGACTGGGGGACTGGGTTGAAACAGCAGCAGAGCAGGACTCCTGCCAGGCACCCGTGCGTCTCGGGAGCAGGGGGCGTGTGAGGGAAGCTGGATGACATTACGGGAAATGTCCCGAGTGGGCAAGTGGTGCGCACGTGGAAAGTGGCTTCCAGGGGCTGGGAGGAAGGGGGTCGGGGCTGACGGTGGAAGGCCAGGGCTGTTTCCCGAGGTGACGGAAATGCTCTCACAGCGGGCGGATCCTCGCACGGCCCTGGAGATGGGTTGGGAGCCCGTGACTTGCAAACTCCGAGTCAGAAGCCTGGAATGCGGACTATGTCTCAACAGAGCGTGTTTTCCTGTCTCGGCTGCCCGAGGTGGGCAGTGCTGTCATCCCACTTCACAGATGAGGACCCTGGGAGGCAGGGAGGACGTCACCCAGGGGCTGGGCCTCCCAGCATGGCCTTCGGGCCACAGAGGAGGGGACTGCAGGCCCCAGTTCGCTGACTGGAACTTTCCACTTCGGTTGAGGAGGGGCAGCTCGGACACAGCTCACACAGCCCTGGGGGCCGACTGGTGTCTGCTGGGTCAGGAGTCTGATGAGGAACTGGAACAGAAAGCGCCCTGGGTACAGAGCAGAGCCTCAGGGTCTCGGGGTCCCGAGAGAAGCAGGGGGGAGACCCCACCTGGCAGCCCCCCTGGAGCATCCACCCCCCTCAGCTGCTCAGCTCCTGCCCCAGAACCCAGGGCAGCCGGCACCCTCGGATCCAGTTTCCTGATTTTGATGAGATCCACTTTATCTCTTTTTTTTCCCCCCCAAGCCATGGTTTAATCCAGGGTTGCAAAGATTTTTTTTTTTTTTTGCCAGTGTTTTCTGCTAAGAGTTTTCTAGCTTTAGTTCCTCCCTTGTAGGATTTTTATACTAAAAGAAAAGACGCTTGAAACAGGTGGACAGCAGCTGCTTTCATTTTCAACTTTAATTTTTGTTGGAAAGACAGAGGCAGAGAGACGGAGGAGACCTGCCATGCTCGGGTTCACTCCCCAGGTGCCTGCGACAGCAGGAGCTGGAAACCCCATCCGGGTCTCCCACGTGGGTGGCAGGGACCCAGCTACTCGAGCCGTCACCTGCTGCCTCCCAGAGTGCACGTTCGCAGGAAGCTGGACCAGAAGCAGAGCCAGGACTCAGACCCAGTCCCACAGCGTGGGCCGTGGCCGTGTCCCAGGGGGCGTCGAAACTGCCGCACCGGACACCTGCACTTTATTTTGAACTTGGTATTCGTGGCTGCCTGGGTTTGTGGACCATCAGTAAACTCGCACGGTGTTTCTTGTCTGACTACCACCTCACGTTGCCTCTTGGAAAACTGCTGGTTTCTGGCACTTCTGGCATTCCTGGGGGTGCAGGATAGCAGAGGGGGAAGACGGGCCCCTCCTCCTCCCCCTTCCCGTGGGAACTACAGAGACGCTGTGGCCACTCCCATTTCGTCCGCATCTCACCGCTTCTCCGCCAGCTTCAGTCAGACCCGAGACTCCTGCCTCATCTCGCTCGTGGTAGCATGCGTCTCTAAATCCAGGAATCACAGCTCTCTGGAAAGGCACTTGCTGTGTTCTGGGGCATGGCGGGAGACCCCCTCCCTCTGAGAATGCAGGGGTGGCACAGGGGTGGGCTGAGGGCCTCCTCTTCCCCCCAGCCAGTGCACCTGCCCGGCAGGACCTGAGCCATGGGGCAAGTGTTACGGCACAGCGGGTTAAGCCACCCCTTGTGATGCCTGTATTCCATATCGGAACATCGGTTCGAGTCCCAGCTGCTCCACTTCTGATCCAGCTTCCTGCTAGCACACCTGAGAAGGCGGCAGAAGTAGCTCTGAGTACGTGGGCCCCTGTCACCCAGGAGGGAGACCCAGATAGGGTTCCTGGCTCTGGCCTCAGCCATCCCAGGCCTGGCCGTTGTTGTCATCCGGGGAGTGAACCAGTGGACAGAAGGCCTCTCTCTCTTGCTCTCCCTCCCCCCCCCCACCCGCCTTATTTTCTGTCACTGTGTCTCCCTTTCAGATAAATAAATCGTATAGGCAATGTTTAAAAAAGACCTGAGCTGTCCCCGGAGGGCCGCCGCCTGGGGCTGGGCTGCCACAGGGGGAGGGATCGAGTCGCACTGCCGGCATCAGCAGGAGGTCGGCAGAGGCCGAGCCTGCCCGCTCCCCGTGCACAGGGCAGAGCAGGTGTGCCCTTTGCTCTGCTGGACGGGGCCAGAGACCTGGGCCGGGTCTGGTCCCGAGAGCCCGGGTGTTGCAGGATGAATGAGAGAACCCTGCTTCTGTTTCCCCAGACTCCTTCCACACGCTCTCCTGTGGGCTACAGCTCCCCACAGCAGGTTTTATTCAGAACGCACTTCGTCCCCCCCCAACTCGCACCACCCCGGAATCACGCAGCTTCCTATTCCCGGACGTGGCCCATGGCAGAGGCAGGATCTGCACTTGGGCTTCCGGTGGCTTCTCCGTTAGATGAGGGCAGATGCCAGGGTCTCCCTCCCCACGCGTTTCCCGCACGTTGAGACAGGGAAGGACCCGGCACCGCTGAGGTTCATCTGACTCGGATTCTCAGGGCGGAAACCTGTGTGCCGCAGCCCCGCGGAAGCCTGGGTCCCCGCTGGTGCCATCCCATGGGCATTGGGGTGTCTGGAAGGGCCTCGGGAGCTTGTCTTCTAGACATGCGCCTGGCTGATCGGTGGCCCGGGGATGTACCTCCTGTGCCTCGTCCCCTCCAGGGTCCCTTCGCGTATCTGTGGCATCCAGCAGCAGGGTCCATGTGTTCACCACTCACTGTGGAAGCAGCTGGGCCTCTCCTCCTCCCAGGGGTAGTGAAGTGGGCGGGCCCTTCCCCTCCTCCTCCCCTTCCCCCTCCCATCATCCCCCCCCCAAGATTCTGGGTAATTCTGAGGGACTTGCATGCTTTCCATAGCAAGGTCAGGTGACAGGCTTGGAGGAGGGTCTCCTGTGCATCCCTGGAGGTCTCCAAGGAGGCGGTGCTCGGGGATAGTTCTGTGAGTACCGCCACACCCATCCCGGCTCAGAAGCCCCTCTTGGGGTTCGCATTCCCGTCCTGTGGCTCTGTGTTCTCTTATGAAAAGCCGTGTCCCAGTGCACTGTGGGAACTGGCCGCAGCATTGGGTTATTCTGCAGCTGTGGGCGTCTTCCTCTCGAGATGGGGGCCGTCTAACCGGCAGGAAGGGGCAACTCGCTGCTTTACCCGGCCTCTGTTGCTGGAGACACCAGGGCTGTCCGTCAAAGCAGGAGTCTGCTGCGCCCCATGTGTGGCCCTGCCCGTGTCTGTGATGCCCTTAGCGGGCGGCTGGCCCTCCTGTCCCAGGACATCGCCCTCGGGTCTCTGCCAGCCAGCAGTGGTCCTCTCGTCTCCAGTCCACAACTCCAGAACTCGGGGCCGTGGTTACAGCAACCTCGCAGATGACCTGCGGTTACTCCTCAAGTCACAGATGAGGAAGCCGAGACCTCAAGAAGCCAAGTGGCCCCGGTGGGGGGTGACCAAGAGGTGGCGACACCCCAGCCTGGGCTGGCTGGCCACGTCCTCGCCCCAGCTCCCTGCAGGTTGGGGGAGCAGGGGGCATCGGGAGGAGCTGTGTGTTCCCAGCTCATAGCCTGGAGCTGGGGTCCACCGGCCAGGACTGCGCATCTGGGGGTGAGGGTGGGGGCAGAGGATGTCTCCTCCACGGATCTGGAGCCTGTTGGGGATTTATTTGTCTTGCGGGCAATGGGTGACCTTTGTCGTGATGCGATGCTGTCATCTGCCCGAGTCAGTCTTGGCGGGGGAGGGTCCCAGGCCCGACACCTTGTGTGCAGTCCAGGCCTGGTTTAACAGAACCAGCTGTGCTCAAGGACTGGTGCCAAGGGGACAGTGGCCCACGCGGAGCCCCGCTGGGGACAGGGCCTGCAGCGAGAGCTGGGACGGCGGCCCGGCCTGAGGCCGCTCTGGAGAATGCCTTCCTAAGGGGCGCCTCGGGGCCGTCCCCTGCCGGGAGGGTGCAGATGGGGACCACGCCTGCTCCAGGGCTGCCGGGCTGAGCTCCCCTGTGGAGGGCCAGTGTCCGCGGGGGAGGAAGGAGCGTGGAAGCAGCTGCTGTTTGCACCTAGTGCAGTGTAGACGGTGCGCAGTGAGAGGAGGGGGAGTGGGAGTGGGAGTGGGCGGCTCCGGGCGGTGACGGGGCAGGGGCCTCACCACTTAGGGCGGGGGGATTTTTAAACATCCAGAGGAGGCGGCAGGGAGGAGCCCCTGACCCTGTACTGTGCCGTGAAGTACGGGGGGAGACCGAGTCCACACCCGAGTCCACACGCGGACTTCGTGTGCAGTGCTGGTGAAAATGCTCACTGGGGAACCAGAGTCGGGTCGGGTCCCAGGAAAGGAAGTGGTCATGTGGGTCTTTGCTTTTGTTGATAACATTTCCAAAAAAAAAAAAAGCATCATGTAGGGGCTGGTACTGTGGCCCAGTGGGTTAAGCCGTGGCCCGCGGTGCCAGCATCCCATATGGGCGCTGGTTTGAGTCCTGGCTGCTCCACTTCCAATCCGGCTCCCTGCTAATGTGCCTGGGAAAAAGCAGAGGATGCGCAAGTCCTTGGGCCCCTGTACCCACGGGGGAGACCTGGAAGAAGCAGCCTGGGCCAGCCCCGGTTTTTGCAGCCATTTGGGGAGTGAACCAGTGGATGGAGGACCTCTCTCCCTTCTGTCTTTGTAACTATGCCTTCCAAGTAAATAAAGAAATCTTTAAAATCTTAAAAAGAGACACCTTGTGGGCATCTTTTCCCCTCACCGTTGCTGACCGCCTAGGCTGAGGGCTGGGTGGGGCAGTGGGTGCCTGGCCGAGTCCCCAGCTGGGTGGCCTGACCCGGCAGGCCCTGACCTCACAGCCCCCAAAGCTCACTCTGAATCAGGCACAGCAGTGCCAGCTGCTTCTGGAAGCTTCCAGCGAGGCCCCGTGCTGCCTAAACAGAAATCAGGCCTGGCCCCCACCTTGCCCGCCCCTAACCAGAGCGGGTGTGCTGTGCTTCCAGGAATACATCGAGGCCCACCCCGAGACCATCATCCTGGACCCCCTCCCTGCCATCCGGACCCTGCTCGACCGCTCCAAGTCCTACGAGCTCATCCGGAAGATCGAGGCCTACATGCAAGGTACAGAGCCCCGGGGGTGGTCCCGGCAGGGGGCGGGCCTGGTCTCTGAGCACCTGGGGCAGGCAGCGGTTGGCTTCCGTGGGCTGGTGGTCGCTCCCGCGATCGGCAGAGGGTCAGGGTGCTCGGTGGGAGAGCAGCCCCAACAGCTTCTGAAGGGCTTCACTTTGCCAGGTTGAGCCTGGGGGAGCAATGCAATCGTGCTGGGGCTTGGGGTGCAGGAGTGGGGCAGGGCAGCCAGCAGGGTGACCACCGGAAGAGGGAGGCAGACTGAAGGCAGGAGGCTTGAGTCAAACACGGCGGGGGGGGGGGGGGTGTGCCGCTGTGGGGCGGGAGCCGCCCTCGTGGGTGCAGGGCCGCCCTCGCCGGTGCAGGCGCTTGTCCCGGGGGGTCTCACCGCCACACCCGCCTCCCTCCCCCCCAGGAGCCGGGCAGCTCTGGGAGAGTCAAGGCTCCCTTCCAAGGTGCTTGGTCTCTCAGAAGGACTTGTTGGGGAGATGTTGTTAGCGGGAACCCAGCAGGAACCCAGTCCATGTGCACCTTGACCTGGGCGCTCGTTTCCCGTGCTGGGGGCCTGGTGGGTGCCGTGTGGCTCGCAGCCTGCGTGCCAGGCCTCCATCCTGAGAGCGTGCCGTGGACCCTCTCCTGGGGCCTCTCCTCTGCCCCTCACTGGGCTCCTCAGTGGTGGTCCTTCGTGTTTTGTACGGGTCGCGGGGCCCCTCGGCACGCAGCAGACCTGCTGACCTCCCAGTCTGTGGGCGGTGAGGCCAGCCTCTCCCAGGCAGGCAGCCCGGCTCCTGGCTCCTAGGTTTAACCTCCACATCCATGGCCAGAAGGCCCTGGACCTAGCAAGCCGCTGGCATGGGTGCAGCAAGGACCCTGGCCCTCTCTTGGGAATCTGCCGGAGGCCTGGCCAAGGAGTCTCCTCTGGGCTGCAGGCCGGAGGAACGGGGTCTGCGGTGGGAGGAACGGGGTCTGCGGTGGGAGCACTGAGCAGGGAGGACTCTGCCCCTGTTGCACTGTGTTGGAGCCACACAGTCCCCGGCGGCTGGGGCGGGGGTGGCAGGGACTGAGGCTCGGGGCCCGGGGCTCCCAGGCAGGGCAGCGGCGTGAGCTGACGTGGGCGTGCTATAGGCAGGGACCTTGTCCTTGGGCAGCAGTCACAGGTGTTTGAGCTGCCGAGTCAGGAGACAGCTACCTGTACCCGGTACCTGTATCCTGTTGTGGGGTGACGGGGGCCTGCCGAGTCAGGAGACAGCTACCTATACCCCGTACCTGTATCCTGCTGTGGGGTGACGGGGGTCTGGGCATTGGACGGGGACTCATGCCCAGCCATAGGGGCTGCCTGTGCTGAGCCTTGGCCAGAGCCTGCCCTGTTGGGTCCTAGACTCTCCATCCCAGGCATCCTCTGCTCGGGAGCCAGGAACTGAGGGCTCGTAGGCTGGGCGAGAACTTGCTGACCACACTGCGAGCAGGCTTGGTTTGCAGCTGGCAGGAAGCACGGGGTGTGTGGGCCAAGTGCACACCCTGGATCTTCCTCACCGCGGCCGGCCGTGAGCCGGCCTGGAGCCCTCCCCCAGCCGTGGGGGACGCCCACTTGCTGCTGGGCGTGTCTGTGAGACCCTCCCTGTCCCCTGCAGGTGCAGATCCTTCCCGGAAGTGCATCCCTGGGGCTCCCCGCCCCAGCCTCCTATTCCCGGAGGCACCAGCCCTTTACTGTAAATGGCCGTAATTACCGCTGAGTTCCCTCGGATAATTATAGCAGTCCCAACAGCAGCGCTCTGGTGTGGGCAGAGGGGGCTTGGAGAGACTCCCTTAAGTTGTCACTGTCCCCAGGCCAAGGTGGCACTCCCTGTTTTCAGAGTGCCCGGGCAGCTGCAGGGGGACAGCTGGGGAGGCCGCTGGGCCCAGGGTCCTCTGCTCTGCTATGGGGGTGGGCGGGGGCCATGCACAGGGGGAGGAGCTCTAGGATGGGGCACCTGCACAGGTGGGCCATCTGCGTCCCTATGAGCATCGCTGTGCAGAACCGCCCACTGCTGCAAGGGACCCAGCCTCAGCTGTTTGCGTATCCTGCGGCCGGTATGTGGGTGGCGCCCGCTCGGCTGCACGTTCCCAGAGTGCAGCCTCTTGTAACTCAGAGCCTGGAGGGGAAGCAGGGCCTGTCCCTGCCGGCTGTCCACCCACCCATGCAGCTGGCATTCACTTTGCTGTCAGCAGAGGCCCCAAACCAGAGCAAGCTTCCTTTCTGTCTCCCCCGAGGAACACTGCCTGGCACCGGCGCACAACCGCAGGTACCCGGGCTCTGTCCATAGGGCGGCCCTCCTGGTCCAAGGTAGCGGCTGAACCTCCAGCCATCACATCCCCGTCCTCAGTCTGGACGTCAGGATAGAGAGGAGACTATGAAAAAGGAGGCCTATGGGGACAGATGGGCCTTCATTATCTCTTGAGAAAAGGGTCTGGAAGCTGTTCCCCCATCACTGGCTGGATTTCTCGGGATGAGCTGCAAAGGGAGTAGGGAAATGCATAGCCCTTAGCCTGGACGGCCATGGGCCCAGCTAAGATTCGGGAGTTTTGCTCCCATAGAAGGGGTGACAGCGAGCCCTGGGGGACCACTGGCAGGGTGCCGTGTCACCATCCAAGACGTGGGTTCCTGCGCTGGGACCCCGTTTCCCACGTGAGGGGGATGGGCCTCAGAAACAAAGCTGCCCCGGGGGCTTCCAGTGACCCACCCAGAGTGCCTGGGCTGCAGCCCCTAAGGGACGGCCGCTCTGGGAGGTGGCCGTGTGGGGACCGGCCAGTGCCCACAGTTCTTGGGCAGGCAGAGGCAGAGGGAGCGCGGAGCCTGGATCCCATCAGACCCCGTGTGGAAACTTCCAGAAGCTAAACACTGCCTGGTGCAGGTGTGGGGCAGGAAGGGAGGAGGCTGCACGGACAAACCAGAGCCGTGTCCCTCGGTGGCAGCCCCTTCTGCCGCCCGGCTCTGGGACCCAGAGGGAGAAGCCGCAGGCCGAGGCCTGGCTCTGCGGCCCACAGTGAGCGATCCCGGACAAGGCGCTCGCGGCTCCTGAGCTGGCCGAAGCCCCGCGTGAGAAGGCCCCGGGCTTGTTTGGGCGCTGGGTCAGCGTCCTTGTCCCCGGGGGTGGCAGGTGCACAGGGCCTCAGGCCTCGGGCTGGAGGGCTCTTGCGTTCTCCTTCTCCAGCCGTTCCCACTCACGTCCTCTGGGGGTGACAGATGGCCTCCCCAGGGAGTGGTGCACACCGCCGGGCTAGCGTGTGCCCGTGGCTGGTGGGGCTTTAACCAGGGCGCGTCATGGAGGCTGTGTGGAGGCTGGGTTGCGACAGGGTCATCTGGGCACCAAGTGAGGAGAGGGCAGCAGGCCCCCAGCAGAGCCTCTGCCTCCCATGTGGGGGCTGCCCCCGAGGTGGGCTGTCCAGGGCTGTGGGTTAGGGAGGAGGCTCAGTCCGTGCCCTGTCGCTCTCGGGCGGCCACAGGGCACCAGGTGCTCTCCATTGAACCTGGGGCACCCCGCGAGGAGGGTTCTGTCACCTGCCCAGAGCTGTGGGGGGGCGGGGCGGTGTAGGGCCCCACCCCCGCAGGGCGTGCTCGTAGCCAGCGTCAAGCGCTGGAAATACAGTGTGGGTTTGGCTGCCCAGGGCCCAGCGGTCCCCAGGACCTCCAGGTGCTGGGGCACCGATAGCGGCACTGCACCCAGGGGCGCCCTCTGGTGTCCAGGAGGTGGCACTGGCCAGGGAAAGGCCTGGTGTCCACTGGAGCCCAGCAGCTCTGCCGAGAGGAGCAGTGCCCTCTGTCGTTGCCGAGGGCGGCAGCGCATTGGCCGGAAGGGAGCAAGGCCCTGCCGAGGAGCCCTGGGCTCGACCCGCAGCTGCGGCCGCCCTGTCGCAGCCATTACTCATCAGTAACACCGGGTTGCTGATGTTTGCTCCAGGCCGGGCAGAGGGGTCCTGGGCTGGGTACCGGCCATACCCCCAAGTGCCAGCCTGCCCAGCCCACAAGGCCGGGCTAAGGGGACAGCATGCCCCCTCCCTTGAGGGGTCTGGCGTGGGGGAGAGCAGGGTGCCAAGCCTGGCCCAGACGAGCCCCCCGGAGCAGGTGGCTGTAGGAGGAGCACTGGCTCCAGAGGCTGACGGGGAGACTGGGCCCTGTTGAGGGTGCTTCCTGGGCCTCGGGGTGTCTGAGACGCACGGTGACCTTGTTTGTAGAGCCGGGTGATGCTCAGGCTCTGTATTACCCCCAGCCCGGGGCTGACCGGCAGCAGCTGGGGGCCAGGCCGTGGTACGGGGCACTGGGATTGAACCCGCCATGAGTCCCCCTCGGGTCACCTGCCTGGTGTGAGATGGGGCCATGAGCTCTGGGCCCAGGCCTGGCGCTGGCGGGGGGCTCCCCCTTTCCAGTGGGGTCCCCGGAGCCTCTGCGCCAAGGCTGCACAGGTGACGTCGCTTGTTCGGGGTTTCTGAGTGACCCCAGCTGCCTGCTCCTCGCTGACCCTGCAGGAGGGTCCAGGCCAGAGGCCACCCCTGCTGCTGCACTGCCGACCTCGCATCTCACCCTGGGGGCTCAGGGGGCCCAAGCTGACATAGCCCCCGGGAGTCCTGAGAGCATCAGCCCACTGGCCAGTGCCCAGCTGGGGCAGCAGAGGCCAGACACACCGAGGGGGGCTTGGGCCGGGGTCCATCTGCCCTCCCCCACCCCTCCCTCCTTGGCCTCCCGCATGGGCTCCTCACTGCCTGTGCACTGGCTGGGGGCCCTTCCCTTGGTCTCTCCCTGCCCTGGCCTAGCTGCACGGGGACAGGGGCACGTGGGGAGGGTGGCTCCCCCGGCAGCCTCGGCCCTGTGTCCGCGCCTGCCGCCTGGAGCCGGAGCTCAGCTCCTCCCACGGGGGCTTTCAGGTCCAGCTTCCCGCCGGGAGCCTGGCGGAGAGGAAGGGACGTTCCAGGCCTGGGCCGAGCCCCTCGCTTCCCACGCTGTGGCCCAGGACGCAGGCCTGGGGGCTCTGAGACTGACAGCGGACGGCTGCGGGCCCGTTCCCGCGGAGACGCAGCCATGCACTCCCGCAGACCTGAGCCCCGCAGGCCTTGCAAGCCATCGGGGCCACGGGAGGGACCCCCATCCCAGGAGATGCACCTCGGTTTCAGATGTGGAAGACAGGAAGAAGTGGGCCTTAGGGTCAGCAAAACACAGTGGGACTGGGCCTTGCCGGCCAAGGCCACGAGGAGCCCCCTCCCCCTCCCGAGGCTGTGTGCAGCTCTGCCGGCCTAACCCTGCCTCACCGTAACCTCACCTTGCCAGAGGCCACCTCCGTTCACAGTTCTGAGCCGTGCTTCTAGGCCCTTATGTACATGGAGACACACACGCTGCGCTATGACCCACGTTCCCCACTTAGTGCCATCGGAGGTCTGCCCTGTTGACGGCCGTCTAATACTCCATCCCTGTCATGTGTTCGCTGATGTTGGACTCAGAGTGTCACTCCAGTTCTGTACGCAGGGCTGCGGTAAAGCGATCTCTGTGCATCTTGGGTAGGATCCGCCGGGCAGTGGTGCATCCCCGCCACAGACTGTGCACATGCCGCAGGCTGGCAGACCCTGCCGGAGGCTGGAGCACGCTCAGTGCGGTCGTGCCGGTCTGCCCCGGGGGAGTGGGTCCCCAGCGCGCCCTGGGCTGCACTCCAGTGCTCGTAGGCGAGGTGGCCAGCTCTGGTGTGTGTCGCCCCCGCCAGTGGATCTCCCCGGTGCTTGCCCATTGCTGGTGCTTAGTGACCCATCGGAGCCCCTTCCCAACAAAGAACGGTCTCCTGTTGGACAGTACGGCCCACGTGGCGGACACGAGCGTCACCTCTGGCCAGGAGCCCGGCTCTGCCGCCAGCAAGAGCCCTGCAGACCTCGTCTTTAAAGCGCCTTCCGAACAAAACGGCGGCCGCCTTTGGGGAGTTGAAGCCGAGTGGGGGCAGCGAGCATCTGCCCTGGGGGCCGGAAGCGGCCGTAAATCAGGCAGCAGCTGCGGGGACTTAATCCCTGTCTCCAGCAGCCTGCCGCGGCTCAGGAATGTATGCGGCTGCACCAGCGCCCGCGTCTGGCTCCTCGGCTCCTGGACTTCGAACATTCGGGGGCAAGCGGCTGTCTGGCCCGGGAGAGGAGACGGTCACTCGCTGAGTCAGATGGGAGGAGACCAGCCGGCCATGGCCTGCAGCATCCGACCCCACCGGCCCCAGCCAGGAAGTGCTATCCCCGTGGCATAACCCTGTGGTGTCCTGCTGTCCCTGCCCTCCAGCAGTGACCCCGCCCGGGTGCGGGCAGCTCCCCTGTGGCCACGCAGTCCAGTGAGGGTCAGGCTGCTGGCGGTAGGGAGGCAGCAGCTTTAGGAAGGCCGGAGAGCCAGGATGGGGTGCTCTGGCCGCCGGTGAGAGGCCGGCTGGAGGCTGGAGAATGACCCAGGAGCACCAGTGTAAGCCCAGTCCAAGTCCAGGCCCTTAAGGAGCAGGAGAGCCAATGCTAGGAGGACCAGGGCCCCAGCTCCAGCACAGCGGGGTGGGGGAGGGGCGGATTCCCCCTCCCCCCTCCCCCCTCCCTGTGCCCCACCTTGTGTCCTCGGGCCCCACTCAGTGGGCGCTGGCTCAGGCTGCCCTTAGCCCCACACGCCCAGGGTGAAATCCGGCCGGCCACCTGGGCACGGTGCTCACCGCCCCACCCGGAGGGAGGAGCTGGGGGTCCGAGGGAGTGTGGCAGGCGCTCGGCCTCTCCTGAACTCCCAAGATCACACCGGAAACGGACGGCGCGGGGCGGCCTGACCTTGTCTGCCGAAGTCTCTGCCTGCCGCGGGTGTGGTCGGGGACCTGGAGGCAGAAGCAGCCTCCGCGTCCCCTGAGACCAGTCTGCCTGTGGCTCTCGGGCCCTGTCCCCAGATGCTCCGTGCACACTGGGTGGTGAGCAGCACCCAGCCCTGCCTGGGAAAGGCTCGCCCTGGCTGACCTGGTTCCCCGTGGCCGGGGGGCGCCCTCCACTCTGAGCGCCTCCCGCCTCGCCCCCAGGGGCTGCCTGCCTGGGAGGACACCTGCAGCCTTGGGTTGAGGCTCTCAGGCAGTGCCAGCTCCCGAGGCCCCTCTGGACCCCTGGTCAGGCTCGCCGTGGTCCCCAGGGTCACGGGGTGGGCCTTGGGGAGCGAGGGGGAGGCAAACCGCAACCCACTTGGCCCACTGGTGCCCTCCGTGTGCCACACGTGGTCCCTGAGTGTGAACTCACAGCAGCCCTGTGGAGTGGGTGTTATCGCCCTCACCTTGCAGGTGCAGGGTGAGGCACAGGGACACCAGGTGGCCGGCCCACAGTGAGACAGGAGATCGGAACTGGAACCCGGTGCCTGGGCCTCGAGTCCCTTGTGCGCTCCGCAGAGGCTTCTGCATGAGCTCTTGGAGCAGGGTGGGGGTGGAGGCACTGGGTGAGGGTCTGCTGCTCCTGGGTTTCCCAGAGCCAGGCCCCTCACGCCACATCCCCAGAGCTTGTGGCTCCAGGGCTGGGACATCTGATGTCTTCACAAACAAAACCCGGTATTTGAATTCGACCTCATCCAGCACTGTGGATGAGCCTAGAGGTGCACATGACGTGTGCCTGCTGTCCAGTTGCTTCCTTCCTTGTTGAGTGACCCAGGCTCCCCCACAAATCCAGTCCCGCCCTCGGGGGACCCTTGGGCTGCGTGGACAAAGGCGCTTTCCTAAGCCAGTGCTCAGGGACAGCTGTGGCAGCTGCGAGGGGACGTGCGGTGGGAGCCGAGCAGTCACACACTGCAGATCTGAGCAGGGGAGGGCCGTGGGGTGCAGGCCTGGGCAGGGAGGGCCCCGGGAGGGGTGTGGCTAGAGCGCTGGCTTGCAGCCTTTGGGCCAGGGGAGGCGACTGGGACGTCACTGCGGTGGTGAGGATGGGGTCTCCCGCTGCCTCCCGTCCCGGCTCGGGCCTGCAGCTCCCACCATGGAGCAGCCCATGCCTGCGCTGCCGGGCGCTGCTGGGCGGTGGCCAATGCACGTTTGAGTTGTTTTCTGAGCCGCTGTCAGGCTGCAGCGTGGTTCACCCAGGGTGCACAGAACCGCCTTCCTGTCTGGAATTCAGAGGTGACTTTGGACAGGCGGGCACTGAATGAGTCATGAGCACCTGAGCTTGCAGACTGGCCCACCTGGCTCCTTCCAGTCCTGGGTATAGCCATCATCAGGGCTGTTCCAGACCAACAGCGCCACATGCTGGCGAGAGTGGGCGTTGCGGGCCACCTCCTCCCTGCGTCCTCTGTGGGTTTCCAGTGCTGGCAGCACATCTGTCAGTTTCTCTTCACTTGTGAAAGCTTGTCGAGGAGAGGGTTTATTTATTTATTTATTTATTTATTTTTATTGGACAGGTAGAGTTATAGACAGTGAGACAGAGAGAAAGGTCTTCCTTCCGTTGGTTCACTCCCCAAATGGCCGCCATGGCTGGCACTGCACTGATCCGATGGCAGGAGCCAGGTGCTTCTCCTGGTCTCCCATGGGGTGCAGGGCCCAAGCACTTGGGCCATCCTCCACTGCCCTCCCGGGCCACAGCAGAGAGCTGGACTGGAAGAGGGGCAACCGGGACAGAATCCGGCACCCACATGGAATGCCAGTGCTGCAAGGCAGAGGATTAACCAAGTGAGCCATGGCGCTGACCCTTCTTTTAAAAAAAAAAAAAAGAAGAAGAAGATTTATTTATTTATTTGATAGAGTTACGCAGAGAGAGAGAGAAAGAGAGAGAGAGAGAGGTCTTCCACCCATAGTTTCATTCCCCAGTTGGCTGCAATGGTCGGAGCTGCACTGATCCGAAGCCAGGAGCCTGGAGCTTCTTCCGGGTCTCCCACGTGGGTGCAGGGGCCTAAGCACTTGGGCCATCCTCTACTGCTTTCCCAGGCGCATCAGCAGGGAGCTGAGTAGGAAGTGGAGCAGCTGGGACTTGAACTGGCACCCATATGGGATGCCAGCATTGCATACAGTGGCTTTATCTGCTGTGATACCTGGCAGGGTCGATTTCTTCAGAGGCCCCCTCCTTGGCTTACGGACACGCCTCCTTCCTGCGTCTTTCTGTGTCTCCTGCCTCCTGCTGGGACAGCCTCCCCCCCCCCCCCGCCTTCGTCTTACCTTCCACATGCCTTGAGAACCCTTTCTCGGGGCCGGGGCCGTGGCACAGCAGGTTAAGCCACGACCTGCAGAGCCGGCATCCCGCATGCATGCCTGTTCAAGTCCCGGCTGCTCCACTTTGATGCAGCTCCCTGTTGATGCACCTGGGAAAGCAGCGGACGATGGTCCAAGTGCTTGGGCCCCGGAAGAAGCTCCTGGCTTCAGCCTGGCTCAACCACAGCCTTTGTGGTCATTTTGGGGGTGAACCAGCAAATAGAAGATCTCTGTCTCTACCTCTCTCTGTAAGTCTGTCTTTCAAATAAATAAAATAAATCTAAAAAACAAAGCAAAAAGAGCTGGGAGGTACCTCACTACAGAGAGCTTTGGAAGACGGGCTGTGGTGGGCCTGAGCGGGTGACGGGGAAAGGCGCTGTGTGGGGAGAGGGTGCCAGTGCGGGGCTTCCTGGACCGACAGCCCCTGGGGCGTTGATTCAGGCTCTGGAGGAAGCCCCAGTGCCAAGGCCACTGCTCCCATTCTGTCAGCAAGGACGGGCAGGGAGCTGGCTTGTGCTGGGCAGCCTGGGGGGGGGCAGTGACCCCTTGGAAGCGGGGCCGGCTGTGGTTCCCATGTCTCCAGATGCCCTCCATGGTGTAGCCTCACCGTGTCCCTGCCCCAGCCCGGGAGGTGGGCAGCAGATGAGGAAGAGGATCCAAGAGTGGCGGTGGCCTGGCCGGTGGCACAGGGCGCAGCGGCTGGACTGGCTCTCGGCTCGCAGAACAAGGCTCTTTTTCGCCACCCAGTTTTGCCTGCTGGTCTCATCTGTGCCATGATGGCTTCCTCCAGGCCCCGAGACGCTGTGACGTCAGCCCAGTCTGATGCAGACTTCCACGTCCATCGTTGTTGGGACATGTTGTCAGTCAAGTGGCCGAGAGACGCAGTCCTCAGTAAAAACAGAACCAGAAAGGAAAATGCAGTCCTAATGAGGATGCAGACAATGAGGGTGAGGCCCGACCCAGCCCAGGAAGCTGGAGGTGGACGTGACCGCCACTCAGCCCCTGCCTGCCCCTCTGTGGGTCTCCCAGCAGGGCTCCTGTTCTGTGCCAGGCCTCCCAGCAGGCTCTAGGAGGCGTCACTCCTGTTCTCCAGACGAGGAAAACACAGCTGGGCCCCCTGCCGCAGGCTTCAGCTCCAGGCTCGGGGTCAGCCTGCAGGTGCCCGGCTCGCCCCCTGCCCCGTCCTTGCGTAGCCTCCGGTTTGCCCCTGGCCCCCTCTCTGCACTTGTGGGAACAGTGAAGGCGTGCCCTTGGGCCCTGCCCATCTCCGAGGGCTGTCCAGCTTTGCGGTCTCCGATCGGGAGTGGAGGGGAGCGCGGAGACCGGATGTTTCCACTTCTCCGGGGGCTCTGAAAAGAACATAGCACACTACAGACCCACAGCCGGCCCGCCGCTCTCCCACTCCCATCCAGAAAGACAATGGACAGGCAAGCAGCACAGCCTTTTCCAGAGAAGGCCCCAGCTCTGTTCTGACTGAGAGGCTGCTGACGAGGCCGCCGCTGGCACCCCGGCTTGAGCAGGAGTCTTGGCTGTCGCTGTTTCTCGTGTGGGGCCCAGGTGGTGGCAGTGCCCCTGGGACTCCCTAGCCAGCCAGGAAGGGCATCCCAACTGCTGGTTCCAACTTAAATTGATTTTTTTCTTTTGTTGCTTGTGCTTTGGTGTCCTAGCTAAGAAGTCATCGCCTGTTCTCAGGTGAGGAAGGTTCGCAGCTGTTTTCTTCTGAGAGTTGGGTGGTTTCAGCTCTGCCGATTAGATCGTGAGTTAGTTTTGTGTGCGGTGTGAGGTAGGGACCCGGCTCCTTTCTTCAGCATGGGGACATCGGTTCTCCCAGGAGCATTGCTGAGAATATTCTTTCTGGCGTTGGTTATCTTGGCATCCTCGTAGAAAATCAGTCGAGCACAGGTGTATGGGTTTACTTCTGGACTCTCAGTTCTGTTCCATGAGTCCGTGTGACTGTGTCTGTCCTTAGGCCAATGCTAACTTGTCTTGTAGCCTTTTAGTAAGCTTTTTTTTTAAAACAAATACGTACTGTGTTCTAAAGATTTATTTATTTGAAAGGCAGAGAGGGTACTGGCACTGCAGTGTAGTGGGTTAAGCCTCCACCTGTGGCACTGGTGTGCCACTGGCTGGTTTGAGTCCCGACTGATCCACTTCTGATCCAGCTCTCTGCTGTGGCCTGGGAAAGCATCAGAAGATGGCCCAAGTCCTTGGGCCCCTGCACCCGCGTGGGAGACCGGAAGAAGCTCCTGGCTTCAGATCAGCTCAGCTCCGGCCATTGCAGCCATTTGGGGAGTGAACAAGCAGATGGAGGACTTCTCTCTGTCTGCCTCTGCCTCTCTATAATTCTGTCTTTCAAATAAATAAATCTTTAAAAAAAAAAAAAAAGAAAAAAAGAAAGGCAGAGTGACAGAGATCTTCCTGCTGCTTCACCCCCAAATGGTTGCAGTGGCTGGGGCGGGGCCAGACTGAAGCCCGAAGCCTGGAACATTATGTGGGTCTCCCAAGTGGGTGGCAAGGACACAAGTTCTTGGGCCATCATTTGATGCTTTCTCAGGTGCATCAGCAGAGAGCTGGATCAGAAGTGGAGAAGCTGGGACTTGAACCGGTGCCCCTGTGGGATGCCGGCATCACAGGCCACAGCTTAACCCAGTGCACCAAAAATGCTGGCCCCTCTAGTAAGTTTTGAAGCTGGCAAATGTGAGTCTTCCAACCCTGTTCTTTTCAAGTGTGTTCTGGCTATTCTTAGTCCCTTGTATTTCCCTGAGAGAGAGAGTTTTTTCTTTTTCTTTTTCTTTTTTTTTTTTTTTTTTTTTTTTTTTTTTTGACAGGCAGAGTGGATAGCGAGAGAGACAGAGAGAAAGGTCTTCCTTTGCTGTTGGTTCACCCTCCAATGGCCACTGCGGCTGGCACACTGCGGCCGGCGCACCGCGCTGATCCGATGGCAGGAGCCAGGTACTTATCCTGGTCTCCCTGAGAGTTTTAGGATCAGCATATCCAGTTCCTGCAGAAGGAAAGCTGGGGTTGGATTGGCATTGCCTTGAGTCTGTGGACCCCTTGAGCAACACCGTGAAATCCCCTATCCATGAACATAGTGTTCCTTTCCTTTTATTGTAGCTGTCTTTAAGTGCTTCCAATCACAACATGTGCTTTTCAGCGTTTCATTCTTGCACTTGTTAAAGTCATTCCTAAGTGTTTAGTGGAATTACTTTCTTAATTTCGCATTGAGATTGTTCATTGCTGGGGCATAGAAACGCAGCTGTGTTTTGTGCGCTGGTCTGGAATCCTGCAACCGTGCTGGGCCCATTTGCTAGCTCAGGCAGGTTTTGACTGCTGTTGGTGGGTTCCTTGGGGTTTTCTGTATACAAGATCCTATTTCTGCAGATAGTTTCCTTCCTTCTTTACAGTCTGGATGCTGCTGATTTCATGTTTCTTGCCTAAAGCCATGGCTAACACCCCCAAGTGCAGTGTTGGGTAGGAGTGGCAAGAACAGGCCTCCTGTCTTGTTCCTGACTCCAGGGGAGAAGATCCAGGCTTTGCCCGGGGGCTCTGATGCTGTGGGACAGTCGGGGCTGCAGGTGGCCTTCGTTAGGGCCAGCCGTAGTGCAGTGGGTGTTTTGTTTTGTTTTTGGATTATTTATTTATTTGAAAGGCAGAGTTACAGAGACGGGGGGGGGGGGAGATCGAGAGATCTTCCACCTGCTGGTTCACTCCCCAAATGGCCGGGGCTGGGCCAGGCTGAAGCCAGGAGCGTCATCCGGGTCTCCCACATGGGTGCAGGGTCCCAGGCACTCGGGCCATCCTCCACTGCCTTCCCAGGTGCATTAATAGGAGCTGGGTCGGAAATGGAGCAGCTGGGACTTGAACCAGTGTCCTTATGGGATGCCGGTGCTATAGGTGGCAGCTTAACCCACTGGGCCACAGTGCCAGCCCCTGTTGCATGTTTTCACCCTGCAGCGGTATTAGATTTTGTCAGATCTTTGTGTGCATGAATTGAGATGATCTGGTGGCCTTTGTCCCTTATTCTGTCACAGGCGTCATCCCCCACCCACCCCGCCATCGGCAGGGAGTGTGTTCCAAGATGCCCCGTGGATGCCCGGGGCCACAGGCGGCGCTGACCTCCAGACATGATGTGGTTTTGTCCTGTGCGTGCACAGCTCTGATGAAGTTTAATTTACATATTAGTCGTAGTAAGAGAGTAACAACCATAATTAGTAATCAAACAGGACCGTTCTTCCAATATTTTGTAATAAGTTTGTCAGCACCTGCACACCTGTTCTTTGGAGCCGTTATTAAGTCAGGCCAAATTTACTTGAGCACAAGCCCAGCTGCCCGGTGACCAGCGGGCAGATTCGTGTCCTGGCAGGTTCTGGCAGGAGCGCCCTGCTCCGAAGGGCGTGCAGCGGGCGACTTCTGAACGTGTGCACCTTTCTGGAAAGTGGCTGACCGTGGGCGTCTGAAGCGTGGCGAGTGCCGCTGCGGGGGCCTCCTCTCCCACGGGGCACTGCTTTGATGGACCGCCCCGTGCTGAAGCTGCCGTATCAAGGGGTTTGCCACGGGGCGTGCTGTTGGGGACCCCACGCAGGGGCCTCTTTCCACAGGGGAGGCCACAGTCAGTAGCACGGACTTGGGAGCCGGGGTCCCAGCTGGGCGCCCTTGCCTCTGCGACTCCAGGCAGGGACCTCATCCCCGTGCCCCGTCTCCTCGTCTGTGAAATGGGGGTGACAGCAGTGCAGCCTCGGGGGGCTCCTGGGGTGGCTAATGAGTTGCTGTGTAGCTGTGGGGGCAGCGTGTTGCATGCAGTGAGTGAGGTGCGTGAAGATGACAGTGTCACCTGGGACAAAGTTTTCGTGGCCGGGTGGAGAGAGGCAGCGGGGGTGGGCATAGAAGGCGCAAAGCCAAGCTGATTCATCCACTCTGGAGGCGCCCGGAAGCTCTGCCGAGAGGCACCTGTTCTGTCCCAGCATCTCCAAATCACCCCGTGCATGAGTACTGGGCAAGGGTGGGGCCCAGCCCCTGCCAGGCCTGGCAAGCACCTGTCTTAAGCCCGCCCGCTGCTCCTGCTAGGGCCAGGCCACAGGGTAGCTGTGAGCCTATTGCACGGCCAACCTCCTCTGGTCCCCTCGCCAGCCTGGGTGGGGCGCACACATGGGCCCACCCCCTCTTCCTCGCCTCTAGTTTCTGGGTTTTCGTCCCCGGCTTCGGGGCAGTCCTATTCCTCACCCTGGCTCTGCTGTGTGGCTTTGGGCAGCAGCTGGCTCTTGGGGCCTCTGGCTCTGGTCTTGTGCCTTCAGATGCTGTCCCAGCCCGGCAGGGATTAAGGGAACGCCTGTGCAGAGGGTCCACACCACCATCGGCCAGGGGCTTGGCAAATGCAGGCTCCGGACCCTCCCCTGCCCCCAGAGCCCCCAGAGAACTCTGCAACCCCCAGAATCTGTGCCCAGATCCCGACTTGGCCTGGGGAGGGTGGAGGACAACACACTGCGCCTGCCCTGTGTGGCTCCTGGCTCTGATTTTTATGAGCTGAGCCAGGCTGGGTCGCAGCTAAGCCAGCCGCGGAGCCGGAAGCTCTGGGGGTGCCGCCTTGCCCGTTGAGTGTGGTTTGCTTTCTACCTGGTTCCACTCACACTCAGCCCATCCTGGCCCCTGTGCCCTGAAGCACCAGGGTGGTCCCGCTTCCTAGGGGGCTGTGGTCTTATCCAGGAAGGGGAAGCAGCCGTTGACTAGTCAGTGGCAAGATTCGAAAGGCAGCTCATACCACACAGCGCGTCTGGTCTGGCCCAGGAGCGAAGCAGTGGTTGGAGCAGTGTTGGAATGGGGGGCTGGGTGCTGGACAGGGAGAGGCCAGGCGCCTGAGACTGAGGGCTCGGCCATCAGGGCCTGGGCTGGAGTATGGCTGCAGGAGAGACAGAACTGGGGGGGGACAGGGGGGCGGTGTGTGGCCTGGGCGCCTCCTGATTGCCTCCCTTGTGTTTTGTGGGGGAAGGGTGAGGGGCCGTGCTGGGCGTGCAAGGGGCAAGCGGTGTCCCCCGGCAGCCTCTCCTCCCTCTGAGCTCAGCGCACCCCTCACAGGATGCGTTTGCACGGTGGGGGTGACGTGGGCCCCTGCCCGGCACTAGGCACACGCTGAGAGCCGGCCACACCACCCAGTCCTCTATTTATTAAGGCTCGCAGAGCTCAGAGTGGGAAAGGCCTCGCTGGGTTCAGCAGTGGCCCCAGTTTGCTCAGTTAAAACTCGGGGTGCAGCTAAGTAAAGATCCTCGTATACCACGTTGGAGCGCCTGGGTTCAAGTGCCCACTGCAGCTCCTCACTCCTGCTCCTGCGGACTGGAAGGCAGTGGTGACGGCTCAGGTGCCTGGGTTCCTGGGTTCCTGTGCCCCGTGTGGGAGATCTGTCAATCAGTCAGGCCCAAGGTGACAGCCACAGGGGAGCGGTAGGTGTCAGTCCCTGGGTGTTTCTCACCGGGCTGTGCTCCTCACAGCAGACATCACGTGTGTTGTGTAGCGACAGAGATGCTACTAAAAGCGTGTACACAGGACGGCGGGGCGGGACAGGGATGGTCACAATCGGGGAGCCATGAGAGCTGCCCCATGGGGGTGCCCGGGGCAGGGCTGGGGCGGGCGCTGGCTGAGAGCCGTGAGGGCTGCCCCATAGGGGTGGCCGGGGCAGGGCCGGGGCGGGCGCTGGCGGGGAACGGTGCTGACCGACGGCCCTCTCCGCAGATGGCAGGATCTGCTCACCACCCTTCATGGAGCTCACCAGCCTGTGCGGGGACGACACCATGCGGCTGCTGGAGCAAAACGGCCTGGCCTTCCCCTTCAGTACGTACCAGGGGTGGGGCCTGCACCTGCCGTGCAGAAGCTGGACACAGGGTCTGGGTGGCGTGGGCCGCCCCTGCCTGCCCTCCCTACGCGGCCGGCCCGAGTGCCTGCCAGGAGGGGCGGACTTGCTAACTGCTCTCCGCTTTTCTCTCCGCCCACAGTTTGCAAAACCAGAGTGGCTCATGGCACCAACTCTCACGAGGTGAGCAGAACCTCGGGCTGTCCCTGTCCCCCCGGAACCCTGGCTGCCTCCCTCCCCTCTGCCTCCCTGGACGTCACAGGAGGGAGCAGAAGAAACACTGTGGCTTTGTGTGCCGTCTCCAGCCTCAGCTCAGCGCTGCCTGCCCCATCCCCACAGCCACAAGGCTGCGCTGGCCTTTGTCAGCATGGCGGCCCCAACCCAGCCGCACAGAGCAGGGGGCTCAATGCCCAGACCCTGCTGGTTCCACGTTTCTGGAGGCTCAAGGCCCCGGCCAGGGAGCCAGCAGGGTGGGTTTCTAGCGAGGGCACCCTTCCTGCCCCACGGACGGCTCCCTGCTCGCTGCAGCCCCGTGTGTGCCCCATAGGAGGGGGAGTAGCAGCAGCGGACGCTGGTCCCATCCTGACGGCCACTCTGCAGGCCCCAGGGAGGGTTCTCCCCGACTCAGACAGGGGCTGGGGAGGCAGAGGAATCGCACCGGCTGCTGTGATCCGTGGTTCACTCTGCCAAGGAGCAGGCCCCCCTCGGGTGCCGGGGACCGGAGGCTGAGCTGTGAGTCCTGCCGGGAAGAGGCGGTGGAGGAAGGAAGGGGGTGCATAGCCATGCGGGGCTCCTAATCCTCAGGAACCACCCTGGGTGTTGTCTCCAGGCCCTGGGGGTGCACGCCAGGGTGCCCCGACTGGGCCCCGGCCCTGGACAGCCCGACTGCCGGGAACACTGCCCACCGGCACAGGAGTGCAAATGCGAGACCTGACAGCGGTGACCTGTGGATTTCTGTCGTGTTCCTTACGGTCGCCGTCCTGGTGGGCGCGCCCTGACGGGGCTGCCCCAACCCTGGGAAGACACGGGGCGGGGGAGCGGGAACAGCTGCTCGTACCTGGCCCACTGCCCAGATCCACGTCTCCTAGGATCAGGGAGCCCTCGGGGACGGCGGGGCTGGTGTGTGCTCCACGGCCAGGGCAGGGACCAGGAAGGCTCTAGGGTAGCGCCTGGCCCCCTTGTCGCCACCAGCGCCGGCCTGCCCGCCGTCTGGCCCCACCCCGGCCACCCCCGATGGTGGCTGTGCTGGTCGGCTCCCCGGCTGTTTGGGAGAGGAGGTGTGGGGGTCTTCTCTGTGACTGGGCTGGCCTAGGTGGGGGGGGGGGGGATGTTCACACACACACCTGGGACTCCTGCATCGTCACCTCCAGGCCTCCCACCGTGTCTGTCCTTGTAACTGAGACCATCTGCAGGGGTCCTGCGGGGCTCTCCCTGGGCCTGACCAAGGGGCTTGTCTGATAATTGCCCAGGAACCAGCTCCTGGGGCAGGCTAGGTGATGGCAGGTTGATAGGCGTTCTGGGTGGAGGTGTGTGCCTGATGGTCATGAGGGGCTCGGCCCCCAGGGGTGGGTCCGTGCCCTTGGGGGAGGCCCTCACAGCCCTCATGGCCTGTACGAAGGTGCACCCTCCCTCACCCAGACACTGGCTGCTGTCCCAGCCACAGCCGGCCGCGCGTGTGTGGAGACCCCTCCTCTGCTGTGGCTGCCCTCCTCCCTGGGCCCAGAGTGGGGTGGGGGAGCGCCTCCTGTGTGTCGGGGTGCCCTGGGATGCTGAGTGCTCCCAGGACACAAGAGAACCCCCTGCACGGGGCTGGCTTTCCACAGGAAGTCGGACTTTCTGTCCGGGCCTCGCTGCGTGCCCACCTGCCCAAGCCCTGCCGGGGTCTCTGCTGTCATTTCACGCCCACAGGCCCCCCACCCACCCCAACCCAGGTCTTCTCCATGGTTTCTCAGCCCGTGGAGCCGCGCTGGCCTGCTCCCCAGGGGAAGTCTCTCTGGCTCTCACTGGGCTGCCTGAAGCCCCCGCAAAGCCACCCCACGCTGGCTGTTGTCACTTGCTTGGGCAGCAGGTGCGGCGTTGGAGACGTGAACCCCGTGGGACGCCAGAGCCGCCCGGGGCCTCGCCCGTGCTCCATGGGGCTTTCAAGGTCCTTGTCAGAGGCCGGGAAGACCCGGCCCGGCCAAGCACACACAGGCACTTGCTGTCCTTTCGCGTGGCCTGTGTTTATACTTGGGTGCTGCACAGCAGGGTGCCAGGCAGGCACAGTCGGGGTGGCGCTCTGACAGCGGGTGCAGGCGGCCAGCTGGCCAGGCCCCGTCACCCCGTGCAGCAGCCCCGGGCTGAGGAATCAGCCAGGCTAGCTCCACTGGGCCGTGGGTCAGCCCTTCTGTGCCCCCAGCCTTGGGCCTGGCCTTGGGCACACCCAGCCTCAGCCAAAGCAGGGAGGGTTTCCACAACTGTCCCTCTGCCTTCCTTGTCTCAGCCCCCTACCCAAACCCCTGGTGGGCACCAGAGGAGCCAGGGACTGGGACGCAAAGACGGAGCCTGTTGGCCATGTCCATGAGGCTCGCTGCCCAAGAGGCCTAGGTGCTGGGCACACACCGAGTACATCCTGGGAACAGGTCACCGGACGGCCCAGGGCCTCAGTTCCCTGGTCTGTGAGTAGGGGAGGCAGCATGCATGCCCCAGGTGTGCGCCATGAGGAAGGTACCCACTAACTCCCGGAACGTGCTTCCCCTGGGGCTCGGCTCAGCTGAGTGCTCGCCAGGGTGGCCTTTGTCAGCAGAGGCTCTGCCCAGGGCCTCCCAGCCCTGCGCCAGGGCTTCTGTGTCCTGCTCCCACCCCTGGTCTTTGTCGGGGAGCCTCTAGGACGCACCAGGGGTTGAGGGGCACGCATCCCGGGTGCTGTTCCCTGGGACTGCAGAGTGGAGAGGGCCCTGGGACAGCCTGCTCAGCCCAACGTGGCAGGCCCGGCAGAGGCAGGATTCCCAACCCCTCAGGGCAGAACTGAGGCCCTGGTGTCCTGTGGAGTCCCGCTGCACTCCCTGGCTCGAGGCTCCCCGGGGGTCCTCATGGCCCACGGACAGGGGAAGTGGCCCTGGGCTGCAGGCTGGGTTCGGGGGTGAGGGGTGACGGAACCCTGGGCCCCCTGTCCCCACAGATGGCCATCGTGTTCAACCAGGAGGGCTTGAATGCCATCCAGCCGCCCTGTGTGGTGCAGAACTTCATCAACCACAACGCCGTGCTGTACAAGGTGTTCGTGGTCGGCGAGTCCTACACCGTGGTCGAGAGGCCGTCACTCAAGAACTTCTCCGCAGGCACATCCGGTAAGGCCCTGCACACCGGCAGAGGCCGCACCTGACTCGGGGCGTGCTGGGGCGTGGGGGTCGCCAAGGGCTGCGCGAGCAGCGACGGTGAGTAGGTGGAGGGGTCTCGGGGGACCAGGCCGTCAGGGGCGCTTCTGCTCACCCCCAACGCCAGGAAGCCCCTGGACACCTGGGGCTTTCAAGAGTGAGGGCCCCAGAGGGCCACATGGGAGGAGGTGTGGCCCGCTGTTGAGTGGTCCCTCGGTGGGCAGGGACTGAGGCAGGCCCCCGTGCTGATGGCTCCATCCCGCCGTTCCCTCTCCAGTCTGACTTCCCGACGGGGAGGCTGAGCCCAGGCAGCTGCCACCCCCGCAGACACGGAGCGGCATCCATGCGCCGCCAGGGGTCTCCAGCCTCTGGGTCACAGCGCCCATCCGCGGATGGTGGTCCCGAGCATCCCGCAGGACTTCACGGTGGTGGTACTTACAGTGCACCTGCAGTCCGGGGGCTGGAAGTGGACCCGAGGGGAGCAGTCCACGGGCCCCCGGAAGGGCTCCTCCCTCACCTGCTTCCGGCCTGACGCTGCACCGTCCTCGGCCACTCTAAAACCCACACGGCACTCAAACCTCCTGGCCTGGGGGCTGCCCGAAGGAATGGTCTAGGGCTTCTGAGTCTTTGGGGCAGGCTGCAGGAGCCTCCGGTACAGTGGCCGTGCGTGCGGGGCCAGCACAGCTCTCCCGAGGGCTCTGGAGGACCCTGGTTGCCGTGGACTGATTTGTCCAAACTCATTGAGTGCCGCTGTGTGCGCGGGTCTCTCATTCCCCACCCCAGCAAACAGGACTGCCTGTGAGCGCCCCCAGTCCCTGGCTGGCCAAGCAGCCCCCGTGCAGGAGCTCAGCTGTCCGGGCCCTGGGGACTCTGCTCTTCCCCTCTGAGGCCAGGCTGCCCACACTGGGCTGCATCCACAGTGCTCACCGTGTTCCCCACCACGGGCGTGCCGGGGTGTTCTCAAGTGGAGAAGCCAGGTCAGGAGGGCTCCATGGGTGCCTGGGTACCACCAAGAGATGTTATCCCAAGTGTGGATCAGAGAGCTTGACTTTTTTTTTTTTTAACTCTCTTATTATTTTCTTGATTAAAAAAAAGTGTTTATTTGAAGGCAGAGAGGGGCAGACATCCAACCTAGTCTCTGGTTCACTCCCCAGATGCCCAGGGGCCAGGAACTCCATCCAGGTTGCCCACGTGGGTGGCAGGGGCCCAACCGCTTGTGCCGTCACCGTCTGCCTCCCAGGGTGCGCGTTAGCAGGAAGCTGGAATCTGGAGCCAGAGCCAGGACTTGAACCCGGGGATGCAGGCGTCCCAGGCAGCATCTTAACCACTGCACCGACTGCTCATCCCCTTGACGTGTCTTAAATACTTACTTTAACTCTACGGGAAATGGGTTAAACTAAGAGCCACTCTGTCTTACACCAACACTTTTCTTTTTTCTTCTTTTATCCAAACGATTCCATCTCTAAGAGCAGTTTACCACCAGTTCTCAAAGTTTCTATGCATACAAAAGTGTGAGTTGTTGTTTTTTTTTTTTCTCCCTGGGTGCAAATACCCTGCACCAGCTTCCATTGCTGCACCGGGAGCCACTTGCAGGCTGTTTGCCCCTCGTCTGATGGAGTGAGGGCACCTTGTCCTCGCGGCTCCTCTTGCGGCCTGTTCAGCACAAAGCACAGCCCGGTGCTGAATCGCCGAGAGCTGCCCGGAGCTAAGCAGAGAGACGCCCGTGATGCCCACGCAGGCCGAGCTGCTCGGGTGTCGGTCTGGTTCTGTGCCCACTGCCTCCGGGGCACGGCGCCAGGGCAGTGGCGTGCAGCCCATGCTTTTAACTCCGTGTTCTCTTCCTGGGCGAGGAGCACAGGGCGACAGCGACCCTTCGAGCTGGACGGGTTCGGGCCAGCCAGTGCTGTGGTTCCCACGCCCATGCAAGCAAGGGAGGGCTCCTTACTTGGGAATTTTCTGGTCCTGGAATGGAGACAAGAACACACGTCTTCGTTCCACAACTGCCTTCTTTCTCCCCTCCTTGTAAAATTCTGTATTTACTCGAGAGGCAGAGAGACAGCTCCCGTAGGCTGGTTCACTCTCCAGATGCCTGCAACAGCCAGTGCCAGGCCAGACAGAAACCAGTAGCCTGGATCTCCTCCTGGGTCTCCCAGGTGGGTGGCGGGGACCCAAGTACTCGAGCCATGGCCTGCTGCCTCCCACGGTGCGCATTAGCAGGGCACTGGAATCAGAAGCGGCAGAGCCGGGGCCCACACCTGAGCTCTCCAGGATGGGATGTGGGCGTCCTAAGCAGCGTGTCACCTGCTGCTCCAAGCACTCGCCCCACGTGTGTGACTTTTTATAGTCAGTGGCATCTAACGGATGCCTGGGGCTGACGTCAGGTTCTTACTGAGAGACTTGACACTGGCTTGTGCTGGCCTCCAGGGGGAATGCGTTTGTAGCAGGCGTCCAGGGCTCACATTCTGGGGCGCTTGTTGCCCTCCCGACCCAGGGCCGGGGAAGAAATGGGCAGGCCTCTTGGCCCCGAGCACACAGCGCCTTGGGCTCCCAGCTTCCTGCTAGGGCCTCTGCCGTGCTTTCCAACCTGAGCCTTTTCCCCTGGGGTGTGCATAAAAGTGACGTACGTCTGACACGTGGAGCCGGGCTTTGCAGGCTTCTGCAAAAGGCCAGACATTAAACACCTGCGGCCCTGTCGCAGTTATTTGAGCTGTGGTGGGAGCATCACAGCGGCTGTAGATGCTGCGTGAACGAATGGGTGAGGCTGTGTTCCAGTAAAACTTTAGTCATCGGCTGGTCACTGCTTTAAAGCTTAACAGTGCAAGGAATGGTGCGATACTAAAGCTGCCCGTGCCAGCTGGCAGGCAGCGCCCCGCCTCAGCAGTGTCTGATCCAGTGGGAAAGACAGGACACGGGAAGAAGTCAGCGCGTCCACCGTCAGCAGAGACAAGGGGTCCCGGGGAAGGGAGCACCGGTCCCGTGACGTCACGGGGGGAGGGGTGCCATCGGGAGCAGCAGCCACAGGTGGCCCCTCTGCAGAAGTGACATTTGTGTGGCCACCGGAAGGCTTGGTCCCCACCCATAGCCTTGTGACGTGCACTTCCCTGAGACGTGTGGCCACAGCTCGGGGATGCATTTTGGGACATTTTGGGCTGATCTTGTCATTTATTCTTCTTTTTTCCCCTTAATTAAATTATTTATTTGAAAGGCAGAGCAACAGAGAATCTTCCATCCGCTATTTCACTTCCCAAATGACCACAACAGTCAGAGCTGGGCCAGGCCAAAGCCAGAAACCAAGAACTCCCTCCTGGTCTCCCACTTGGTGACCGAAGCCCAGATATTTGAACCATCGTCTGCTGCCTTCCCCGGGCACGTTAGCGGGGAGCTGGATTAGAAGCGGAGCAGCCGGGACTCACACCGGTGCTCCGGCACTGCCGGCGTTGTAGGCGGCGGCTCGGGCTGCCGAGCCACAGCACCTGCCCCTTTGCTCTTCTTTTCCACTCGTCTCCCTCCTCTGTCCATTTCAAACACACACACCCAGCATTCCCTTCCCTCTCCCCCCTGCCCTGCCGGCTGGTGGTGGTTGTGTGTTGCTCGGGACCAGCCCGGGAGCAGAGTGTAGACGAGAGGCCCCCAGATCCAGGGCGCTCCTGGGAACAGGGGCCTCACCACCCAGCCCCGGAGGCCACGCCCTGTCTGCTGCCTCTGGTTTCCGGGGCCTGGGCATCTTAAGGAACTGGGCTCCAAGGCTCTCTCCCGGGGCACTGGCCCATTCTCAGCTCCCGGGCGGCAGGCAGTGGCTGGGGAGCTGCCCCTTCTCACTCTGACTGCTGCCTAGGCCACACATGGGGCTCCCCGGCCGCCCTCTGTGCAGCCGCCTGGCCCAGGTTCCCCCCAGCAGCAGCAGGCAGGGGAGGTCGTCTCCTTGAGGGTGGATGAGTGCCCATCTGCATATCACTGTCTGTTCTTGGGGGTGCTCTGTCTTTCTGGGTGCCTTTCAGTGGGACTGGGGGGGCTGTATGGCCCAGGCAGGTGTGGAGGGGGTGCACGAGGGGGAGGCCATGGAGGGGTTTCAGGGCAGGGGAGGAGAGCCCTGAGAGGCTCAGCGGGCCTGACCAGCCCCCCACGGCCCAGCCTTGCTCGCCCCCCCCACCCCGGCTCCGCTCTGCCACTCTGGCCACTTCCCCTGGGCACTGGCAGGGGCGTGGGTGCAAAGGTGCCCCGAGCCTGAGGGGCCTGGGCCAGCCTGGGTGTCGGGATGAGAAGGTGGGCAGTGTCCACGGAAGGCCCCACCCGCTCTGGCCCGTGGCGCCTTGCCACCGCCCCACCCCCACCCCCACGCCAAGGCCACCGTCTCAGCGGCTGGCGCCTGGGAGTGCGAGCACTCGTACAAGTCCTGCAGGTATCTGTTTTCCCCAGGCTCCTCCCCAGGACCGTCTCTCGTGCCCCCCGTCTGGACTGGCTCTGGTCGGAGCGGCGGGAGGCCTGTCGGGCACACCGGGGCGGCCGGGGGCCTCTGTGGCCCGCTAGCGGGAAGCATGCCAGGTACATGTCCACGCCGCCCTGCTTGGCCTCCGCCCAAGTCACTTCCTCGTGCATGATTGTCGTGGCACCGCTGGGGCCGCTGGCAGCCAGAGTGGGCGCCCGCCGGGCTGCCCTCAGCCAGTGCCTCCTCGCCCTTGTGCTCGGGGACCTGGATCCCGGGGATGGGCTGGTGTCCAGGAGGACAGGAACCACCAGGCCCCACCCTGCAAGGGCCCCGACGGGCTGTGGGGCCACATGGGGGCTCCCGGCCTGGGGGTCCTGTGCTGTTCGTGGGGGGATGGCAGCCTTTACCCGAGCTCAGCCCCAGGGCTCAGGGCTCTGTGCCCCTTGCTGCAGGACACGGCTCCGGTGGGCCCACCACCCTCATGCCTCCCCAGGCTGACCGTGGCTCGCTCCCCAAGGCCATGTCTCCTTGAGGGAGGATGAGTGCCCATCTGCATATCACTGTCTGTTCTTGGCGGTGCTCTGTCTTTCTGGGTGCCTTAGTGGGACTGGGGGAGAGGCTGTAGGGTCCAGGCAGGCGCGGAGTGGGAGCACGAGGGGGAGGGCGTGGAGGGGCTTCAGGGGAGGCAGAAATCATTCTGTGTGCTTCACGGATGGACCCTGTGGCCGCCTGTGTCCTGAAATAGTTGGGGAACAGCCTGGCCCTCTGTCTCAGCACGGGTGGGCACCGTAGCCCAGCGTGTTCCCAGGAGAGCGCTGGGGGCACCGGGATACCAGGCATTTACCAGACCTCGGCCTGTGACATCTGGGCGCTTCGTCTCCCAGCCCCTTAGCCCCCTTTGTGGTGGTCCCTGGGTGACATTGCTCAGGGACCAGGGGAGGGAGCCGAGGCAGCTCGCCCAATGGGCCATTTCCCTGTGGGAGCTGCGGGCAGGGGGTCCCTGGCCAGGCGCAGTCTGCCTGTGCCGTAGCATCTCCCTGGGTTGCAGGGTGCCCCAGCACTCCTGCTGGACTCAAGAGCCCGAGGTCCCCATGACTGGGAAGTGCTGCCCCCTGGTGGCAGCTGGTGGACGAGTCCCTGCCTTGAGGTTCTCGCTGAGGTTCCTGTCCGTTCTTTTCGCAGACCGTGAGTCCATCTTCTTCAACAGCCACAACGTGTCCAAGCCGGAGTCGTCATCCGTCCTGACCGAGGTGAGTCCCTGCCCCTCCCATGCTGGACTGGTCTCAACCATGAGCTGCCGCAGGCCTGTGCCTCCCCCCGCCCCGCCCTGTGCAGTCCAGGTCAGGCCTGCCCTCTCCTTGTGCCCCCGCCCCTGCAGCCCCCGCAGCCCCCGCAGCCCGGCCACCCGCTGGTGGTCTCTGTCTCCTTGGAGAAGCAGCTGTGCAGATGTGGCCAGGGCCCTGGGGGGCTGCCGCTGTCCATCAGGACTTTGGGACCTGTCCCCCGGGAGCGTTGGGGACAAGCAGGTTTTAAACAGGTCCCCTCAGTGCCTGGCCGCGTGTGCTACGAGACGGAAGCAGGTATTCTGTGTGCGAGAAGGTTCTCCTGTTCTAGGCTTCGGCCTCCTGCGGGCTTCTCCTGGGCAGAGCCCAGCTCGGCCCGCAGGGCAGAGGGGAGCTGCCTCCTGCACACTTCCCAAGAAGTGTCCCTGCCCGCTCCTCCCAGGGCACAGGCCGGTGGCCACTGGGGCTGTTCGCCAGTGCCAAGGGACTTCCTGGACGGTCACCCGTTAACCACGTGGCTTCAGTGTCCTGGTCTGTGAATGGGAACGGTCAGCCCGGAGACCTGCAGGGTCCGTTCCTCCTCCTCACAGGCCTGCAGCCAGCACCAGCTTTCCCTCTTGGGGTCTCAGCCCCCCCTGGGTATCCCAGGCCAGCCTGACCCAGGCAGCTCTGTTCCCACAATCTGGAAGCGCTGTGCAGCCCCCCACCCCTAGCCAGTGAACCCTAGGGTGGGCCCAGCCCCACCCAACTTGCAGGTCCCCCTTTTGACCTTCCGAGAGCCAGGATGGGGGCTTGGCAAGAGCTTGGGCCTTGTTGTGGCTGCCCGGGGTCCTACCCATCTCGGGCAAGCCACGGTGCCCCTCGGAGCCTGGGTTCCTTCTCCTGCCCCCGAAAGTGTCATAGATGAAAAATGCCCACGGCAGTGCCAGGGTGCTAGGGGGCTCAGGGTCCCCTGTGGCGGGGACAGGGCATCAGGGCCAGCCACGTGACTCCCTCACCTGCCCCGCTGCCTCCCTGGCTTCCAGAACCTCTGATGGTGTTTAGAATCCTGTGCCTCTGCCTCGCCCTGGGGTGGCTGTTGGGTTCCGACCATCCAGTGGCTTCTCGGGATGGCTGAGGAGGGGTCTTTGTAGGCAGTGTGATGGGGCCATGGCTGAGGCTGCCTTGCTGTGGGCCCTGTGCCTCGGGCCCATACGCCAGCACCACCCCTCTCCCTGCCGCCACTGGCATCTCACAGCATCGCTGTTTTGATTAGTCCGTTTATTGGGGCAAGAGAACAAGGCCTGGTGTGGGGGGGGGGGGCTCACGGCCTGCAGTCTGCCTGGGTCTCCGCGCCCTGGCAAGGGCCAGAGCTGTGGGACCTCTGCCCCTCCCTGCTGAGCGGGGGCGGGGAGGGCAGCAGGACGGGGCGCCTGCCCCTCAGGAGACGCCTGGTGCCGTCGTGCCGGGAGGGGTCCCCGTCTGCAGGGCCGGCGGGGTGCCAGTGCGGGTCGCTGTCCGCAGGTGTGCCTTGAGCCTCTGGGCTGGGGTGAGGGCCGTTCGACTTGGAGACGGGCTTCTGTCCCCAGCCTTCCTGGCCCAGCTTCACTGACTTTTCTTTAATTCAGGTGAAATTCACGTTCAAGTGAACAATTCGGTGGCTGTTGTACATTCTCGTTGTTGTGAACCTCCGCCCCTCTCAGGATCCAAAATGCTTTTATTGGCACAAGAACAAAGCCGGGGCTAGCCGGCGCTGGGGGATAGCCGGTGAAGCTGCCGCCTGCGGCACCGGCATCCCGTACGGGCGCTGGTTCGCGTCCCGGCTGCTCCACTTCTGATCCAGCTCCCTGCTAATGGCCTGGGGAAGCAGCAGAGATGGCCCAAGTGCTTGGACCCCTGCCACCCACATGGGAGACCTGGAAGAAGCTCCTGGCTCCTGGCTTTGGTCTGGCACAGCCCTGGCCATTGTGGACATGAGGAGTGAACCCAGCAGGTGGAAGACCGCGCTCTCTCTAACTCTGATGCTCAAATAAATAAATAAATCTTTTTTAAGAAAAAGCCTTTTCCAGGGAGTCCCCACCCCGGGGCCCCCAGGCCCAGCCCCGGGCGCCCTGCTTTGCTCTGTCTCGGAGGAGGACCTGTTCCAGCTACTTTATAGCAGGGCGTGGCCCCTTCGTGTCTGACTTCTGTCATTCAGTGTAACATACATTGGCAAGTGTTGGGTTTTTCTGAGAGAGACGCAGAGAGAGCAAGCTCCCATCGGCTGCTTCACTCCCCCGACGCCCCCAGTGGCCAGGGCGAGGTGGACCCCAAAGCCTGGAGCTGGGAACTCAGCCCAGGTCTCCCACGTGCGTGCGTGGCGGTGACTCAGGGCCTGAGCCGTCACCACTGCCTCCTGCCGGCTGCGTTATCCGGAAGCTGAAGTCCAGGTACCCGGATGTGGGGTCTGACCCACTAGGCCAGACGCCCCTGGGTTACCTGCTGAGCCGGCTTTAGCTTCGTCTTGTGTGGGACAAGACGCCCCTGGGTTACCTACTGAGCCGGCTTTAGCTTGTCTGATGTGGGTCAAGTCTCCCCTTCCCTTTGGCCCCCGAGCTCACAGCCCCTGGAACTCCAGGACTGAGTGCCTGGGCGAGCCCTGTGCCCCTCCGTCCGGCAGGCCGGTGCTATTTTTTTTTTTTAATAAGTTTTTAAGCTTTTTATTCAGTGGGAGAAATGCATAGGAGAGTGAGGGTCCCACCTAAAAGAGAGGGAAACCTGGACTCACACCGAGTACCAGGATCCAGCCACGTGGAGGAGCATAGAGGCCAGGAAGTATGGGCGGGGGTCCTGAAGGCATGGGGGCAGCAAGCGGGTCCAGGGCAAGAGGGAAACAGGGCCAAAACAGGCTGCGCCCACTGTGTCCCAGGCCTTCATCCGCCTCCAGAGGGCAGTGGTTAATTAGCCTGATTGGCTGGTGAGCGTACCCAGGTGTCAGGCCTGTGCTAGCCCCACCTCCGGGCAAGTGTGCGGTGGAGGCTTCCTTAGTCCCATTTTACAGATGAGCAAACCGAGACATAGAGAGGCCAAGTGCTGTTCCCTGAGTCCGCAGAGGTAGGAAGTCGCTGTCAAGTTTCACATCCAAATTTCCAGACTCCAGAATCCTTTCTCGCCTTGGAGGCCCTGACCAGGGGCCTGTCCCGAGCCCGCTGTGACCAGAGCAGGGAGTGAGGGCAGGTGGGAGAACTGTGGGCTGAGCCGGCCTGAATAGCCCTACGAAAGTGTCCCTGAAAGCTGAGTGCGGCCACCGGCTGCCAGGCAGGAGCCACGCCAGGCTCACGTGGGGCGTGGCTGTTAGGAAGCCGCTTGGCGGTGCCCCAGCCCGAGCCCCGCAGTACAGGGGCCGGGCCCTAGTGCCTTGGTCACAGGGCTCTCAGGATGGCGGGGAGTGTGGTGCTGGTCACAGCTCTCTGCATCCCCACTCCGGCTCCCTGCCCTGCACCTGGGCCTCCCCCGTGCTCCCCAGGTCTCTGTCCTCCCACCCAGGTCCCCGAATCCCCCCGCCCTCTGGCTCCATAGCTCCGGGCCCCATAACACATTCTGGGTCTTGAGACGCTCACCTTGCTTCCTCCCCGTGGGAACCTGGGTTTTAGAGGCTGACAAACCTGGGTCTACACACAGCCCTGTGCTTTTGGGCTGTGTGCCCCCGGACCAGCCCCGACCCTCTCTGTACTCATTTGTCTGGGTGTGAAATGCCAGCAGCCTCCCAGGTAGTGCGGAGCCCGGGCAGGTAACGAGCCGTGTACACTCGTTGCCCCGGTCGGCAGGGAGTCGGGACCTGATGGTGCCTCGGGGAGTCGGGGAGAACTCTGCTCCACCCACAGCCTGACCCCCTCCCCTGTGTGCTGACAGCTGGACGAGATCGAGGGCGTGTTTGAGCGGCCGAATGATGAGGTCATCCGGGCGCTGTCCCGGGCCCTGCGGCAGGCGCTGGGCGTGTCACTCTTCGGGATCGACATCATCATCAACAACCAGACGGGGCAGCACGCCGTCATCGACATCAATGCCTTCCCAGGTGAGTAGCGGGCCGGCCACCTCCTTCCTGCTGGCCCTGGGCTTGCAGCCAGCCAGCCGCAGACCGGGGGGCAGGGGCTGAGACAGCCAGCCCCACCCCTCACTGTTGGGTCTGGGGTGCGTGCTCCCTGTGCTAAGCCTCAGCCCCACCTGCAGAATGAGCTCCTAAGGTGGGTTGAGGAGTGGGCGAGAGCCGGACACAGCACAGGAGAGCACCCTGCAGGTGCAGGTGGGCGTGGTCAGACTCCCGCCTCCGACTCCCACCCCACCGCATCGGCACTGACCCTCAGTGGCCAAATCAGTCCATCCCTTGGGCCCCCTTAGGGTCAAGAAGCCGAAAGGAGATGAGAAGGCAAGGAGACTAAGGCCCTTGGAGAGTTTACCCCCCAACCCAACCCCCCAGGAGAAGCAGAGGACAAGGGGTGGGGCCCCTTGGTGAGGCGGCGATGCCAGAGCACAGTGGGGCAAGGAGGGGAAGAGCCACCAGCAAACACGAGCGGCAGAGCCCAGGGCCTGAGCGGGTACAGCTGGGGCCCGGGAGGACACAGGATGCCAGGGGCAGGAGGCCTCGTGCGCTCTGCAGCCCCTGGGGATGGCCACCCGGCTGGCTCCAGGCACCCTAGGTGCAGTGTGGCTGGGCCTTGAGATGAGCTGGAGCGAGAAGGAGCAGGGGAACTGAGGGCGCGATGGGGACACTCATAACATAGGGCTTCTGTGCAATGGGGACATTACTGAAGAGGCGGTCCCACACAGGGCGTGGCATGGCGTGGCGTGGCGTGGCGTGGCGCCTGCCCTGCTGTTTGTGCCTGTCCATTCCTCCCAGGCCTCTGCCCTGCCCCAGAGGACACAGCCCCACCCGGGCCCCTGGACTTTGGGGACCTGGCGGAGTGGTTGCTGGGGAATGGCGTTCTGCTCCCCGGTGACCCCAGAGTGGCCGCAGGCCCCACCCCTGTTTGCACCTCCACCCAGGCACTTGGCAGCCTCACCTGGCAACTCCTGGCCACAGGCCTGGGCCTGCCCTGCCACACCCTGCCCCAGGGCTGTCCCAGGGTGGGGTCACCCAGGACCACGTGCTGTTCAGGGCACAGTCGGATCCCAGCGCAGCCTGTTGTGACCCGTGAGACACGGGGCCTCCCGGAGCTTCGGTGCCCACACCGAGGAAGGTGCCGTCCCGGCCTGGGGCTGCCAGCCTGGCTCAGTGCTGTGTCCGTCTGTAGACAGGGAGGGCCCGGCATGACGCTTGCCCGGTACTGGCGCCTGGAGATGCTGCCTGCGCCATCCACCCCTTCTGCTTTCCCGTGGGTGCCCCCGCTCGGCCCCCTCTGGCCGCTGCATCAATGAGTAGACCCGCAGGCACGCCCTGCACGGCGTCTCCCCGAGGCCCAGCGCGTGGTGCCTGCGTGCAAACCTGTGTCCCTGTGCTGAGGGCTGTGACCGCTCAGCCAGGGGCCCGGCGGCGGTGGTCACAGCCGCGCCGGGGTGGGGGGAGGCGGTGCCCGGAGCCCCCTCCCAGGGCGGGCACGCTGTGGCTCCTTTTGGGGACCCACATCTGCTCCCATGGGCGTCTCGCGGCTGTGTGTCCCTTCACACCCCTTCCCTGCACGCCCGCTCAGGCAGGTGGCAGGCAGCCAGGGACTCTGCTCACGTCGGCACCAGCAGTTTCCATTCCAGGGAAGGGGACCCCTCCTCTCAGGGGCAGAGGGGCTGGGGTCCTGGGCACAGGCCTCGGTCCCGTGGGCGGTCCTCAGTGCGTGGGGCACAGGGGCCTTCCCGTGCAGGGTGAGGAGTCAGACAGGTGGGGCAGCAGCTGCCGCGGGGCCAGGCTCCCCGAGACAGGTGTTCTACTCACTCAGCTGAGCAGAGACGAGCGCAGGGGTCAGGCCAAGGCCGCGCTCGCTGGAGCTGCGTGGGGGGAGGGGAAGGGACTCATTATGGGGCACAAGGAGCCACCTCCAGCCGCGCCCCGCCCTCCCCTCCGCTGTGCCACCATGTTGGGTTCGTTCTGGGAGACAATAGCTGGGGCTGCAGGGGTTCCCATCAGTGCCAGGCCTGCAGCTTCCCAGAACGGGTTTTCCCTGAATGGGCTCCTGCTGGTGCCCCCCTCCATCCCTGGCACAACCAGCCCCTGGCTGACCCCACTGCTGTCTGTTTCCCCACCCCCGCCCAGGCTACGAGGGCGTGAACGAGTTCTTCACCGACCTCCTGAACCACATCACCAGCGTGCTGCAGGGCCAGAGCTCGGCCGCCGCCGCCGCCAGCGCTGCCGCCGCGGGGGACGTGGCCCCACTGAGGCACAGCAGCCTGGCGGCCGAGCGGACGTGCAGCGCCAGCCCGGGCTGCTGCAGCCTGCTGGGCCAGGACGCGGCCTGGAAGGCGGAGGCCGACGCGGGCGGCACGGGCAGCACCGCCAAGCTGCCGCACCAGAGACTTGGCTGCACCGCCAGCGTGTCGCCCAACTTCCAGCAGCACTGCGTGGCCTCCCTGGCCACCAAGGCCTCCTCCCAGTAGCCACGGAGCGCGGGACCCAGAGGGGCGGCCGGCAGCTCCCGCCGGGGGACGCTACTACTCAGAATTCCCAATGATCTGATTCTTGTCTTTTTTAATCTGTAACCTGATCTGATGTCATGATCTGGTGACTGGGAGCTGGGAGAGGGCGAGAGCAGGGGCCCCGCCTTGCGGGAAAGGGCAGGCTACTGAGTCCTGCTGTGTTTACACACGCTGTGTTTTCAACACTAGGGCTGAGCGTGAGTGGGTGTGCGCACGTGCGTGTGTGGCTGCCGTGCAGGTGGGGACCAGGCGTCTGGGGGGCAGGCTGGGCCGGGTCAGGCTGCCGGTGGCTGAACAGAGCCGGCCCACGCCACGAACGGTTTCTCCTGTCGCTTCTCTCCAAGCCTGCCCACACCGGACCCTTCCTTGGCGTCCCTCCTGCTAGGAGTGTGGCCCCACCCCCACCGCACGTGCAGCCGCCCCCTCTCCTGAAAGCCACAGGAGGCTCAGGCCCCTCAAGGGAGTGCACCGTGCTGGGGGGCCCAGGGAGGCCCAGGCCCGTGGCTGGCTGGCCCCTCAGCCATGCCTGGGGTCCTCTTTCCTCCAACCTGGTGCTGCTGCTGCTCCCTGGAGCCCAGGAGGGAGGCCGCGTGGGTGGGAGCCCAGCTGGTGCCTCCTGTGCTGAGGCTGTGGCCCGTAATTCCCCCGGGGAAGCCGTCTGCCTCGCGTGGCCAGTCGGGACCAGCAAACTCCAAAAGGCTGGCCTAACGGCCGGCCTACATGGCTGTGTCCAGTCAGCCGGACGGAGCTGGACACAGGAGCTTCCCAGGGCAGGTCTCGGCCACCTGGCCATATCCCTTGCACGCCCCGAGCGCTAACCAGCCAGGTGTGAGGGAACCACCCCATCGCTGGGACGGCGACATGTGGGCCCGCAGCCCCCCACCGAGAAGGAGCAGGTGGGAGCGTCCTCCATCCCTGGAAGGTGTGGGACACTGGGACCCCCAAGTGTGCTGTTGTGTCCCGAGACTTCAGCACACTTGGAAGGAAACCGCTGTGCTGTCGCCCAGTGAGACAGGGTGCTGGAGAGTCCCCGGCGCCCCCGGAGCGGCTGGGGCCCACAGGTGCCTGCCGGGAGCGCTTGGGCCTCGGTGACAGGCAGAAGCCATGGGACCCTCCCAGCGTCCTTGGGGTGAGGCCGGCGGCCGCCCACGTTGACATGAGCCGAATGTCGACCCCGATGAACGTGTGTGCGTCACCTTTCCCAGGTCTGACCCCAGGTCCCAGGACGCGGGGAAGCGTGGCTGGCCTCTTGCACTGCTTTGTCTTCAAAATAAACTACTGAAATCAAACCACACTCCACGCGCGTCTGCACGACGCAGCTCGTGTGTTTCGTCACCCGCTCTCCCCGTCTCGAAGGAAAAGACATTTCATTCAACAGCTTGACCTCGAAATGAAGCCCCAGTCGCCCCCTGCCTTGGGAACGGGCCACCTTGTTGGTTACCTCTGCGGGGTCACACGGGTGGTGTCCAGGGCCCGGGTGTCAGGTCCCAGCCTTCCCATGACAGCGTTTTCCACGGCCTCCGTGTGGTGGGGAGCAGGGCCCATGCGTCTTTCATGAGTACACATCAAGGGTCGGGGGTTTGCCTCATAGAGCCCTGGGAGCCACAGCATGGGGCAGAGGGCCCGTCCTGGCCAGGGACACTGGCCGCAGGCTGGAGGGAGAAGCTGCCAGCACAGGCGCCCCTTGGAGTGGCCAGCCAGAACCCCGTTCCGTAAGTGTCCCCTGGTGCACACTCGCCTATCTTGGTCCCAAAACCAAATTGGTTTCCCCTGTGGCCGACCTGAAGCCTTGGGGGCTCTGCACGCAGGAAAGGCCAATGAGAACCGTGAGTGTGGCCTTGGCTGCCCCTCCCCAGGGTGCAGTGGCCACTGCTTCCTGGCCGGTCATGCCACGTGGTGGTGCATGGGCACTGACCAGGGCCGGCCTGGCCCGTGTCATGAGGCAGCGGGAACCCTCGTGGCCTGAGCCTCTCTCTTGGCCATGGCCCTTGGACAGGGCAGTCAGACGGCTCCAGGAACAAGTGGCAAGGCCACATCTTGGCTGGGGTAGCATCCGGGGATCACCCCGAGCCGAGGCCCTGGGTGAGGATCTGCTGGCATTGGAAGACGATGCCACAGGCACCTCCCCAGCTGGGTGCCGGCCGCCGGCCTCGCAGGAAAGCTGAGGGGAATGTGTCCCGGGCGGGGGTCTCTGCTTGTGATGGGCGTGGGGCTGGGCCTCAGTCACCCAGCTGAGGCCTCGGGGACTGTAGGAGGCTTCCTGTCCGTGGCCTCCCTGAGTCTGGGGCGCCTCGGTGAAGGAGAAGATGGCCTTGGAGAAGCCCCCTCTGCCCCTGGGCCTGCCCAGCAGTTGTCCCGGAAGTTGGGAGACCCTAGGAGGAAACTGGTTTTTGAACCAACGAGAAAAGCGGCTGCTCGCTAAGCAGCCACCCCAAGATCCAGCCCCCAAGACCGGGCCGTGTCTCCTGGTGTTCTCGCTGGCCAAGGAGCCACTGGACAGAGTCGCTGACGCCCCAGGGGCCGTGTGCCCTGCCGCCTCCCTGAGGAAGCCGTCACTCAGGCGGTGGGGTCCTGCAGTGCCCCTCCCCCGGGCTGTGGCTCACAGCCCTGTCTACCCCGGGGCCCTGGAGCTGGGCCTAGGTCACCTGGAGGCAGACGAGGGCAGCAGCTGGAGCCGAGGCCTCTCTGTGGGTCGCCCTCGTGTACGCCTCTGTCCCTCCTTGGATGAGCAGAGCCCACCCAGCCCCTTCCAGAGCCGGCTGCATTTTCCCTGAACTTGCAGAATCGGCGGGGACCTGGCAGCACCCTCAGGGCCGCGTGTGGCACCACACCCCTCCCCAGGCTGTCGCCGTCAGCGCCGGTGCCTGTGCTTGGTGACAAATGCCCTTTTGCTTTAGCCCCGTCCGCAGCAGCCACCCCCGAGCCCCATGTGGGTCTGCGCTCTGCAGTGTGAGTACGCGGGCTAGGCATGCAGTCACAGCTCCGGCCCGGCGTGGCAGGGACCGCGCAGGTGCCGCGTGTCTGGGAGGGTGGGTTCAGACACCACGTGTCCCTGGTCCTCTCGGTTTGCTGACTGGTGGTGGTAGCGGATGCTTTGGCTTTCAGCAGCCTCATGGAATACAGGTAGTGCTGTTTGTGGCTTCTGTAACTCAGCGGAGGAGCATAAAGCTACCTCTTGAAAACACGGGAAGAAATTAAACAGCTTCTGCCACCGGCCACGCAGAGGGCGGCCCTGTGTGCTCGGGGCCGTGAGCCCGGGCAGTCTGGGCAGCCTGGCCTCATTGGAGAGGCCCAGACGTGCTGAGACCCTGCACAAATGACTCACGTCGCCCTAGCAGTGCTGGCTGGGCCCCTCTGCGGTCTGGTAAGCAGAGAATCCCACCCCCATCTTACACATGAAGGAAATGAGGCTCCGAGGGGCCGGAACGGCCGCGCCAGCCCTCCAGCTGGGCAGCGGGTTCATCCTCCCTGCCACACCGTGTCTGCTCGGAACCTCCCGGCAGCCCGGGCCCTGGGGAGCTGGGTGCCCAAATCCTAACCCACACTCAGGACTTGGCCCTGCGGGTCGCAACAGCACCTCTGAGCCTGAGCCCCAGGCCCCTCCCTGCACGGTCGCCTCACCACTGCCTCCAGGAGTCACCCTCACCGGCTTACTCTTACTGAGGGTGCAGGACAAGGACGTGCGCCCCGGTGTGGCCACCTGGAGAGGGGCCGTGCCCGGCCTGCGAGCGTGGGCCAAGTGCAGGGCTGCTTTAGCCATTTTTTTTTTTTTTTTTTTTGACAGGCAGAGTGGACAGTGAGAGAGAGAGAGACAGAGAGAAAGGTCTTCCTTTGCCGTTGGTTCACCCTCCAATGGCCGCCGCGGCCGGCGCGCTGCGGCCGGCGCACCGCGCTGATCCGATGGCAGGAGCCAGGAGCCAGGTGCTTTTCCTGGTCTCCCATGGGGGTGCAGGGCCCAAGCACCTGGGCCATCCTCCACTGCACTCCCTGGCCACAGCAGAGGGCTGGCCTGGAAGAGGGGCAACCGGGACAGAATCCGGCGCCCCGACCGGGACTAGAACCCGGTGTGCCGGCGCCGCTAGGCGGAGGATTAGCCTAGTGAGCCGCGGCGCCAGCTGCTTTAGCCATTGAAGAGTCTGACTTTACCCACTCAGCAGTGGGCTTGTTTGTTTTTAATTTTTGAAAACCTATTTTCGCTTTATTTGAAAGGCAGAGAGACGGATGGGGATCCCTGTCCCATCCATCGGTTCACCCCCTCCTGCCCACAGCAGCCAGTGCTGGGCCAGGCCAAACCCAGGTGCCCAGAACCCACCCAGAGGCTGGATCTCCCGAGTGCTTGCGGGATCCCCTGCTGCCTCCCAGGGTGAGGACCTGCAGGGAGCTGGATGGGGCGCACAGTAACCAGAAGTCAAACCAGGCTCTGATCGGGATGCAGGTGTCCCAAGTGGCAACTAAACACTGCACCAAACACCCTCCCCAGCTGTGGGCTTCGTAAACCAGGGCTTGTCCTGGCCTTTGCTATATGCCCAGGCTTCCTAGGCACAAGGCAGCCATGTGGCAATGTTTGACAAACCGCTCCCTGCTCAGCCCTGCCATGTAGCTGGTCCCCGGGGATCCAGCGCCCTGGCCCGGCCCATCCTGCACGGTCCCCAGGCTCACGTGCTTTGCCCATCACCCCTGCCTGTGACTTCAGCGAGTCATTCACTGCTGCCTCGGTTTCCTTGTTTCCAAAACGGGAACTAAGATGTGCCCTGCTCTGGTACACGTGTGTGGACTTCAGGCACCCCCTAGTCCTGTGCAGAGTTCTTGAGTGGGAAGTCAGGACATGTGCCAGGCGCCCTGCAGCTCAGAGGCCCACAGCCAGTCTGGCACCTGCAGTCTGAGGCAGGCACTGTTGGGGGCTCTCAGGGCCTCTAGCTGGTGTCTCAGGGGATGAGGGGACACTGACCATCAGGCTGGGGGTGGTCCAGGCTCAGAAAGCTGCATGGACGGCTGGGAATCAGCAGAGGGACAGGAAGAGTGGGGTCCCTGCTGTGTTATTTCATCCTGACTCATTGAGGCACAGCAGCGCCCCCATTGCACAGATGGGGAAACTGAGGCTCAGAGGTGCACAATCACACCTAGGGAGTGGCCCAGGATGGACCCCCCCCTCCCCTCCCCAGCGTGTGGCTCAGGGGATTTTGCTGCTGCCTGCGACACTGGCATCCCATTTGAGTGAGGGTTTGTGTCCCGGCTGCTCCACTTCTGACCCAGCTCCCTGATAATGTGCCTGGGAAAGCAGCCGCAGATGGTCCACGTGCTTGGGCCCCTGCGCCCACATGGGGGACCCAGAGGGAGCTCCAGGCTCCTGGTTTGGGCCTGGCCCGGCCCTGGCCGTTGCAGCCGCTGTGGAGTGAACCAGCAGATGGAAGATTCTAACTCTGTCTTTCAAATAAATAAATCTTTAAGAGGGGGGAAAAAAAGGATGGCCGCAGGTGGACAGACCCCTTGTCCCCCGACCCAAATCCAGCACGCCCCACCCTGTCAGAGCTGAGGGGAACAGAGAAGGCGAAGAGCCCAGAACAGATTTATTCTCCTTGGATAATCTTGTGCAGAATATCTTAGTCAGGCGCTCTCCGCTCTCCCCAAAGGTCAGAAGTTCTTGCAATAGTGCCCAGTGGAGGTGATGGTGGAAGGAAACTTCTAGAAAGCTGCCCGTGTTCAGAGAAGGAATAACCGACGTTGAGAGTTGGGGAGGGGGTGCAGTGTGGAAGGATATTCCAGGGTCGAGAGTGGGAGGAAGGGAGTCTAGGGGGCGACGGGGCCTGGGCTTCGGCGGCCTGGAGGCTGGCTCCCGGCTGGAAGCAGTGTTCGGGCTGTGTGACCAGGAGCCGCAAAGGCGACAGCAGAGCCAGGACCACGGGGTGCCCCGGAGCCCTGGGCGGCCCCGCCAGCCTGCGGCTCAGCCCCGCCGCAGGGCCTGCAGCTGCTGTGCCACCTTCTCCAGCTCCGCCTCGATGGCCGACAGGCTCTCCAGCTCCTGGTCCTAGGACAGAACACCGAGGGTCACACGGATGGGCCTGGAGGGGACAGTGAGCCACGCTGGCTGGGCTGTGGTGAGCTGTGCGGCCTGGGACAGGTGGCTTTGCCTCTCTGAGCCTCGGGGACCTCACCTGTATCATGGGGACAGTGACACCACCCTGCCAGGCTGCTCTGAGGGTCATTACAAGGTGGGGGCAGGGGCTGTGACCCCACTGCTCTGCAGGCTCCTGCAGCCCCTCTTCCTGGATGGTTCTGGTCAGTTGGGGTCTCATCCAGGGCACGTGGAAGACAAAGCTTCCAGGGCCCCACAGAGCAGAGCTCAGCCTAGACCGAGGTGCAGCCAGGCCTGTGGGGTCTGTGTGGGCAGCTGTGTGGACTGGATGCCGAGTGCTGCCCACCTCCACCTGCCTGGGCTTGGGGCTTGGTCCTGACCATGGCGGGGTCTCTGGCCTCTGGCTGCCAGGGCGCTCCTGGGAGCAGGGGCGCCTCCTCCGAGCCCTGTGCTGTCTTGGACACCCACCAGGGCGTAGCCTGGAGCTCAGGGGCCTGGCAGTGGGGGTCGAATGCCTGCAGTCCCCCTGGCTTCCAGGCTGCTAGGGCCACCGGCCCCAGGCCTGTGTCTACAGCCCCACTATGGCACAGGCCACGGACAGTGGCTCCCTGGAGTTCTGACCTGGAGTAACTGGGGGCACGAGTTCTGGGATGCTGGGGTTTCTAGGAGGCCCCTGGGACTGGGCGGAGAAGACCCCGGCCCGCCCTGCCCATGTGACTCTGGGGCCCCCACTTCTCTGTCTTGTGGTCTAACATTGCCTCTGCTTGTGGAGAAGAGAACCTGGCAGGTGCCCCTGGGCACCCCGATCTCCCCAGCTTCTGTGGGTGACGACGGAGTGCTCACGGGGCCCGTGGTGTCCCGGCTCCGAAGCCAGAGTGGGGCTGCCAGCCGCTGCTTCCTGTGGCCCCTTCCGCGTCTCCAGGGCCTTGGGCAGATGCCCCTCCCCGCTGCAGCTGCTCTGAGGCGGCCCTTGGGCCCAGAGAGGGCTGGGGACTCGAAGAGCGGGCAGAGAACCTGGGGGTTCGTGGACAGGTCCTGGCCTTCTGGTTCCCATGGAGCACTGAGGCTTGAACCAGGCAGCCCCAGGGCCCCTCCTGCTCCATGGGCCAGGGAACCCAAGCCCCAGCTGCCCCACAGGCAGGGTCCCTGCGTGCCCAGGTGTGGCTCGGATTTCAGAGCTCACGGGCGTGTGATACTGAGGGGAGTGGAAAGGACTCCTCGCCCCCATTTCACACATGGGGTGAGCGATGAGGCTCAGAGAAGGGGAGTGACCTCCCCCAGGTCACACAGCAGGAGGAGGCCAGACCCAGGTCTGCTGTCCCCCCAGGCCATGCCTCCCCAGCCTGCTCACCTGCACCGGGGCCCAGCTGGGCCTGCCTCCACCCGCACCGGGGCTGCCTGGGGGCCAGGGGTGGACATGGCCAGACCAAGGCCCCTCTGCCCAGGGCAGGCCCCCTCCCCAAGGCCTCCCAGCTCTCAGGGCCACGCGGCCCTGGACTCGGATCTCCCAGGCAGCCGAGGGCCCTCCCAGTCCTGCCCCCCCCCACCCAGCAAGCTCTCTGCCTCCCGCTGCGCCCCGCTCACAAGCCTGCAGGCTCCGGCACCTTCAGGACAAAGCACCTGCAGGCGGATCGGGACGCGCCTGCCACACCAGCCCCTCACGGTGCCAGCCCCATCGCCCGCCCGAGTCCCTCTGCAGTCGCGGGCTCCAGGGCACTGTGTCCCCTCCCCAGGGCAGGGGCTGCGTGGCCGGGTCGGCTGCCCCCGGCGGCGCCCGCCCGGTACCAACCTCAGGCCTGCGGTTGGCGCTGCCCTCCTCCTCCTTCTTCTCCTCCGGGTAGCCGTGGCCCCGCGGGGGCAGGCCCGCCTCCACGCTGTCCTCCTGGGCCGACGGCCGCCAGCCCCGCCGCAGCTGGGGCCCGGGCCCCCTGAAGCCGTAGGCGCGGGGCTGGAAGGAGAGCTTCATGGAGCGGTCGGGCTCGTCCCCGTGCCCGTCCCCGCCCTGCAGCCGCTTCTCGGCCGTCAGCTCCTGCGCCAGCTTCTCCATCTTGCTCCAGCGCTTGGCTCCCTCCCACTCCTTGGAGAGCGGCTCGTCCTGCTCGTCCTTCCCGTCCAGGGAAGGACCCCCGGGGGGCCCCGCCGGCTCCTCCGCCTCCTCCTGCCCCTCGGGGGGCTCAGCCCCAGTCTTCCTGGCGCCATCCTGGGCCACAGCCTCGGACCGACCTGGAGCAGGTGGTGACAAGAGCAGATGAGGGCGGCGCCCAGTCCCGTCCCTGCCACTCCCTGGGGCAGGAGAGCCCACCTCTTCCTGCAGCTCCTGCACCCTAGGAGCCCCTGGCCCGGCACGGCTCATCCAGTTGGGGGGTGGGGGCACGAGGGGAGGACCTGGCCATGCCCTTGTGTGGTGCCGGAGCCTCCCCTCATTGGAGCTCACGCTGTACCCAGACCAGGCGGCTCCCCCCATCATGCTGCCTCTGCTCCCAAAGCCCACCCACTCCCCCTCCAGCCCCTCCGCCCCTGTGGACTAGGGTGAGCCTCGTGGAATTGGAGTCAAACCTGGGATGCAAACCTAGCTTCTGACTACGAGTGAGCTGTGTGACCTTGGACAAGTCACTTAACCTCTCTGAGCTCAGATGCCCATCTGGACAGTGGAGATAATTCCTACTGGCAGGGGTGCCACGAGGACGCCGTGAGATGTGGATGAGGCCACGTCCCGCCCACCCCCTTCTCCCAGACACACGTGGCCAGGGTGAGCGACACACGTACCCTTGCCTTTCCGTTCCTCCTTGTAGCCAAGGTTGGCGTGCGGGCCACCTGCTGCTGTGGGGCCTTCCCGCGCAGGGCCGGCCTTGTCTCCAGCCTCTGCCTCCTCCTCCTCTTCCTCTTCCTCCTCCTCTTCCTCCTCCTCCTCCCCTTCCTCTTCTCTCTTCGCCTGCTGCCCTGGCTTTGCACTCGGCCCTCTGGCCCCGTCCACTGGATGCCATGTGGGGCCCCGGCTGTCCCCCTCGGCCTGCGGCCCTGGGTGTTTCTGGCCGGGGAGGCTGGGTGGGGGCTGGGTGAGGGTGGCTTCTGCCTCCCCCAGGGCTGGGCTGTTGGCGTCCGCCGTGCTGTCCTGCCCGGGCGCTGGGAAGGCCTGGGGCCCTGCTCCGTCTGCGGCTTCCCCGCTCCTCGGTGCTTCCCTCGAGTCCTCCCTCTTCGCCTCTGCGTCCCTAGAGGCCGCCTCTTCCGTCACCCCTGCAGTCGACACAGCACGTCAGGCCCCGAGGCAGGGGCGCGCTTCAGGTCCCAGTGCACACCTGGCGTCCGGCAGGCCCCGCCCAGGGCGGCCGTTAGGGCTGCCCTCCGACTGCAGGCCTGGGGGGAGCCACCGGACTGTTTCTTCCTTTTATGCTGCCTCAAAATCGGGTGGGACTTAAACCAAAACCCAACAGGCACAGCAAAACCAGGCGGCTTCAGGAACTCACGCAAGAGGACGGAAGCCTGCACTGCAGGCTGGAGAGCTGTGTGACCTTGGGCAAGTCACTTAACCTCTCATTGCACAGCCTCGTACTCGGCCAGGTGCGGCTTCCCGCAGGACTCCGTTAGAAGGTGTTCTCCAAGGCTGCCCTGAAGACGGCCTCCGAGCAGTGACGCGCCCTGCCGCTAGGCCCTGTCGCTAGGGCCGCTGCCCTTGAACATGGCTCCCGGCTGCAGCCCCGCCAGGACTCTAGGCCCACCTCACAGGAACGCAACCCAGCCTGCGTGGAGGGGAGGGGCCTGCGGCCTGCGGGCAGCGGAGCTGAGCCTCGAGCCCAAGCCTCCGGACACCAAGTTCAGGGCTGCACTAGCACACGGCTGCCTCCCCAAAAGGCAGACACACACACACACACACAGACATGCACACGTATGTGCACACCGACACGCACATGCACACACAGAGACACACATGCATGCACACACAGAAACACGTATGTACACACATGTGCACGCATATGTGAACAGACATGCACAGTGCATATATATGCCCACACAGACATGCACATGGACACAGAGACTCACACGTGTGCACGTACATGTGAGCAGACATGCACATGTGTGTACATGCATACACAGAGACTGCACGTGTGCACACAGGATTGCACATGTACACACGCACATGAACACAGATGCACATGCACAGACATGCGCGCACACACACACATACATGGAGACACACTGACAGCTGCACACTTGCACACACAGACATGCACATGGACACCCACCTCAGACATGTGCACACGCAGATGCAGACACACATGCACACACACACGGACACTCGCAGGCGCACACACGTGTGTGCACTGCAGACGCACACACTATCTGGTGCCCCTCTGCAGCCACGCAGGCACCCACAGTCAGTCCAGACACCTGGCCCTGGAGCCGTGGGGCTGGAGTCCGCGCTGCACCCACACAGCCGCCGGGGAGGCGCACCCGAGCCGCAGCTGTGGGCTCCCCACGGGCCCAGACCGCAGCCCCCTGGGACGCTGGCTCCCAGACCCGCCCACCCCTGCCCGCCCCCGCCCGCCGGCCGGAAGAGAGCCAGCACTGCGGGGGCCAGCGGGGGGCTCCTTCCAGGTGGGGGGGGGCGGCTCCAGGGCAGGACACCGACCTAAGCCGCCGTCGCTGACCCCTAAAGCTCTGGTCTCAAGCAAGCCGGCCCGGGTTCAGAAAGCGTTTCCAATCCCACCCCCTGCAGACCGCCCAGCCACTTGGCGCAGCAGGAGCGGGGAGGGGGCCCTGCAGCCGCGGCCGCGGCCACGGCCGGCCCGGAGTTGAAGCTGCCCACCGGCCAGGCTTCAGTCGCTGCGGGGGGGTGGGCGGGGCCGATCAAGGACTTCAGAGCCCATTCACACACACTGCACACCTTGGGCCTCGATTTCCCCACTTGGGACAGAAAGAACAGCACCCTTATGGGGCATGGGGGCGGGGGGCGTCTGTCCTGTAAGGGGCCCGTGGTCCTGCATGCCCGCTGTGCCCAGGGCCCCGCGTGCCGCCTCTGGCTGGACAGCCCGGCGCTGACCTGGCGGCGTGGTCTGGTGGCTCTGGGCGTCCAGAACCTGCGAGAGCTCCTCCTCGAAGCCGCTGTGCGTCTCCTGCCGCGCCCTCTCCTCGGCCCCTGGCAGGAGACACAGGAGCAAACCTGGCGGGCTCCGGCCTGGCGGGCTGGGCTGCGAGTGCTGGCCTCGCTCTCCCCGTCAGTAAACCGGGCCCGTCACGTTCTGGGCCTGCCCGAGACGACTCTGCGGGGACCTGAGCTCGCGTGGGGTGGGGGTCGGCTCACCTGGCAGAGCGCAAGGCTCCATGGAGCGGAGGATCCGGGGCGGGCCTGGCTGGTGGCTCAGGCGCCCCTGCAGCCAGCGCTGCCAGCGACTGCCTGTCCCCTCCCCACTCAGGCGACCCCTTACTGCCCTTGAACTTGAGTCGGCCCTGGGGAGAAGGCCAAGGACGGCCTGTTTCTGAGCCAAGGGTTGGTGCCGGCTGCTGCGACCCAGAGACCCTCCCCCTGCATCCCCTCCCTGCTGCCGCCTCTGCCCGTCCCCCGCCTGTGCCTGGCTCCCCGTGCTGGCCCTTTGACCAGGCCACCTCTTCCACAAGGGGTGACTCTCAGGACAGCTGTGTCCCCGCTGTGGCCCTGCTGTGGCCCCACTGTGGCCCTGCTGTGGTCCCACTGTGGCCCCACTGTGGCCCTGCTGTGGTCCCGCTGTGGCCCCGCTGTGGCCCTGCTGTGGCCCTGCTGTGGTCCCAGGCAGACGTGGGCTTATCTCCTAGCTCTGTAGCTGGGGCAGCGTGGGCTCTCGGAGACTTGGCAGCTGCAGGGGTGCGCACAGGCTGTGATGGGAGCCTGGCGGTGGAAAAGTGAATTAAAAGATACTTATGTTTACTGGCAAAGCAAGTTTGAAATGCATGCATAGTGTGTTTATAATATGCATTTCCATGAACTTTTTGAAGATCTCTTAAATAGCCAGTAGACTTTTAACAGAAAATAATACTATGGAGCCGGCGTTGTGGTGCAGCAGGTAAAACCGCTGACTGCAACACCAGCATCTCATATGGGCACGGGTTCAAGTCCCGGCTGCTCCAATTCTGATCCACCTGGGAAAAGCAGTGGAAGGTGGCCCAAGTATGTGGGCCCCTGAACCCACGTGAGAGACCCGGATGAAGCCCCTAGCTCCTGGCTTTGACCAGGCCCAACCCTGGCTGTTGCAGCCATCTGGGGACTGAAAGAGCCGATAAGAGTCTCTCGCTCTGTGTGTGTGTATCTGTGTGTGTGTCTGTGTCTGTCATCCCCCTGTTTCTCTAACTTTCAAATAAAATCTTTAAAGTAAAAGTTATAAGTAAAAAAGAAAAGAACACCACATATGTGTGTTGGATACATAGATTTCCCCTATGATAGTCCAGGTTGACTGAATTATTTCAAGGTGACAAGTGTTTCGATATCTAATTAACATTATATTATAATCAAATGTTTAATATCTGCTTAAACAACTCAAACCCAGGACGGACGATGATGCAACGGACCACGGCCCTGGCTCGGCCCAGCACCTGCCACGAGCCAGGCGCTCACTTTCCTCCCAGCGACCCCACGAGCTGAGTGCTGGCCGCCCAGGCCGATGGCAAGGCCGAGCGGTGGGAACCGGGGTCGGCCGCAGGGGTCCCGTCCACTGGCGGTATTTGCACCTGCCCCTCCCCCCACCTCTCTCCTTTCTCCCGTGGCCCAGTCTCCCCCTAAGGCCTCAGAGAGCGGGGGTGTTCCCGGGGCTGGAGCAGCCTTCATGCTGCCCACTCCACCCAAGGCACACCCAGCCCTGATGGGCCCCGCGATGTTTGGAAACAGGTGCCAGGTTCCTGCCCCTGAATGAGCAGTCACGTCCCCGGGGCATCAGCCTGGGCACAGGCAGGGCCAGACCTCACATTTCCCAACCTGCAGTGCTTTCCATCCAACCGTGGGAGGAGCTAGGGTCTGGGCAACACGGCTGACTCTGGGAGCAGCCTGAGAGCCCCCATCCCAGCGTTCCTCCCAGGCTCTGCTTGATTGCCCTCAGTGATGGCGAGCTCACTACCTCACAAAGCCCCTCCCTTCCCCCAGAACAGCGGGGACTTTCATAACCTCTTGGCAAAAGACGCAGCTTGCTCTAAATCACACTGAGAGTCTGGTCTGTGTTGAGGGCAGACGGGACCCCGCCTCCCCCACTTCCCTCTCTGAGCATGAGCTCTCAGGGCCAAGGGCCACTCCCCCTCTCCCTGCAACCAATCCTCCTCCCAGTTTCCAGGGTAAAGGAGCCCTCCCAGACAGGGCTGCAGCCCCGCAGCCCCGGGGCACAGCACTGCTGCACGGGCTCTCGGCAGGTCCCCGCTCCCTGTGTGACCCCGGACAAGTCACTCGGCCTCTCTGGGCCTTGATCTCTGTCATGACATCAATCACAGAGGGAGCCAGGTGGCACGGGGCGGGGGCTCACCTTTCTGCTCTGAGATTGAAAGGAAACACCTGCCACCCTCGTCGCCCGCCCCGCAGATCCTGGATTCAGCCAGAAGAAGTGCGGTGGAAAATACCTTGGAGAGCAAGGTCTCGGAGCTCCTTCAACAGGTTCTGATGCCGCAGGATGGACAGGATCCGTTCATCTGTAACGAGGGGCGGCGTCACGGTGCTGGGGGCGGGGCCCCCGAGGGAGGCAGAGCAGAACCAGCAGGGTTTGCCCCAAGCACGCGGAGTTTATTTTAGAAATGCAACACTGGCGTGGCAGCAGCCCGACGGGTTGCAGGTACCTCTTTGGAAGTTACCTCCTTTCCAAGGCACCAATCAGCTTCCTGCTACGTCAGAGAGGCGGGCCCCTGTGCCCACAGCGGACAGCACAGGGCCACCGGGCAGCCCCTGGGGACCAGCAAGGGTCTCTCCAAACTCACTCCCCCTCCCCGCGCCTTGCTCGTGCCAGCCCCTCCCCTACAGTCACCTCTCTTCACTTTCCTACTGGTTTTCATTCCCAACGGGTCCTTTTATATTAAAAAGCCCAACCCAGATGCTCCAGGCTGCATTGGCGGTCTAGCTGGGAAGACTGTGTCTTTCCCATACCCACCACGCCATTCCTCTGTTCAGCACAAAGCCACAGGTGCCAGAGGCTGTTTTAGACACTGGGAACAAAGCTCACTAAACCCGCATCCCAGGGACTCGCAGTCTGGCGGCCTTGCTGTTGCGCTCCCGCTCGTTCTAGCCAGAATTCCAGCTCCATCTGCTCGTGTGTGTCCCCTCCCTACACCACCTGCTCCAGAAACACAGGAGCTGGGACCCCGTCACCCCCCCCAGTGCCCCTTAGAGCCCGGCACAGTGCCCAGCCAAGGCAGACCCCGGCAGCGACTGTGAGTTCAACCATTATCCCATTAGAAGTCCCACACCCAGCCCCCAGCCCCCCAGGCCAGCAGGCACAGCCCCCAGCCCGCCCGCACGGACCTCCGCGGAGCGTCTCGAAGCACTCCTGGCTGACAGGCGTCGGGCTGGGCTTGGAAAGGGTGTCAGAGATGACCTCGACAATGCACTTCATGACCTGGGAAGAGAGACGGGGGCGCAGGCTGGGGCTGCGTTGACGCGGGCTCAGCCCTTAGCGGCTCTGGAGCAGCCTGCTAATGAGGCCAGGGGCACAGCTCTGCTTCCCTAGCCAGACAGAACTGCCAGTGCCAGTAACTCCAGTCACGTGACGACAGCAGGTGCCTCTGTCAGGCAGAGCCGGGGGAGGGAGAGGCAGGCGTGGGGACCTGGCACCTGGTTCATTTTCATCCCAAGTGTTGCTTCTCTGAGGATGTGGAAGCCACTTCGGGGCCTTAGAAGGATATCTTACCAACCTGCGGTGATCCCGCTCGTGCCCAAAGGTCAGCTCCTCCAGGAAGTCCTTCTGGACTGCCCAGAGGAGAATGAAGGCTTTCCCAGGCTCTACCATGTCTAGAAACAGGGCCTGGGTCACTGTCCCCCAGCACCCACGGTGCTGTCATACGGAGAGAGAGGCTCCTAGACTGGCTCCATATTCACAGATGGGATGAATCTGCTGGCTGTATGTGGGCACACATTGGCTCCATCTGCTGCCCATCCCAGGCCAACAGCAGCCGTATCTCTGAAGGGTTTATCTAGCGCCCAGCAAAGAGCTACCAATAATTAGGTCCCTGAGAAATGGATCCTGTCTGAAGATGGTGACTGTAGAGTGGACTCCTAGCTGTGTGATCTTGGGCAGGTGGCTTAACTTCTCTGTTCCCTCAATTGTAGCACAGAAGCGAGAAGACCTGCCCAGCCATCCTCCCAGGGCAATGAGGCACCAGTGGGCAAATACTTGGTAGTAAGCAGTGCCACACACACATGCAGAGAACAACGCATATCCCCAGACCTGCTCCGCCAGCCTAGAGCTGGGAGGAGGAGAGGAGGTGTCAGACGGGCACCAGTCAACACAGGCGGAAGTGTGGGGGGTGGGGGTGGTGTCGATGAGATGCCAAGGCAACTGAGCCAAGGCTCCAGGCTGGCAAACCGGCCAGTGCTCCGCAGTGCACGCAGCCCTAACCCCAGGCGGGACACCCAGGTCTTAAAGCAGCTGCTCTGTGCCTCTGCCCCTCACTGTGAGCACAACACAGAGACCTGAGTGTCCCACCTAAGGGGTCCCCTGCAGCCTGTACCCTGTGTCTCCCTGCAGCCCCAGAGCTTGCACTGAGCCTATAAATAACCCCTGGTCCAAGAGGGCGGGTCTGGAAGGCAGGAACGGGGCGCAGGTTCCAAGAGGGATGGGGACCTCAAGCAGGGATGCTCCAGGATGAACAGGACCCGCGTCCCGAGGACCTGCTACATCCCGGGCACTTCACATACAGGTTGCTGCTTGTCACTCTTCCCCTCGAGAGAAAAGAGGAGAGGGAGGCACCCAGGGAGGTTAGGGAATTTTCCCAAGGTTGCACAGCCAGAAAGAAGGAGGGGGTAGAGGTTTGCATTCTGACCCACCTGCAACTAAAAAATCAAAAATGGAATTGGAGCTGAAATATCTTTGATGTTTTGGGTTTTGACTGTGGCCTCTTAACAGCCCCAGGAGAACTGGAGGAGAAATTCCTCCGACCCTCAAAGGTAAACATGGGCACCAGAGCGTGGACAAACAGCCCCTGCTCAGATACAGGTGAATTCCAAGTGCCCATCCCACCCGGGCCCCTGCCTAGGTGACCTCCCCGTGGGCCCCCGCTGGCCAGGATCCTGTCCAAGGAGGATGTTCCCCAGGTGGCCCCCTGGGAGAGCCAGGGCTCAAGTGTCTGCGCGGTGCGGGGTGCTGCTGGCAGAGTGTGCAGGTGCAGGCCAATCTCACCGGCGTACGGACCACACAGAGGCTGCCCCCACAGCCAGGGTGGGCCCCCTGGATTCCAGCGTTCGAGATGGCAGGCTTGGCATCTCACTGGGCCCAGCAGAGCCAGGCTGCACACACAGCTCGGAGGGAGCCGGGGGAAGTCCCCGCAGCGGGACAGAAGGCAAAGCACGCGATCTTTGATGTCTTCTTTTGACGCTGTCCCCGGGCTCAGCAGCCGCAGTGCTGGCTCTTGGCTTTATGCCAAACTCACTCCTGCAGCTGCCTGAGAACCGGCTGTGGGGTGTCCACTGGGGGCTCCCCCCCACCCAGGGGCATCCCCGGTCTTACCTCAGTGTCCCCCTTATTCATAGGGCTGTTCACGGGGAGGGCAGCGGCTGCAAAGAAAAGACAGTGCCAGGCTCACTCCTCTGTGCCCAGCGGAGCCGGTGGGTCCTAACTGGGGCCATCAGGGTCCATTCACCTAATGCCCCCCCAAAACCACCTCACCCCCATGAGAGTTCGGGGCTGATTTTGTTTCCCTACCCTGCCTGCTGCCTCCAGGGGGTGGTCCCCAGAGGTGGCACTTCCCCTGGGGAAGGCGCCTGCCCTGGAGGGAGCAGGAGCTAAGGGCAAGTGCTAGGGAAACCAGGCCAGGGGCCGCAGGGGCACTGGGGTGGGGGAAGACGCGGGGAGAGGGGACGATCCCTGGGGAGAGGGGAGGGGGGGCTTGTGGCAGACGACTCAAGAGGCAGAGGAGTCAAGGGCAGCAGAGTGGGAGGGTGGAAGTGGGAGAGAGGGAGAGGGGGAGCGACAGGCAGTCCTCCCACCTCCCCCCAATGACCTTGGCCGGCCTCGGCGCGGCGCAGACGCTGGCCCTGAGACCACCAAGGCCCGGCAAGGGCAGGGGGCGCAAGGGGGCCCTGTCCGGCGGGGTGGGAGTCCGGCCCGGGTATTCCGCGGAGCCGGGCGCAGCCGCACCGCGGGTCGCGGCCGGCGGGCGCTGTCCGTGGTGCTGAAAGGCGCCGCGCCCGAGGGGAGGTCGGAGGGGCGCGCGGCGCTTAGCCAGCGCCTCGGTGCCCAGGCCGGAGCGGCCAGGGGCGCAGGGACCTCTCCTCCGACCCTTCGCACTCGCTCACCTTGCCAGGCGCAGAGCAGAAGCGCCAGGACGGCGGCGGACTGCATGGCGAGCCCGGGGCGCCGAGCGGCTGGCAGCGAGGGGCGCAGGGCGTCTGTCGGTCTGTCAGTCCGTCTGTCGGAGCGCGCACAGCCTCCCGGGGCCCGCGCCCAGCACTGCAGCAGCGGTAGCGGCGGCAGCTGCACCCGGGCACCCCTTATATACCCCCGACCCCGGAAATGACGTCAGCGGGGCCGCCCCTGCCCCTGTCCCCACCCCCGGGGTCCGGTCCCGTTTCTCTCCACGTTTAGCCCCACCTCTAGCCCCTGCCGGCCTCGGTCGTTCGCAGCAGGTGGGTCTGCCCGGCGGAACGGGTACGCGGCTTTCAGGAGGCAGCACGCGGGGCTCCGCTGATCCTCTGCCCCTCGACGGTTCCACCGATGGGCTGTGTGCCCCCGGGCAAGTCACCCCCAGGCTCTGGGCCCTGAGTTCCTCCGCAGTGCTGTGCGCGAGGGTCCGGCCCGCCGTAGCGCGTCCCGCTTTGCTCTGGAGCTGCCCTCTGGCTGGGGCACGTTCCCCCTTCCCCCACCCGGCTTCGCAGGCTCCAGGGGAAGCCCGGCTCCTGGTAGCACCCCCAGGCCCTGCAGAGGCCCCTGGAACCCTGTCTGAGCAGGGCCTCTCTCCCAGATCATCACCCGTCGCGATGCCTTCACTGTTTGTCATTGGGTGTGTGCTTATTTATTGGAATTATAGTTATTGCTTCCAGTGCTCAGCACCACACACTCCGGCACAATTGAATGTATTGATTGAAAGTCCAGCTCACAGGTGAGTGAGTCTAGAGGTCACTTCTACCAGGAAGCCCAGGCCCTTGCGGACACTCACATGGGAGGGGGAGAGTGGGGGCTGTTCAGAAATCATGGCCCAACAGGGGTCCCTGTGGCATCTGCTCCTTAGTCCTGGCTCACCCCTTAGGGTCACCTCGGCTGGAATTGATCCTGTTTCTGAGAGCAGCCCTCCCCATGTCTTGAGTGTTCCCCAACCTGCAGGTGCTGTGGGAAGGCTCGTCTCCTTGTCAGATGGTTTCCCTTTGTCTGGGAGCCCTCCGTGCTCCAGCCACCAGCTCTCACCTTTTGCCACTTGACCTCAGTGTCACCGAGAACCTGCTATCCGGGGGATCCTTTGGCATCAGCTGCCACTGTCCAGAGCCCCTCCCAATTCATGCCCTACCTGTGTCATTCCTGTCCCGAAATGTGAGACTGAGATGGCTCCATTCATGCATTTACTCATTCATTCAACAACCGTGTGTTGAACACCTACTATGTGCTTAGAACTCCATAGGATTGCACGCAGGTGTTCTAGGTGCTGAGGATGCTGCCATGGCCAGGAAAGACAGAGGCCAGGTGCTGAGGGAACTTCCGTCCCAGAGGGTGAAGGCAGGCAATGCGTAATAAAGAAGTGTGTGTGTCGGGTGTTGACAAGGGCTGTGGACAGAATAAAGAAGGGACAGGGACAGACACAGGGTTGTATTTAAGCAGGGTGGCTCTGGGGAGACCCCTCCAAGAAGTGAGGTGTTGATGAGGGAGTTGAAGTTGATGAGGGAGTGGCCAGTGTGTGTTTAGGGACAAGAGCTCCATGCAGAGAGGGCAGCAGGTGCACATGCTGAGAGGGAGAAAAGCTGGAAGTCAAATGAGAGCCAGGAGGCAGAGTGAAGAGGACACAGAGCATGCAGCAGAATCATAACAGGTGTTTCATCTCAGAGGCGTGGAAAGTACAGGAGAGCCGCACACCAGCTTCAGGCATTTGTCCTTTGTTGGGGCAGTGCCGCTCTGAGCCGAGCACTGAATGAGGAGGGGCCCCCATCGGGTCCTAACGACTGGTGTGGGGGGTGGGGGGGTCATTGTGAGTATGTGCAGGTCTGTGGCTCACACAGCTGTTGACTTATGTCACGGCTGTCCACTACAGTATATTGTGTGTTTAACTTACAGATAGGTCTCCTCGCTGTTTTGTTTTTGCTGCTATAAAGAATAGACTTGTACCCAAACCAGGTGCGTTTCTAAGTGGATGAGAGTAGTGCAAGACTGGCAGCCAAAATCCCGCCCCTGACTCCGGCCATGAGCTGGGGTTGGGGTGGGGGAGTGGGGATAGCGCAGATTTGCACAGTGAGTATTACACCAGGATGCCTTTATTTTTAATTTAAGATTATTTGAAAGACAAAGATAGAGAGAGGGGTGGGGAGAGAGAGAGATCTTTCATCTGCTGGTTCACTTCCCAAAGGGCCACATGGCCAGGGCAGGCCCAGGCCAAAGCCAGGAGTCTAGAACTCCATCCACAAACTCCATCCACACCTCTCATGTGGATGGCTGGATCACCACGTAGTAAATTCAGAGAGAAATAGAGTGTAGGTTTCCAGGGCCTCGGGAGGGAGAGGTGGGAGCTGCACACAGAATGTGGGAGGATGAGAAGGCTCTGGAGACGCATGGGGTTCTCTGAACTGTGCATCTAAAGATGATTAAAATGCTAAGTTTTATGTTGTGCGTATCTTGTTGTGATAACAACAAAAATCACTGTGTCTGTGTACTACCTTGTAGGGATGTTAATGGCTAGAGGGAGCTGCCTCCTGGCCCAGAGGGTGACAAGCAGGGGACAGAACTGCGAACACACTCAAGCACTAGCCTAGTGGTCTCCTGGCCTCCAGAGGTGGCCGTCATAGAATGTGCAGCTGCCTGGCATGCTGACAGAGAGGAGCCCTGGGGGGCAGACCCGTGCACCCTGTGGGAAGCTGCAGGCTCAGGACTGTGCCCCACAAGCCAGACCCGCATCCAGCAGGTGTAGCCAGAGCCCAGCCCGGGACTCTGGGTCCTTTTAGGGCTCTGACCGACCTCCCATGGCCAGGATCTGCCCTTCTGTACCCAAAGGCTTTTCACAGAAAAACCCCAGCTTCTTCTCCCCCAGGAGGGGCAGTGCCAAGGAGGACCTCTCCGGGCCGCTCCGCAGCAGTTCCCTGGGAGGTTAAGCGCTGTCTCCTGCAGCGGTGTCTGTGTGATGGCGCTCACTTGCTGATGGCGCGCACTATATTGATAGTGCACGCTGTGTTGACGGCGCACTTTATTAACAGTGCAAGCTGTTGCTAGCACACACGTGATTGGCTTTCTCTCCCTTCCCCGCCTCTCCACCCTCCATCCTGGTCTTCCTTCTCCACTCTACCAAGACTTCTTAAGGAATCACATGCACACAAATCCTTCTTTAAAATGATTTTACATTGTAATTGAATGGCAGAGAGAGAGAGAGAGACTCAGAAACAGAGACATAGGGACAGAAACCTTCTATCTGCTGAAGCCGGGAGCGCAGAGCTCAGCCCAGGTCTCCCACATGGGCGGCAGATACCCAGGGACTTGGGCCATGACTAGCTGCCGCCCAGGTGCACCTTAGCAGGAAGCTGGAAGCAGAATTGGAGCTGGGACGCGGATGCAGGAGCTCTGATACAGGTGTCCCAAGCAGCGTCACAACAGCTAAGCCACAACTGACCCCTCGGTCAAGTCCTTAGCTCAGAGACACTGACCAAGGCCGTTTCTGGTCTGATGCTCCCCATCCCTCCAATGGTGCTTGGTCCTGCGGCCACCCGGAGCTTGGTGCCCCTCACACCTTGCCTTTCCTCCTGTCCTAACAGATTGCCCCTCTCCCCCTGGCTCCAGGCTTGCCTGTTTATTGGCATTGGTTTGGAAGGTGGTTCTTCAGACACCTGTCCAGCTAAGGAAGTATCTTGTCAATGCTAAGCCACTGCGAAGCCTCTGGTGGAAGCTGAGGCTCAAATGCTCCGGACAAAGTGACAGCCAGTGCCCCGGCCCCAGGCAGGGGTACCTGGCAGGCTGATGGTGGAGCAGAAAAGCCAAGGTGGCTGGCAGACAGAGAGCGAGGCAGGAGCAGCAGGAGGTGGACCGGCACTGGGCCAAACTGCACAGGGCCTTGTGGGCCTCGGGGAGCCACGGGGAGGAGACGGGCAGCAGAAGGTGCGAGGTGTTGGGGTGTGGGGGTGTTGGGGTGTGGCAGTGTTGGGATGTGCTCAGCAGTTCTAGCTTCTCTCTCCATCTCCGGGGGCTTGGGCCAAAAGTCAGGGCGAGGGAGACAGTCACTGCCACCACCTGCCCCTGGTCTTAGGTAACAACAGCCCCCAGGGTGACTGGCTGTTCCCCGGCTGAAGCTGTGGCCGCCCCCAGGCAGGCAGCCCCTGTAGTACCCCAGGGAAAGTGGCAGCTGCTTATCTGACTGTGGGGCCCAGGGCCTGGGACGGCAGCATCAACACGTCCTCGGCCCCGCTTACAAAATCATATTTTCCAGACACGCAGCTCCTCCCAGCCCCTTATCAGGTGTCCAGGTGGAAAAGCCTGGTTGCCTGGCAATGGGGCTTTATCGGCGAGGTCTGCACAGAGACCGGTAGGAGGCGATTGCGTTAGATCCTCTCCCATCTGGCTGCACAAACATCCCCAGGGGCCTTCAATTAAGGTTTGGCTGTTCTGCTCCTTCGGCAGATGTTTGCTTTAATCTAATAAAGCTGTTTACAGGTCTCCTCGATGGGTGACAAGGGCTCCGGTGGGCCCCAGCCCAGCAGTGACAGGAGAGGTGTGGGCGGGCACCCTCTGCACCAAGCCCTGGGCCCGAGGCTCCCTCACTCAGGACCAAGCACAGCACGTGGGCGAGAAGGACCCAAGAGCAACTCTCCCTAACTCCCCTCCTCTCCCCCCTTCCCCGAGCAATCTTCCCACGGGGTCCATAGCAGTGCCGCCCTCCTAAGCACGTTGTCTTCTGGGTGGGAAACGTCTAACCCCTGGGGGAGATCGTCTGGGAGCTGGGTGTGCAGGGTCTCCGTGAAGAGGGTACTTAGCAGCCTGCAGACTCTGAAGTCAAGTGTAGTAGACCAGGACTTCAGCAGCTGCAGGGTTGGGGCAGAGGTGAGGGTGAGGGTGGGGAGAGTCGGGGGCACTGGTCTGACGCATGGACAAGACATTGTGGTGGGGACGGAGGGGCCGGTAGCCAGATCTCCAAGAGAGGGCACTCCTGGCTGGGAGCCCCAGCCCTGTGCACCCCGTGCCTTTCAAGGCCTCCCAGAGAGGAGTCTTCAGGGATTCAGGGCACTCCTGGTCCCCAGAGCCATCTGCTGGCAGCCGCGTCTTCTGGTGGTGTCAAGAGCTCCACTTTGGGGCCAGGGACACCTGGGTGGAAAGCCTGACTCCGCCTGGTACTCGCTGTGTGGCCTTGCAAAAGCCATTTAACTTTTCTGAGCTTTGGGGTTCCTATTCCACAATTCCTTGTGTGATTTCTGTGGATGTAATGGAGAGATTTGGCACTCAGTAACATTTAGTGCCCAACCACGTCAGGGCCAGCTCAGGGGCCCTGATGACAGGAGGGGGGCCCTGCCTGCTGCCTGGCCCTCAAGGGTGCTCAGCATCTCTGATCGCCCCCAACTCCAGGCCCCCACGTGGCTGTCACAACCCTTCGCTTCCCTTCCTCCCCCAGGCTCTGTCCTCTGGAGGAGCTCCTGGTTCACGTGGTTTTGCTTTGCAGCCGACAGACTGAATAAATGAGCCGTGCCCTGCAAGCCGCAGCATCAACCGGGCAGCTCAACTTCTGGAAGGGCCTCAGTCTTCTTATCTGTCAAATGGGGCCGTTGCTCTCGTGCGGGCTGGTGGTGCTATCGTGTGCCAGCCTTTCACACAGCTGCACAGTCCGTGTCAGCTCTGCCCTGTTGCCCTGGTCACTTTGGGACGTGATTTTCCTGCAGGGGACCGAGTATCTCTGATGTTCAGGGAGACCGAGTTCCCCACAGCTGTGTCTGATGTTCTGTGAAGGAGAGCCCTGGGAAGGAGATGTTGGGGGCTCCCGGGGCTGAGGGGTGCTGACTCTGCTCGCCGCCGAGGCTCAGAAGTGAGCTGATGCCCCAGCCCTCGGGCCTGCTGCTCCCCAGCCAGCCCAGCTAGGGGCTGGGGCACAGACAGGGAAGTCTTTGAGGGGTCTTTCTGGCATGGAGGGGGTGCAGAGGGAGCTTCCGGATGGCTGGGGTCTGCCAGGCAGCACTGGGCGTGCCTTGCCTCCTGCCAGATGAACTTTCAGAGCCAGGCAGTGGACCGGCCTTTCCCCAAGGGGCAGGCTGTCCCCTCACCCCTTCCCCGGCCCCCCACTAAGAGGCTGAGCTGTCTCCTTACCCTGCAGTGGGCCGCCGGAGACTCCACGACCACACAGCCTCCGTCACTGACCTCAGTCACTGACCTCCCTCCTTACCTGGATCTAGGGAAGTCCAGGCCCCCACCCGGTGCCTCAGCCTCGCCCACCTGCCCCCAGGACTTCTCTTCCTTCTGCATTGGAATTCCCTCCCTGGGGTCCAAGCTCAGCTCCGCCCCCGCCCCCTACCCCAACAGGGAGGGCCACACGGGAGGCACAGCCAGTCGTCTGCTCACAGGCGGGGAGGTTGTGCAAGCCGGGGGACAGGCGCCCAGCACGAGGGGGTGAGGAGGCTCCACTCGGGGACAAAGAGCTCGGAAAAGGGCAGGAGGGCCTGCCACACTCCTCCCTTCCGGGGACACTGGGGAGCTGGCCCTGCAGCATGATCGTCTCATGTTTGCTTTGGCTTTCTTGTATGATTCCACTCCCCTGTCTTCTACCAAGAACTCTGCCTCAGCCACAGCAGCCTGGTGATGGCCCCGATGCCCTGACCCCTCCCCTTGGCACGTCTGCCCCTGACTCCTCCCCTTGACATGTCTGCACCTGACCCCTCCCCTTGGCATGTCTGCCCCTGACCCCTCCCCTTGACATGTCTGCCCCTGATGCCTCCCCTTGACATGTCTGCACCTGACTCCTCCCCTTGACATGTCTGCACCTGACTCCTCCCCTTGACATGTCTGCCCCTGACCCCTCCCCTTGGCATGTCTGCCCCTGACCCCTCCGCTTGGCATGTCTGCACCTGACCCCTCCCCTTGGCATGTCTGCCCCTGAGGCCTCCCCTTGACATGTCTGCACCTGACTCCTCCCCTTGACATGTCTGCTCCTGACCCCTCCCCTTGGCATGTCTGCCCCTGAGGCCTCCCCTTGGCATGTCTGTACCAGGCACAGGGCCCCCTGCCAAAAGTGCTCTCCTCTCTTGCTCATTCACCCCCCAAACTTTAAGACTCAGCTTAGGTTCCCCCAGTGCCTTCCAGCCCAGGAAATCTCTTAGTCCCCTCCGCCACCCATACCCCACGATCTGCTGAAGTCACTTAGCTCTTACCGTTGCCAACGCTGCACGACTCTCGCCAGAGGCTGTTTCCCCCTTGTCTTGGTGACTGGTGTTCCCCTCTCTCACCTGCTCCACTGGGGTTCAAGCCCTTTGACAAGGACATTGCTTCAAACCACCCCTGCCCTTCATAGGAACATGACTAACTGGAGGCGGGGATGGAGGTCCTTTCTGGACCCCTTCTCTGTGTGTGTCACCCTGAGAACTGTACTCACCCTGGCTCTTCATGTAAAGACAGATGGTTCCATTGATGCGCCATGGTTTGCAGCCAGGTGGGTGGCTCAAGAGGCACAGGTGTTACTGAGTCAAGTGTTGGGCGTGGGCTTCTCTCCATGGTCCTGAACCATCACCCTCTGCCCTGATCCAGCTGATAATTTGTTTTCCTTAAATTTTGATTTGGTATAATCTACTTCTTTTTTTATTTTTATTTATTTATTTGATGGATAAAGTTAGACAGTGAGAGAGAGAGAGAGAGAGAAAGAGAGAGAGAGAGAGAAAGGTTTCCCCTCCGTTAGTTCACCCCCAAAATGGGCGCTACGGCCGGCGCTGTGCCAATCTGAAGCCAGGAGCCAGGTGCTTCTTCCTGGTCTCCCATGTGGGTGCAGGGCCCAAGCACTTGGGCCATCCTCCACTGCCCTTCCAGGCCACAGCAGAGAGCTGGACTGGAAGAGGATCAAATGGGACTAGAACCCGGCGCCCATATGGGATGCCGGTGCCACAGGCAGAAGATTAACCAAGTTAATCCAGCCCCCAATCCAGTTCTTTTTAAAAACATTTATTTATGTATTTGAAATTCAGAGTTAGAAAGGGGGAGAGAGAGAGATCTGGTTCACTCCCCAGATGGCTACAACAGCTGGGACTGGGCCAGGCTGAAGCCAGGAGACAGGAGCTTCTTCTGGGTCTCCCAGGTGGGTGACAGGGGCCCATGCACTTGGGCCATCTTCTTCTGTTTTTCCTGGGCTATTATCAGGGAGCTGGATCGGAAGTGGAGCAGCCAGAGCATGAACCAGCACCCATACGGGATACTAGCACTGTAGGCAGCGGCTTTACCCACTATGCCACAGCACTGGTTCTGTGATTCTTTTATTTATTTATTTATTGACAGGCAGAGTAGACAGTGAGAAAAAGAGACAGAGAGAAAGGTCTTCCTTTTTTTCCATTGGTTCACCCCCAAATGGGCACTACGGCCGGCGCTGTGCCAATCCGAAGCCAGGAGCCAGGTGCTTCCTCCTGGTCTGCCATGCGGGTGCAGGGCCCAAGCACTTGGGCCATCCTCCACTGCATTCCCGGGCCACAGCAGAGAGCTGGCCTGGAAGAGGGGCAACCAGGACAGAACTGGCGCCCCAACCGGGACTAGAACCCGGGGTGCTGGTGCTGCAGGCAGAGGATTAGCCTATTGAGCCACGGTGCCGGCCTGTGGTTCTTTTCTTTTAGGTCCCAGAGGTTATTATAGTTTAAATATCTTACTTTTCCCCTAGTTGTTTAAGAAATGTTTAGCTCATGAAAGAATAATCAGAATCCAGGATTTATTTCTCAGAAATCTGGGGGTCACTGACTCTCACACCTCCTTCCTCCCATGATCCTTCCTCCCAGCTCTTTAGAATAAGCAAGGAAACACAGGGCATCCCCACATCAAACCTAAAAGAAGGTTTCTTCTGGATGGCTTAGCTCCCAATTGCTTCTGCCTGTCCTTCCCCCTCCTGTCCTGCAGGGGCGCCCACTCCAATGCTTTACCCAGAGGTGACTTCCGGAACCGCTCAGCTTTCTCTGGCAGAAATCCCCTGGCAAGAACCCTTCGGTCCAGATGTAAACAGTGAGTTGTCTTCTACGCAATCTAGCGCCAGTGGGGAGGGAGAACAAACGGAAGTGCACGAGGGGCTCAGGAGAAGCCACTCCCCTCCTCCTGCCAGCCCTCTTGGCTCCCAGCCCCAGGAGGAGTGGTTCAGGGCCAGTGGGTACATGAGGCTCTAGGGTAAGCCTGGGCCTCCCACGCACACCCATCCTGGGGTCTCGGTGAGAGATCTTATTCCTGAGGCATTGAATGCCAATAAATAATAAATGGCAGTGTGGACGCAGGAACAACGATGCTGAGGGACGGAGGCTCTTGACAAGAGGTGAGAGCTGGGTCTCAAGTGCACTGGTCCCAGAATCACAGGACTGGGAAGGTCCTCGGGAGGCCACAGCATCCCCCATGGCCTTGTGTCACCTTCAAGCAGAAAGGAAAACAGAAGATGCGTAGGGAGACCCCCAGGGAGCTGCAAGCCCAGCCTCACCTGCCAACTGGGAAAAACAGCCTGGCCCTGGGAGAGCGCCCCAGGCGCAGCCCCACGCAGAGCTCACCGCAGCCTGGAGCAGTTCTGAAGCCCTGGGGGCCTCCTGCTATACCTTGCTCTGCAGATTTTTTTAAGTGCATTTATTTGAGAGGATGAGAGGGAGGGAAGAAGAAAGGGGGAGGAAAGACGGAAGGGAGAGAGAGAGAGAGAGAGAGAGAGAGAGAGAAGTGCTCCCATCTGCTGGTTCACTCCCCAGAACGCCCCACAACAGCGGAGGCTGGGCCAGGCTGAAGCTGGGCGTCCAGAGCTCAGTCTTGAATCCCCACCACTGGAGCCGTCACCTGCCGCCTCCCAGAGCGTGCGTTCGCAGGAAGCTGGAATTTGGAGCAGAGCTGGAACTGGAGCCCAGATCCTCTGATACGGGTTGTGGGGGTGCCAAGAGGCACTGGGACCAAACACCTGCCCCAAAGCCCTATTAGTAATATTCCCAAAGGGAAACAACCCAACTACCTATCAACAGATAAATGAATAAACAAGCTGTGGTATATCCATATAAAGGAATACTACTCAGCAATGGAAAGACACGAACTACTGATAGAGGCACCAGCACAGATGAATCCCAAAGGGGATTCAGACAAGGACAGTCCCCGATGCCTGGTTACTTTGTGAAGTTCTAGGGCGTGCAAGTGAGGCAGGTGAGCGGTGGCCTGGGGCGGGCGTGCAGGCGTGTGGGGGAAGGGGGAATCGCAAGGGGCCCAGAGGAAGTTCTGGGAGGCGATGGATGTGTTCACTCTTCTGAATGTGAAGTTGGCGTCCCAGGTGTCTCTGTAAATTCACAATCACTCCACTGTGCAACTTGGTTGTGCAAATGCATGGCGGTGAGGCTGTGCTTTAAAAAGAAGCTGTCGGCCGGCGCCGCGGCTCACTAGGCTAATCCTCCGCCTTACAGCGCTGGCACACCGGGTTCTAGTCCCGGTCGGGGCGCCAGATTCTGTCCCGGTTGCCCCTCTTCCAGGCCAGCTCTCTGCTGTGGCCAGGGAGTGCAGTGGAGGATGGCCCAAGTGCTTGGGCCCTGCACCCCATGGGAGACAGGAGAAGCACCTGGCTCCTGCCATCGGATCAGCGCGGTGTGCCGGCCGTGGCGGCCATTGGAGGGTGAACCAACGGCAAAGGAAGACCTTTCTCTCTGTCTCTCTCTCTCACTGTCCACTCTGCCTGTCAAAAAATAAATAAATAAAAAATAAAAAAAGAAGCTGTCACAAGTACCCAGGCCTGAGCTGTGCGTGGCTCCCTCTCAAGCTGGCCTGATCTTTACTGGGGAAGAGAGATGGATCCCATCTGACCCAGGAAGAACCCAGGATCTGAGAGGTTAAGTGCTGGTCCTGAGGTCGCACAGCAAGCCCTTAGCGAGATCCGTGTTTCCTCCTCCAATCCAGCACTCTCTCAGTGGGGCACCGGCTGTGTCCCCAGGAGCCACCCAGGGCCTGTCAGCACATCCTGAGCTGAGGACAGGATGTCCCTGGCACCTGAAGATGTAATCTCCTCTCCACTTCACACCCCTCCCTGGGGAGTGGGGAGCGGCCCCGGCCTGTGCTTGCAGCCAGGGCGCTGGTCTAATTTGCAGATGGAGGCCATGGTTACAGCACCTCCCCAGGGAAGTAATAAAGAGAGGGAGATAAGGGAGAAATGCAATGAGCTGGTGATGCTGTTACCGTGGCAGAGAAGGACGAGGGCCACACTGGTGACTCCTGCCCTGTGCCAGAGTCCCCGAGGGGCTGTCAGTGCCCCCAGCCCCAGCCAAAGCCCCAGGACAGGTGTCATAGTCAGGGGCAGGAGCTAGGACATGGAGAGGGGTGGGGGTGCCCGACTGGGCCCCAGCACCTGCTTGGCTTCTGTCCCTGTGCTCTCCCCCAGCTCTGGAGACCCATGGTAATGGAGCCCGGAAGAGCAGAGTGAGCACAGGCCTTGTGTGTGGACAGACCTGGGTGTGCGTCCTGATGTCAGCGGGGCCTCCGTGAACCCACCTGGGAAATGGGGGTAACCACAGCCGCTGTCCTAGGTGCTACCAGCCTGCCCCGTAAGGCACAGTCAGCCCCGGTTCCCTTCCCTTGCTTGTCTTCTGGTCTGTGTTCTCTGTCTACTGTGCACACCAAAGACAGGGCGAGCCAAGGCTGGAGGACTTGACCTTGTGAGGGGCGGGAGAGTGAGGCTGTGGAGAAAGGATGGTAGCCAGGTTATTGAGCGTTTACTGCATCCCTGGCGCTGGGCCGAGAAACTTCTGGGCTTTACCTCCTTCAGTTCCCACAACAGCCCGTGAGGGCCTCCTTGCCACCCCATTGCACCGACAAGGACACTGAGGCGTCTTGGGATGAAGCCACTTGTCCAAGGTCACAGAAAACAGAGCCAGTCAGAGACAGGCCTTGAAGTATGATTTTATCTATATATTTGAGAGGTAGAGCTACAGACACAGAGAGGAAGAGACAGAGAAAGGTCTTTCATGCACTGGTTCACTCCCCCAAATGCCCACAACGGCCAGGGCCAGGCTGATCCAAAGCCAGGAGCCAGGAACGTCCTCCAGGTCTCCCACATGGGTGCAGGGGCCCAGCGCCTGGGCCGTCTTCTGCTGCTTTCCCAGGCCATAGCAGAGAGCTGGATCAGAAGAGGAGCAGCTGGGACATGAACCCCTGTGGGACAGTGCCCATGTGGGTCCCAGCACCGCAGGCCAAGGCTTAGCCCACTATGCCACAGCGCTGGCCACGGTTTTTATGTTTCTGAGTCTGGTCCCACTCTGCTGGGAGGTTTAGCCCCAGCTGGGAGCCAGGTTCAAGTTCTCTCCTCTTGTTTGTCCCTCAGCCATCCATGCAATCCCTCACAGGTGCGCAGCATTCCACAGTGTACCGAGCACCCCTCACGGCTCATCTTGCGTGTGGGGAAAGCGAACGGCTGGCCCAGCCCCACAAAGCCAGCGAATGACTGAACCAGTGCTCCCCCTCCCTCCTAGACTGGAGGGCCCCAAAGCTCTTCACTGCTTTGGAACTGATTTCGACAGGAGCTACTCCTAGCTGGGTGGACGAAATGCTAACCGTGACCCTGCCTTCCCCAGGAAGCTGTGGGGTCCTTTTGCCCGGGGGCTCAGTCCCGCCATCTCCTGAGTTAATGATCAAGCAACACTCAGCCCTTCATCTGCTCGTCCGTTCTCTCTCTCAGCAGATACGGATGAGCAGTTGCCGTGTTCCAGGAACCATCTGCACACCTGGCTCCTGAGTGCTGACTGGTCGTTGGCCTGTGCTCTGCAGATTCACGTCCGGTGGAGGGAGAGGGGCAAGCAGGGTGTGGACCCTGTCCCCGCTGAGGGTTGCAAGGTACAGAGCCCCCTAGGGACCTTGATGCACCAGATAGAAACTGACTGGAGTCAGCAGTTTCCATGGCTACCAGATCATGATAACCAGCCCAAACCAAGCGTAAATCAAGTGTCTGTTTCACTCTTCCATGTCATCGACTCCCAACTTTTTATCTACTCATTCAGCACTGAGCACCTACAAGGCTCTGTCCTTGAATGCATACGTTAGCAAGAAAAAAATCATAAAAACAACCAAAATTAACTAAGGTTTATTGGGTTTATTACCTGCCAACCGTTATTCTCAGCACAGTTCACGCAATAACTCATTTATCTCAGAACAGCCCTCGGGAGAGGAACTGCCAGTCTTCCCTGTGCAGCATCGGGAAAGGTGGGGGTTTGCCCACTACAAGGATGTGCTGGGGTCGGGCTTCGGTGCAGCGGGTAAGCTGCCACTTGGATGTCCACGTTCCGGATCAGCTGGGTTTGAGTCTCAACACCACTCTCAATTCCAGATTCCTGCTGATGTGCGCCCCGGGGAGGCAGCAGGCGATGGCTCAAGTTCTCGGGTCCCAGGCACCCACGAGGGAGACCTGGATTGAGTTCCTGGGTCCCAGCTGCGGCCACCCAGCCCCAACTGTTGCAGGCACCTGGGGAGTGAACCAACGAATGGAAGTTCTCTCTCTTTCGGTATATTTACCTTCCAAATAAGTAATACTCCTCAAAGAATATTGAAGCTGTCCATCGTCATCTGACTTCGGGCTGATTCAAATATAACAGATCTGAGAGCTGAGACTTCCCACCAAGGCTGCCAGGCCACCCCTTCCTCGCCCTGGCCACTGACCCCAGCATCAAGCTTCCACGTCCTTGTATCTTTTCCTCCAAGCCTGCATGCAGATAAGCACAGGTGGGGCCCACAGGTGGCTCCAACACAGGCCGTACCTGGACTAAGCCTGCTGTGCTGTGCGGGGCTGCTCCTCATGACGCTGACCCTCCTGATGGCTCCAGGGCCAGAAGGGGTCTCTGAGAAACACAGGGGGTGAGCAGGAGACTCCTTCCCGTCTCCGGCCTCTCCCCGCCACCCCAACCCCTGCCTTCATGCAAGGGAGGCTGTGAGTCAGGTGAGAAGGTTGCGGGCGTTTGAGCAGGGCGAGTTAGGAACAGCAGCCGGAGGGTCCTCACCACGGGGCTTTTCCATTCGTTACGGTTCCTCTGGAGCTCTGGGGACAAGGGTGCCTCCCTCGTCCCACCAGTCCAACCGCAGCAGGCAGCTCCCTTAGGAAGCCCTGCATGACTTCCCAGCCTGCACTGGCCCCTCAGTGCTTGTCAACCTGAGGGTCACCAACTCCAGTGGCACCCACGGGTCACCTTTGGGTGGGAAAGCCAGGCCCAGCCCAAGGACACGTGGAATTCGGAGTCCACAGCTTGGGGCTCCCTGGGGCCCCTTGGGCCCTGACCTTGCTTCACTCCGTGGTCCCTCCCGATTCGCTCTGAGTCTCGTGCACTCTCCCAGGAATATGGCCTGCTCGTGGGGTCACCCCACCTAGCCTGCCCTTACCTCCTCGCCGGTTCTGAGCATGAGGTGCTGTCCTCCTGTGGGACCCCACTTAGAAAGCTGCCTTTGGGTTTGTTCCAGAAACAGAGGCAGAGGGCGGCTCACAGGACCTTTGGACCGGGGCTGTTTCAAGCCTGAGGTCTGATGCTTGGAGGACAGGTGCAGGTGCAGATCACGTGACCATGACCCTTGCCACGCCCCTAAAGCGGGTGCTTCACACACAACGCCCTGATGTGTCAGCCCTGGGGGACGGGTGGCTGGTGGTGGCAAAGGGCACTTCCTTGTTAGTCCGACTCAGGTGGACAGGACTCTTCTGTCTAGGAAAAGGACGGGTCTGTTTGGGACCCGACCGCCTCCGTAAAGCTCCAGTCTGAGAACGTGGCATTAGCGTGAGTGACTCCATGTTGGCTGTGCCTGGTCTGTGGAACTCTGTGTGCAGGCGCTCGGCCTCACGTATTTCTGTCTGTAGGCGCCTTTCTTGTGACTCCGAGTGCTAAGCTGTTTGCCCACAAGAGGGAGGGGCGGGAGGCATGCGGTGGCCGAGGCAGGGCTGGAGCCCTGGGCTGCGGGGGTCCTGTTCACACCTCCGCAGGGGCCTCTGGGAGCTCTCTGCTCTTTCCCACTCCAGTCCTCGAGCCCACACAGGCCCGAGGGGCTCTTTGCTGATGGAAGCCTGGGCTCCAGCCTAGTACCAACACATCTTTCTGCATCGTAGAGGCAGAGGCACGAACTCCTAGATTTATGCTTGCTCCTACTCATGAGACCTTCCCACGGCCCCTCCTGCCCTGCAGATGGGCCCCTCCCTCTCTGGGTCTTCCCTCCCTCCTTTTTCCTTCTCTCCTCCTGCCCTTCTCCTTTTTTTTTTTTTTTAAACTCCTTTTTTGTTGTTGTTTGAGAGGCACAGAAACAGGGTAAGAGACGGAAAGACGAAATCTTCCATCCCTAGGTTCACTCCCCAAATGCCAGCAACAGCTAGGGCTGGGCCAGGCTGAAGCCAGGCGCTGGGGACTCCATCTTGGTTTCCCACGTAGGTGGCTGGGACCCACCCACTGCCTCCAGGGTGAGCATTAGCAGGACGGTAGAATCGAGAGCAGAGCTGGCACTCAAAGCCAAGCTCTCCGATATGGGATGCCGGTGTCCCGAGCAGTGTCTTTAAAACATAAATAAATAAAAGATTTATTTATTCACTTGAAAGCCAGAGTTACACAGAGAAGGAGAGGCAGAGGCAGAGAGAGAGTCTTCCATCTGCTGGGTCACTCCCCAGTTGGCCGCAACAGCCAGAGTTGTGCTGATCCAAAGCCAAGAGCTTCTTCCTGGTCTCCCACACGGGTGCAGGGGCCCAAGGACTTGGGCCAGCTTCTACTGTCTTCCCAGGCCACAGCAGAGAGCTGGATTGGAAGTGGAACAGCTGGGACTTGAACCGGCGTCCATATGGGATGTCGGCCCTGCAGGTGGAGGCTTTACCAGCTATGCCACAGCACCGGCACCCCACACAGAGTCTTAACCACTGCAATCCATCACGTCCCCTGGGCCTTGGCAAACTCCACTTGCCCACTCGGGTTCTGATGGTCCCACCCACTCCTGCACCTGCCATACTACTGATGGGTGGATGCTACCTGTCTAGCAGCCCAAGGCAGAAAAGAAGCAAGCAATACACTGAAAGCCGCTGAGGGACACTGCCTTCGAGTGTCTCCCCCAAACCCTAAGCTTGGCGTCATGGTGTGTGTGCGGTTTACTTGTGACTGGCAGTGCTGAGCCACTGAAACCACGCTGGAAGGGGCATCCTGAAAGGCTGCGTCCTGGACCTCCATTCCTGACGGAGGGAGGGGCAGGCGGCTGCGCTGGGGGTGGGGGTGGGGGTGGGGGAGGCTGTGGCTTCTCTGTCCAGCGGGAAGGGTGAGATGGGTATTTGGGGAGCAGGAGGCACTTGTTACCCACAAGCAGGACCTGGGGAGGCCCTGGGTTCCTGGGCGGGGGCAGAGGCTGCTGTTTGCTTTGGCTTCCACCAAGGTCCCGCTCACAAGTTGCCTGGCAACCATTGTTCATTTAATCAGCGTTGACTTTGAAAATAAAAATCAATTTCCTTTATGACGTGAGCCGTGTACACCCCCAGGTGTCAGCAGCCTAATTATGTTACTCAAAGATTTACGAACAAGGATGCCCACGGAGCTCGGCCTGTGAGAGGAAACGCTGGGAGGAGGGGAGGGCGTTGAACCAAAGAGGCTGTCGCGGGTGTGGCGAAGCCAAGGCCGACTCCTACAACAGAGCACTCTGGGAAATGGAGACCATGCTGGAGACCTGGGGCACCCCGAGTGTGCGTGAGAGCGAGCAGCGCCCAGAGCAGCATTGCGTGTGGGTTTCTGTTTCACCGCAGCGGAGATGTGTGTGCAGGCGTGAGCACGTTAATAGCACGTTCCTGAAGGGCACAGCACAAAGCTCGTGAGGATTCCACCTGCACCTCCGCCAGCCTCCCCTTACTTTAGCTCACAATGCCCCAGAGCAGCCACCTAGGAGGGAAGAAGGTTCGCTGCAGCTCGCAGTTTGGGAGGTTCTCAGTCCAAGATCCACTGGCCCTAATGGCCTGGTGTCTGATGAGGGCTAAGGATGGTGACCGTGGGCAGAGGGCCGATCACCTGGCCGGCCAGGAAGCAGAGAGAGAATGGCTGAGCTGAACTTGGCCCAGACAACCAACCCACTTGTCAGGACGACTGCCCTGGGCAAGTCCCAAGGACCTGAACTCTTCCCACGGGGCCCATCTCCCAGACCCACTCACTGGCTCAAGCTGCCATCTCATTCATGCTAGCTGGGAAAAGACATCTCTCTGGGATCCCTTTATTTGTCTATCAATCAATTTGTTTATTGGGAGGCACAGAGAGACACAAAGACAGGGAGAGCTCCCATCTGCTGGTTCATTCCTCAAATGCCTGTCCATCACCAGCTGCCTCCCAGGATCTGTTACAGCAGGAAGCAGAGCTGGGACTTGAACCCAGGCACTCCCATGTGGGATGTGGGGTCCCGACAGTGGCTTAAACACTAAGCCAAATGATCTTCAGGACCCTTTTCTAATCCCGTTCATGAGAGCTCTGTCTCATGACCTCATCACCGCTGAGCCCCACCTCTGACACCCCCACAGTGCTGACTTGCGGGGGACAAACATCCAGACCTCAGCAGGAGAGCAGGAGGAGGGGGGAGGAGGCTGCGGCCCCCTCCTGGGCCACCCACAGTCCTAGCAGACAGCGAGTTGCTTTCAAGAGCGTAGCCCTGCACCAAACCACCTTGCACCAGGCCCCACCTCTTCGAGTCCTGGAACCAAGCTTCCAGCCTGTGAAACCTTGGGGGACACACACGGCCCTGTCCAGACCACAGCACCCCCGTGTCAGAGTGCAGCCCAGCCTCTCCCTGCTTCCCAGCTCCCTGCCCACCTGTGATATGGCACGAGGGAGCAGCAGCACGGGGAGTAGGTCTCCCGTGCCCCTGCAGTCTCTCCAAGAATTGAACCTGCACAGCCTGACTGACATTCTAAATACCAGGGTCCTGAGCCTCGGGTTGTCCATCTGTAAAATGGGGAGGGGAACAGCACAGCCGCCTCGCGTCTCTCGCGAGGGTTGTTGGAGGCTCACATGAAATGATACGTGTGGGGCCAGCACTGTGGTGTAGTGGGCTAAGTCTCCACCTGCGGTGTCAGCATCCCAAAGGGGCGCTGGTTCGCATCCCAGCTGCTCCTCTTCCAACCCAGCTCTCTGCTGTGGCCTGGGAAAGCAGTAGAAGACGGCCAAGTCCTTGGGCCCCTGCACCTGCGTGGGAAACCTGGAGGAAGCTCTTGGCTCCTGACTTCGGATTGGCTCAGCTCCCGCTGTTGTGGCCATATGAGGAGTGACCCAGCAGATGGAAGACCTCTCTCTCTGTCTCTACCTCTCTCTGTAACTCTTTCAAATAAATAAAAATAAATAAATCTTTTAAAAAATGTCGTCTGTATATATTCTTTCAGACGGTGAAACTGTGACAGGTTGACCATGGTAATCCCTTGTTCTCATAGGAATTCACGTCCTTGGGACAGAGATGGAGGTGAAGACCTTCAATGTAGTCTGAGGCATGATTTTAAGGTGGACATAGGGAGACTGGGTCACTTCCAAGGCAGGCACTGGATGGCTTTAGACACAAAGGGCTGGGCTGATTGCTCAGTTGGTACCTCCTCATACAAAGAGTCTGCAGGTATCCTTCTGTCTTTCCACCCACTCTTCCATCCATCCATCATCCACCTATCAATCATCCATCCGTCATCCATCCATCCATCATCCATCATCCATCATCATCTGTCATCCATCCATCATCCACCCATCATCCATCCATCGTCCATCATCAATCCATCCATCCATCATCCATCATCATCTGTCATCCATCCATCATCCATCCATCATCCATCATCCATCCATCCATCATCCATCCATCATCCATCCATCATCCATCCATCCATCATCCCATCCATCATCCATCCATCATCCATCCATCATCCATCATCCATCCATCCATCATCCATCATCCATCCATCATCCACCCATCATCCCATCCATCATCCATCCATCATCCATCATCAATCCATCCATCCATCATCCATCATCATCTGTCATCCATCCATCATCCATCCATCATCCCATCCATCATCCCATCCATCATCCATCCATCATCCATCATCAATCCATCCATCCATCATCCATCATCATCTGTCATCCATCCATCATCCATCCATCATCCCATCCATCATCCCATCCATCATCCATCCATCATCCATCATCAATCCATCCATCCATCATCCATCATCATCTGTCATCCATCCATCATCCATCCATCATCCCATCCATCATCCATCCATCATCCATCCATCCATCATCCATCATCCATCTATCATCCATCCGTCATCCATCTATCAATCATCCACCCATCATCCATCTGTCATCCGTCCATCATCCATCTATTATCCATCCATCATCCATCCATCATCCACCCATCCATCCATTCATCTATCATCCGTCCATCATCCATCCATCTATCATCCATCCATCATCCATCCATCATCCATTCATCTATCATCCATCCGTCCATCAATTCATCCATCATCCATCCATCATCCACCCATCATCCATCCATCGTCCATCTATCATCTATCCATCATCCACCCTGGATCACTCACCTTTCTATCCATCACCCATCTGTCCTTTATACTTTTCCATAGATCTATCATTTTCCACAGCAGGCCCTCCATGGCTCCAACTGGAGACACAGCGATCATTACAATATCCCCACCCACCAGAGCCTGGCTGTTCACAGCTTTGAGGAAGAAGGGTTCAGATGAGTATAAAGAGACACGTCAGAAAGTACCCAGCAAGACTCCTGGCGCACCGAGAGCTTAGTTCCTGATGACGTCACTGCCTGAGATCCCAGAGGAGCTAGGACTGGAACAAACTGGTGTGGGAACTGGCTCCAGAGCCCAGTTTTGAGGGCCAGTATCTTGTCTCTCTGCGCTGTCGCTTTCCCGAGAGACAGGCCTGATGGTGTCGGCTGCAGGGAGAAGACTCTGGGTGAGGCCTGTGCCAGGCCAGGGCATCCTCGTGGTGCCATGGGCTCCGTGACATAATGCCCTCAGCCCAGGGAGCAGGGAGACCGGAGAGGGGCCAGGCAAGGGGCTGCGTGGGGGAGGGGGTGGTGAACTCATTCCTCCTGCAGGCCAGTGGGCTTTTCCCATTCAGTCCCATTATCGCCTTGCAATCGCATCTGAGGAAGGTGCCAGGAAGCCGTGTGGTTACACGGCAAACGTGGTCACTGCAGCCTCCAACTACAATGGCAGCTCAGCTCTCAGCTCACCTGGAAAGCACGCTTCCTGCAAACACGGGCTTCCTACACCTGAGAGGCAGAGTGACGGACAGAGAGAGGTCTTCCGTCTTCTGGTTCACTCCCCCGATGTCCACAGCAGCTGGGGCTGGGCCAGGCCAAGGCTAAGAGCCAGGAACCCATCTGGGCACGGCCTAAGCATTTCAGCCATCATCCATCCACTGCCTTCCCAGGTGCATTAGCGGGGAAGTGGACCAGAGGCCCAGGGTAGCCGGGACTCAGACAGGCACTCTGATACGGAACGTGGGCATCACAAGCAGTGCCCTGGCCTGCCGTGCCACAACAACAGCTCCATTTGCGTTTGAATTGTTTTTTTAACCACCAGCTCATCACATACTGCGTTTGTGATGAAAATTCTCCCCAGTTTATCTCCTGATCTCTCTCAGCAACTTGCTCCCCTCCACGGCCGGGGCACTGAGTTCAGGCCCACATAGCCTTGTGCCAGAACCATGGCACCGCCCATCCTGCCCCTAGGGCCCCTCCTGATGTCCTATCTTGATGTCCTCTACCTTCTGCTTCATGGCAGCCTGCGGGTCTTGCTAAAAAGCTGACCTGGCCATATCTCTCCCCAGCTGAATGTCCTTGGAGGCTCCCTGGCCCTTGCTAGGAGCCCACAGAGGCAGAGGGCAGCAGGTGCCTCAGATGTAGCCCAGAGCTCTACTCCCTTGCTCACTGTGTAACCCCGCCATGGCCACTGCTGTGCTCAGAATCCTCCCGCAGCTGCCTACCGCCTGCAGGACGAAATCTAAGCACTCTGGCCGAGCTCCCAGAGCCCATCACTCGTCAGCCCCGACCTGAGCTCCCTCCTGCCCAACTGGCTCACTCCCCACTCCCAAACAAAACACTTGCAAGCCTCAACTGTTGTAGCCTCTTCCTACCTCAGGGCCTTTGCACACACCATTCCCCTGGATAGATCTCAATGTGTGCATGCCCTCCTTCCAAATCCAGCCCCCACCCCGACCCTCTCTGGCTCTCCCCAAAACTGCTGCTCCTCACACTAAGGTGTCGGTTGTCTTAGACCAGGTCCATGTAAAGCAAACCTGGGAGGGGAGACTCCTGTGGAGACATACGGGGTGGGGACTGTGAGGAAGGGAGAGGGGAAAGCCGGCCAGCCAAGGGGGAGGAGCCAGGTGCGGCCTCAGCCAGAGCCCAGACGCATCTCACCGGGGCTAGAAGAGGAAGCCGGGTCTCATGTTGTCTGCAGGTCTCCTGTTGTTCCAGGCACCTGTTCACAGGAAGATCCAGGAGCTGGACTCTCCTCCTCCTCCCCTCCTCCTCCCCTCCTCCTTCTCTCCTTCCTCCCTCCTCCTCCCCTCCCCTCCCCTCCCCTCCTCCTCCCCTCCTCCTCCTCTCCTTCCTCCCTCCTCCTCCCCCTCTCCTCTCCTCCCCTCCTCCTCCTCTCCTTCCTCCCTCCTCCTCCCCTCTCCTCTCCTTCCCCCCCTCCTTTTTTCAATTTGAGAGGTAGAGACGAAGAAAGAGAGACTCCCCAGGCCAGCATTGTGGCTCAGTGAGCTAAGCTGCTGCCTGCAGTGCCGGCATCCCATACAAGAGCAATGGTTCCTGTACCAGCCGCTCTGCTTCTGATCCAGCTCCCTGCTAATGCGCCTGGGAAAGCAGCGGAAGGTGGCCCAAGTGCTGGGGCCCCTGCACCCACGTGGGAGACCCTGATGGAGCTCATGGTTCCTGGATTTGGCCTGGCCTAGTCCTGGCTATTGCAACCATTTAGAAAGTCAACCAGTGGATGGAAGATTATTTCTCTCTCTCTCTCTCTCTCTCTCTCTCTCTCTCTCTCTCTCTCTCTCTGTGTCACATTGCCTTTCAAATAAAATAAATAATTTTTAAATTTTTTTTAAAATAGAGAGCACCTATCCACTGGTTCCCTCCTAAAATGCAATGACTGGGGCTGAGCCAGGCCCAAAGCTGGAGCCTGGAATCCAGATCTCCCAACCACTTGAGTCAGCACTGCTTCCCAGGGTGCGCATTCACAGGAAGCTGGAGTGAGGAGCCCGAGCTGGGCACCGGACCCAGGTACACCGACGTGGCGCGTGGCTAAACACCTGCCCCCGCTGGCTGGCACTGCGGCTCACTAGGCTAATCCTCCGCCTAGCGGCGCCGGCACACCAGGTTCCAGTCCCGGTTGGGGCGCCGGATTCTGTCCCGGTTGCCCCTCTTCCAGGCCAGCTCTCTGCTGTGGCCAGGGAGTGCAGTGGAGGATGGCCCAGGTGCTTGGGCCCTGCACCCTATGGGAGACCAGGAGAAGCACCTGGCTCCTGGCTTCAGATCAGTGTGGTGTGCTGGCCGTGGTGGCCATTTCGGGGGTGAACCCACAGAAGGAAGACCTTTCTCTCTGTCTCTTTCTCTCTCACTGCCTGTCAAAAAACAAAACAAAACAAAACAAAACAAAAAAAACCACCTGGCCCCGCTTGCTGTTTTTATCAGAGCCTGCTCTTACGGGAACTCCGCTCACCTCTGCCGAGGGCAGCACCCCTGCTAGCTGCCACCTGCCTCTGGGCTCTGCCTGAGAGGTCCCAGCCACTCCCAATGCTGCACCCTGAGGGCCTGGTTCCTGCAGCCTCCAGGGGCCACCCAGTCCCCAGGACTGCCCACTCCTATTGTCCAGCGACAGCGCTCAGAAGACAACCGGCGTGAGCCCCAAAGCTAAGGGCATACAGCGAGGGGAGGGCTGCACTGCACGGACCCCGGAGCGAGCTGAACAGGGCGTGGCGAGTGCCGCAGACTCCGCCCACAGCCGCCCTCCTTATCACGGCTCTGCCCCTCGCCGCTTTCTTCAGAACATCTTACATTTTAGCTACTCGGTCTTCTGCCTTTTCTCGTTTTTCTCCACCTGGAGAGTGTGGGCAGGGTGGGGCTTGTCTGTTCCCAGCACCCGCCGGCTAGTGGTGCTAACAGGCACTCACGGAATGAATGAGGGAACACCATGAATGAATGAATGAGCAGGCCCAGCCGGAAAGCAGTGAAACCCGTACCCAAATGTGGGGCTCCAACCGCAGCTCTCTACTCAAGGGACAGTAAAACCACAGGGACAAAAAGAAACCGACAGCCATCAGGAAACGAGACGCGTGCAGCCGGGGTGCCTGGTGCCCGTCACCGGGAAAGGGGGAGCACTTCTGCCGCTGCCCACAGATGGCGCTGTAACCAAGAGAGACACAGCCGAGCCCTGGGTGGAACAGCACACACAGAGAGGGACACAGAGAGAGAGAGGTACACACAGAGAGAGGGACACAGAGAGAGAGAGGGACACACACAGAGAGAGGGACACAGAGAGAGGGACACACACAGAGAGAGGGACACAGAGAGAGGGACACACACAGAGAGAGGGACACAGAGAGAGAGAGGTACACACAGAGAGAGAGAGGGACACAGAGAGAGAGGGACACACAGAGAGAGACACACAGAGAGAGAGGTACACACAGAGAGGGACACAGAGAGAGAGGGACACAGAGAGCGAGAGGGACACAGAGAGAGAGGTACACACAGAGAGAGAGGTACACAGAGAGAGAGGGACACAGAGAGAGAGGTACACAAAGAGAGGGACACAGAGAGAGGGACACAGAGAGAGAGAGGTACACACACAGAGAGAGGTACACACACAGAGAGAGGGACACAGAGAGAGAGGGACACACAGAGAGAGAGGGACACAATCAGTGTCGGCAGTGGACGTGGTCCCTCCTGGCACCCGGCCCAGGGCCGCTGGCCAGTGCTCGCCTGTCTTGTGCCACGGAGCAGAAGTGCCTCTCCCTCCCCATTGGCACTGCTACAGTAGGGGGTTGGCCGGGGCCCTGTGCCGCACAAGCTTTGGCAGAACGGAGGGGACACACTGAGTCTGGCGCCGAGAAAGACGTCCCTGCCCCAGGCGACACACCCAGCAGGGCTGCGAGGGCTCCCACGTCTTGGTAGCGAAGGGCTCCAGGCCTAAAGGCTATTTCTTTGAAAAAAAAAAAAAAAAAAGATTTATTTGTTTATTGGAGAAGCAGAGTTACAAAGAGGGAGAGACAGAGAGAGAGAGGTCTTCCATCTGCTGGTTCACTCCCCAGATGGCCACAACGGCTGGAGCTGCACCAATCTGAAGCCAGGAGCCAGGAGCCAGGAGCTTCTTCCAGGTCTCCTATGTGGGTGCAGAGGCCCAAGGGCTTGGGCCATCCTCCACTAAAGTCCCTAAAGTCTATTTTTAAAAGTTATTTATTTCGAGGCTGGTGCCGCGGCTCACTAGGCTAATCCTCCGCCTGTGGCGCTGGCACCCCGGGTTCTAGTCCCATTTGGGGCGCTGGTTCTGTCCCAGTTGCTCCTCTTCCAGTCCAGCTCTCTGCTGTGGCCCAGGAGTACAGTGGAGGATGGCCCAGGTCTTTGGGCCCTGCACCTGCATGGGAGACCAGGAGGAAGCACCTGGCTCCTGACTTCGGATCGGCACAGCGTGCTGGCCATAGCGGCCATTTGGGGGGTGAACCAAATGAAAAGGAAGGCTTTGTCTCTGTCTCTCTCTCACTGTCTGACTCTGCCTGTCAAAAAAAATTATTTATTTCAGGATGGCGCTGTGGCGCAGCAGGTTAAACCGTGGCCTGCAGCACTGGCATCCCATATGGACGCTGGTTCGAGTCCCGGCTGCTCCACTTCTGATCCAGCTCTCTGCTATGGCTGGAAAAGCAGTAGAGGATGGCCCAAGTCCTTGGGCCCCTGCACCTGCATGGGAGGCTCCGAAGAAGCTCCTGGCTCCTGGCTTTTGGCTTTGGCCTGGCACAGCCTTGACCATTGCAGCCATTTGGGGAGTGGACCAGCGGATGAAGACCTCACTGTCTCTCTGTAATGCTACCTTTCATTTCACTTCATTTTCCTCTGATGTGGGCTGCGGGCGTCCCCAGCACTGCCCTAACCCCATTGTTCTGTGGCGGGAACCTGGAGCAGAGCCCGCGCGGGAGCCCCGCGGGAGGGAGCCCAGGCGCTCCGGTGCAGACATGGACGTCCTGGGCAGCGTCTGGCCCTGCGCCCGCCCTCTCTGTGCTTGTGCGCCGTGGCGCTCAGTGTTCTCTGCAAGTGGAGGACCGGATGGCGCCTGACTACCCGGCTCGGGCCCACCGTGCGGCTTCAGCCCAGGGATTCGTGTTTCTCCTCCACCACCATTTCTTCCCACGCTGCCTGTCCCACGTTCCTGCTTCTGCTCCTTCTTGTCCCCCACCCCCACCCCCACCCCGGCCCCAGAATCTTCCCTCCCATCCTCCGCCTCTGTGGCCTCTTCCCGCTCCAACCCCTCCGGCTGGAACTGCACAGCGGGGCCTCCCCAGCCTCGCCCCTCGGCTCCTGCCCCGCGATGCTCTGGGCTCCGGGGACGCCTCCAGCAGCAGGAGGCGAGAGCCCCCTCCTCCACGGGGCCTCAGCCCCGGGCCCGCGGGGACAGGCAGAGCGCACGGAAGGTCCCAGCCGCTCTGGGGTCCAGACGGGACAAGACGTTTCTCTGGAGGTTGCCTGCATCCTGTTTCCTCCTACACTCACGGAAACATCCGGAACCCATTTGCCGTGACCCAGAGGGAGCACAGGCCGCGGCCACACGGACTGGTTCTCCCAGCTCGCTCCCAAGTCAGGGCCAGGCTCCAGGCTTGTGTTCAGTCACTGCTGCTCATGCACTACATGTGTGCACCTCCCACATACACACACACGCACACACACACGCCCACACACCCCATACATATGCACATACATGCACACCCTACACATACACGCATGCACTGCAGACATATGTACATACATGCACACGTGCATGTACACATGTATACACACGCAAACACATCCCACATACATGCACATGTATGCACATACACATAGATGCATACACACCCCACATACATGCACATATATGCACATACAGACACATACACACATACACGCACACACCCCACACATACATATACACATATACACACACAGACATCACATCCCCCCACATCCTATATACATACATACACACATATACATACACACTATACATATACACACACCCACCCACACACACACACACGCCCACACACCCCATACATATACATATACATGCACACCCTACACACACGCACTGCAGACATATGTACATACATGCACACATGCACATATGTACGTACACATGTGTACATATGCAAACACGCCCCACATATATGCACATATATGCACATATACATAGACACATGCACACCCCACATACATGCACATATATGCACATGCACATAGACACATACACACACCACACACACACATATACACACACAGACATCACATACCCCCCACACACACATCCTATATACATACATATACACATATACATACACACAGTGTACATATACACACATGCACACACACACGCTCACACACCCCATACATATACACATACATACACACATGCACATATGCATGTATACACATGCAAACACACCCCGCATACATGCACATATATGAACATATACACCCCGCATACATGCACATACACATAGACACATACACACACACCCCACACACATATACACATGCACACACACAGACATCACATACCCCACACACATACACACATCCTATATACATACATATACACATATACATACACACACTAACATACACACACGCACATACACACACCCCACACACACATACACAAACCCCCTCATACACACATACATATGCACACACACACACACACACACCCAGGATCTTGTGCACACCCCGCATGCAGCGCCCCCAGGCCAGCCTGGGAGCCAGCACTTGCTGGTGGGACCTTGGCTTGGGTCCTCTGCTGGACCCCATCCTTCCCCGCACTGCTGAGGGGCTGGGGCCCCCGTGTAGACTGGGCAGGGCCATCCAGGGAGGTGTGGAGCAGCACCCTGGGGCCCCGTGTGGACTGGGCGTGGCCATCCAGGGAGGTGTGGAGCAGCACCCTGGGGCCCCATGTGGACCAGGCAGGGAGGTCTGTGCTGGCGAGTGGGGGAGGCAGCACAGGGCAGAGCAGCAGGCCCCAGGCCGTCCACACTCACAGACGAGCAGGCCCCAGGCTGTCCACACTCGCAGACGAGCAGGCCCCAGGCCATCCACACTCGCAGACGAGCAGGCCCCAGGCCGTCCACACTCGCAGATGAGCAGGCCCCAGGCCGTCCACACTCGCAGACGAGCAGGCCCCAGGCTGTCCACACTCGCAGACAAGCAGGCCCCAGGCCATCCACACTCGCAGACGAGCAGGCCCCAGGCTGTCCACACTCGCAGGCCAGCAGGCCCTGGACTCTGGGGTGGAGCAGCAGGCCCCAGCCCATCCACACTCGCAGATGACCAGGCCCTAGGCCGTGCACACTCGCAGATGACTAGGCCCTAGGCCGTGCACACTCGCAGACGAGCAGGCCCCAGGCCGTCCACACTCGCAGATGAGCAGGCCCCAGACTGTCCACACTCGCAGACCAGCAGGCCCTGGACTCTGGGGCGGAGCAGCAGGCCCCAGCCCGTCCACACTCGCAGACGAGCAGGCCCCAGGCCGTCCACACTCGCAGATGAGCAGGCCCCAGACTGTCCACACTCGCAGACCAGCAGGCCCTGGACTCTGGGGCGGAGCAGCAGGCCCCAGCCCGTCCACACTCGCAGACGAGCAGGCCCCAGGCCGTCCACACTCGCAGATGAGCAGGCCCCAGACTGTCCACACTCGCAGACCAGCAGGCCCTGGACTCTGGGGCGGAGCAGCAGGCCCCAGGCCATCCACACTCGCAGACGAGCAGGCCCCAGGCCGTCCACACTCGCAGACGAGCAGGCCCCAGGCCGTCCACACTCGCAGACCAGCAGGCCCCAGGCTGCCCACACTCGCAGACCAGCAGGCCCTGGACTCGGGGGGAGCGGCAGAACCCGCTGCTCCCGGCCCCCTTGCCTTGTCAGTGGTGACTAGCGCTTCCGAGTGATGGCCGTGCCCTGGCTCTGTGCCCGGGGAGACCACGGGACTCCCTGCCTCAGTTTACTCTTGCTTGGAGCAGTTGGACAACTTCTGGTTTACGTGGCGGATAAACGCAGGGTTTAGCGTCCTGTGCTTAACCGCCATGAGGAAGCCAGAGCAGGGAGAGGAGGGCTTCCACAGCTGGGAGTGGGACTCGAACCCAGCTCTCCCACCCCGCATCTGCACTGTGTGGCTGACAAGGCCCGTTCAGGAGAGGTGGGCCCTGGGTCGTGCCCTGCAGCTGGATCCCAGGTGAAACCTGCGCCCTCCACGCAGGATTTGTTGCACAGCAGCGCCCCCTGGTGCACAGAAAAACCATTAAAGAGGGAAAGGGAAAAGTCCTCCAGGACAGAGGCGGGGAAGAGGAGGAACATGGAGAGGAAGAGAAAAAAGCAGAGAAGAGAACCCTGACGACCGCGTCCGGGAGCCGGAGTCGTGCAGGGGAGACCTGCGCCGCGCCAGAGGCCCTGGAGAAACAGGCAGCACCGGGGGGCCTGGGAGACAACCGTCTCGGGAAATCTCGCCTGGAAATATGCAACCAGCCCGGACCCCCAGCCCCCTCTCTGGGTACCCTGTTCGGGGTCTCCCGGCCGCTGTGCAGCGGGCAGGGACCCCAGCCCTCGGGCCGTCCTCTTGGGCTTTCCCAGGAGCATTAGCAGGAGCTGGCTCGGGAACAGAGCAGCTGGGACTGGAACCGGAGCTCCGACGTGGGATGCTGGCGTCGCAAGCAGCAGCGTATCCTGCGATGCCACACGCTGGCCCCAAGGCCCCACTTTTTAACATCGCCACACTGGCGATTACATTTCAACAGATGCGTTTCAGGGGGTGTGTTCAGACCATAGAGCGTGGCAACCAAATGCAAGGTGAAAGCGTGGTTCAGATCCCGAAAGCAAGGACATTTAGACACAGGCAAGGATATGTCCATGATGTTAGGAAGTCACGGTTACTTTATAGGGCTGATAGGATGTTAGGATGATGTCAAAACAGAGGGACCTTATTTCTGTGGCCACGCACTGCCGCATTAACAGAGAAAAGCGTATGATGCCAGAGGTTCACTCGACAATAATGTGGGACTGGTGGAGGCCCGGGGTGCGGTGGCCCGGACGGGATGATAACCCTGGGACAATGAATGTCCACTCAGTTTTCCTTTACTATAGGGAAAATCTAAGACCAGGGGGAACGTGACGTGGAAGAACAAGACTCTTAATAGTGAAGCTACTGTCCTTGTAGCTCCCTTTTCGTGGCTACAAGAAAGAGTGGCAGCCGACTTAACAGAGACCTGCATACAAAGTAGCAGTGTCCTGGTGGCATCGACCAAGCTGGTGGCTTCGATTGCCGAGGCAGCATTTTCTGCTTTTCTGAGACAGGAACCGAACTTGACCTCTTAGGGGGCGTCTCTGGGGCCAGCAGGGGAAGCCGGCTCTGTGTCCTGAGTTGTTCCGTGAGGCTGAGATCCCGGTCCAGTCCCTGGAGCTTTCCCCTGGGCTGCGGGGACCCCCTGGGGTGCACATGGATCCATGCAACCCTGGAGGCCTGACCGAGGCTGACACTCAGCAGGTGGCCTCTTGGAAATGAACAGGGGTTGGCGGAGGGTCAGATCCCACAGGAAACATCGAACCCAAACAGGAATCACTCCTCTGTCCTCCCGAGGTTGCAAAGATAGATGGGGCGTCCTCGCCCGGAGCAGAAGACCGTGCCTTTTCAAAACCCCGGCCAAGAGGCTGATGGATGGCTTGCAGAAGGTCACATCTGACTACTCAAGGTCTGGGATGAGTCCAAGGGAGGAAAAGGGACAAGGGACAAGGGACAAGGGACGCCGGCAGGGGGTGCGCACCAGGAGACACATTCAGCTTTGCTTCCAAGACAAGGAAACAACCGGACACTTTGGGGGCCTTCCAGGTTGGCATAGGCATTGAACTTTGGCAGTATTCTTTGCAGACATCACAGCCCCACCCAAGGAGGCGATCCTGTATGTGGATCCCGCAGGGAGCCTACAGAGGGCAGTATTGAGATACCCGGGGTCGAGAATCAGAAAACAGTAGGGGTGTGTCAAGGTTACATTAACTGGCTTTTGTTTTTATTTCTTTTACTTTTTATTTTTAAGATTTATTTATTTATTTATTTGAAAGAGTTACAGAGAGGCAGAGGCAGAGGGAGAGAGAGAGAGAGAGGGGTCTTCCATCCACTGGTTTACTTCTCAAATGGCTGCAATGGCCAGAGCTGCGCCAATCTAAAACCAGGAGCTTCTTCCAGGTCTCCCACACGGGTGCAGGGGCCCGGGACTTGGGCCATCTTCTACTGCTTTCCCAGGCCACAGCAGAGAGCTGGATCAGAAGTGGAGCATCTGGGTCTTGAACCGGCGCCCAAACAGGATACTGGCACTGCAGGCGGTGGCTTTACCTGCTACGCAACAGCACCAGCCCCAACTGATTTTTAAATAATTGTAGAGCGAGAGGTTCTAAAGAAATAAATGCACCCTGAAGCATCTGAGGATAGAGTTGTGATGGTTGCGACTCCCTGTTCAATGGTTGGGGGGGGGGGGAGAGAAGCGGGAGGAGGAAGCGGAGGAGAACAGATGGGCAGGTGCCAGCCCGGCTGACCCAAGAAAGGCGCAGTCCTTTGTCCTATTCTTGCAACCTTTCTGTAAATCTGAAGTTATACCAAAAACGACTTTTTAAAAACCTGAACACTTCTCAGTGTTGTTGAAACCCCTTGTCCTGTGACGGGGGGAGGAAGGTGGCGTAGGTGTTCCACAGGAGAAGGGGGTGATAAACAGCAAACACTTTTTTCCCAGCAACTCCACTTCTGGTAGTTAGCTTAAAGAAATCCCCAGGCGCACGTGTTGCGGGGCAGCGGGCTAAGCCGCATCCCATAGGCAGTGCCATTGTGAGTCCCGGCTCCTCTGCCGCTTCCCATCCAGCTCCCCGCTGATGCGCCTGGGAAAGCAGTGGGGGATGGGCCGAGCTCCTGGCTCCTGGCTTCGGATCCGCCCAGCCCCAGCTACTTGGGGAGTAGATGGTAAGCCTCTTCCCCTGTCTCTCTGTCTCCCTCTCTCTCTTTCTCTCTTTCCCTCTCTCTCTCCTCCTCTGTAACTGTGCCTTTCAAGCACATAGAATAAATCTTTTAAAAAAGAAAGAAATGAGCGGCACCATAACTTTTGTTATATGCATGAGGCCACTCCAAAAAGACTGTGGCAAAAATGGAATTAAAAGTGTATTTTGGTGCCAAAAAAAATTGAGATCGTGCACAGCTGTTTTCCTAACATCTGCTTTCCATGAACTCTCGGCAGACGGCTCATGCTTTACCACAAGGAGGAAGGACAGAGCCATAGATTCGCACAGACTCCCGCTAAATGCTCGGCAACAGATGGAGCTGAGAGCCCGGAACATTCTGTGACGGTGAGGGGAGGTTGTGAAACAGGGCTGAGCGGGGAGCGCGGGCAGGGACGTGCTGTTCAGTATCAGGCAAAGCCCAGCCCCACGCCGAGCGAGTGACGGAGTGTGCATGTGCATGTGTGGCGTGCACATGTGTGTATGTGTGTACACATGTGCGTGCATGTGTGGTGTCTGCATGTGTGTGCATGTGCGTGCGTGCGCGTGCAGTATCTGCAAGTGTGTATACGTGTGTGCATGTGTGGTATCTGCATGTGTGTGCATGTGCATGTGTGTGCACGCGTGTGGTATGTGCATGTGTGTGCATGTGCGTGCGCGCGTACGTGTGTGGTATGTGCATGTGTGTATACGTGTGTGCATGTGTGTGTACGCGTGTGTGGTATCTGCATGTGTGTGCGCGTGTGTGTGCATGTGTGTGTGGTGTTCATTTTAAGCTCCTTGCACGCAGGCACCCAGTCCTCATATTCCCGGTGCCGAGCTCCGTGCCAGGAAGGGTCTGTTTCGGGGCTGAATGTAGGTCGCAGGGAGAAAGCCCAGGACGGGGGTTCAGAGCGTCTGGGGTGTGGTGTTCCTGAGCGCCGAGGACGGGCGCCCTCTTTTGTCTCTGTCCACGCAGAACAGGGAGCAGACTTGTGGTCATTCTTTTAAACAAGACAACTATCCGAAGCAACTGTGAGTTACTTAAAGCAATAAATGCAATTACTTAAAACAGCTGTAAATTCTTTAAAACGACACATACAAAACAGAAAAAAGGGATTTGCAGTCTCAAGGCCTTTGGGTAAGGGATTCTCTCCAGAACAGGGTTCAAGGTTACCGTAGCCACCTGGAAATGACGCCAGCCAACCCAGAAGTGCATCAGTAGCCCAACGCCCGGTCACCCTGAGGCAGGAGAGGGCCGTGGGTCTCCCCTGGGCCCATGCAGCACCAGTACAGAGCCGGAGCTCAGCTGGCAGCCCCAGGGGCATGTAGCAGGGGAGGGGAGGCAGCGAAGACAGGCGGGCGGCTGAGGTCAGGAGCCCGACCCCATGGGGCCCCAGGAGACCTGTTGCAGGTCCCCTCGGCCAGGCTGACACCTAGGCACTCAGCACCGCCCTGACCCTGCCAGTCCCCAGCCTCCGGAGAACGGCCCTGGGCACGCCCTGGACAGCGTGGGCTCCCTGCAGGATGACAAAGGGCTGCTCGAGTCCTGGCCCAGGCCTGTCCCTCCCGTGACCCGGTCGCACAGCCGACCGCTGTCTCCCAGCACACGAGCCTGCCCGGGTCCGTTGGGAAGACACACAGCCTGTGGCTGGAGCGTGACAAGCCCGCTGACACTGCCCAGGCACTGCTCTTAAGAAAAAGCAAAAGGAGAACTTTTAACAATTTATAGACTTCATCTCTGAGAGCCGTCTTGGGTTTACATAATCACTGAGCACAAAGTATAGTTTCTGTAAAGGCGCCAGCCACCCGGCCCCGGCCCCGGCCCCGCCCCCACCCCCACCCTGTAACATCGTGTACTGGTGCTGGATGCTGAGTGCTGGCTTCAAGTGATCAGCCGGCACTCCTAGTGATTAGCACCCAAAGTCTGTGGCTCAGACTTGTCTGTTTTTAAAAAACAGACATAATAGGGCCGGTGCCGCGGCTCACTAGGCTAATCCTCCACCTGCGGCGCTGGCACCCCAGGTTCTAGTCCCGGTTGGGGCACCAGATTCTGTCCCGCCTGCTCCTCTTCCAGTCCAGCTCTCTGCTGTGGCCCGGAAGGGCAGTGGAGGATGGCCCAAGTGCTTGGGCCCTGTACCCGCATGGGAGACCAGGAGGAAGCACCTGGCTCCTCCTGGCTTCAGATCGGCGCAACGTGCCAGCTGTAGTGGCCACTTGGGGGATGAACCAACAGAAGGAAGACCTTTCTCTCTGTCTCTCTCTCTAACTCTGCCTGTCAAAAAAAAAAAAAAAGACATAATGTCCTTGTAAATTTTAACCTTTTTTAAAATTAAAAAAAAAATTAAGAAGCAGAGAGAAAGAGAAAGAGCAAGTTCCCATCAGCTGGTTCATTCCCCCAGTGCCCACACGGTTCTGGGGCTGGGCCAGGCTGAACCAGGAGCCAGGAACCCAAGCCAGGTCTCCCACGTGGGTGGCAGAACCCAGTTGCCCCCGGGGTGAGCATTAGCAGGAGCCGGAGACTGAACCCAGGCGCTCTGATGTGGGGGGCGGGCGTCTCAACAGCTGGGCTCAATGTCGGTGCCAGGAGCTCTCTTCACGAGCCGGTGGGGATCTCTGGCCAGGGGTGGGCTTCCCACCGCTCTCCTCGCCCCCTAGCCCCGCTTCCCGCGGGCAATGACCCGCCCAGAGGCTGACCATGGCCGTGGCGCTGTGTCCTCGCAGAGAACGTGGAGGGACGAGATCGACACGGCTCCTGCGCTTGGCTGTTTAAAGGCTCCTTTGCCCCGGACTTTCTCTTCTATCAAACGGCACAGGACACCTGCCGGCCCTGCCAGCCTCGGGTCACCGTCCTGTTCAACCTGGTCTCTCTTTATTACTGAATCCGGCCTGTTCTTGATCCATGAATACCAGCCTGCGGTCCATGCAACAGGATCTGTGTAGTCATTGTTAGTTCACTGCTATTCATTGAGACATTGTTTGTAGCAGCCTAAGATTGCTAACAACCTGAATTCCGATAGCAGGTGCTTAATGCTCTGTTAATGAAACTGAGACATGGGTGTCCATGGAATTCCATGTAGTTGTTTTAAAAATGAAGACTTAGGGGCTGGTGCTCTGGCGTTGCAGGTTAAAGCCCTGGCTTATAGCCCAGCATCCCATATGGGTGCCGGTTCGAGTCCCGGCCACTCCACCTGTGATCCAGCTCCCTGCCAATGCGCCTGGGAAAGCAGCAGAAGATGGCCCAAGTGCTTGGGCTTCTGCAGCCACGTGGGAGACCCAGAGGAAGCTCCTGACTCCTGGCTTCAGCCTAGGCCAGCCCCGGCCATTGTGGCCTCTTGGGGAGTGAACCAGCATAAGATGCCGCTTGGGACGCCTGCATCCCCAGTGGGAATGCCTCACTTGAGTCCCAGCTCGGCGTCTGATTCCAGCTGCCTGCTGATGCACTTCCTGGGTGGCTGCAGGTGACGGCCGCAGCACTGGGTCTCTGCCACCACAAGGACTGACTCTACTGACTTCAGCCTGGCCCAACCCTGGCTGCTAAAGGCATTTGGAAAGTGAACTAGAGGGTAGAAGATTTCTGTCTCCCTTTCTCTGTCTCTCTGACTTTCAAATAAAAAAATCAATGAACCAAAAAACGAAGAATTTAAAAAAATTTAAATAGCCCGTATTTTGAGCACAGTTGTAGGGTCACAGAGATTTCCCGCCGACCCCCGACCTGACACGAGCCCAGCCTCCTCCGTTACCGAGTCCTCAGCGAGCTGTGTGCTGGGTGAACCGGCTCTGATGCATCAGAACCACCTGGGCCCGGAGTCAGCAGCAGGGCCCTCGTGGTGCTGTGACTCCCGTGGGTTTGGACAAATGGGCAGTGATGAGCATCAATCATATCTTCACTGCCCTAATGGGAAGCTTTTTATTTAAAAAAGTCAAAACAATACATTTATTAATATTTGTATTTTTAAGAGTAGGGTGGGCCAGCATTGCAGCACAGCTGGTAAAGCTACCACCTACAGCGCCGGCATCCCATATGGGCACCAGTTCTAGTCCCAGCTGCTCCACTTCCAATCCAGCTTCCTGCGATCGCACTTGGAAAAGCAGCAGAGGATGGCCCAAGTGCTTGGGTCCCTGCACCCGCGTGGGAGACCCACATGGAGTTCCAGGCTCAAGACTTTAGTCTGGTCCAGCCTTGGTTGTTGTGGTCCTTTGGGGGGGGTGAACCAGTGAATGGAAGACCTCCCCTCTCTTTCTCTTCCTCTCTCTCTGTCAACCTATCTATCAAATAAATAGCCGGCGCCATAGCTTACTAGGCTAATCCTCCGCTTTGCGGCGCCAGCACACCGGGTTCTAGTCCCGGTCGGGGCGCCGGATTCTGTCCTGGTTGCCCCTCTTTCAGGCCAGCTCTCTGCTGTGGCCCGGGAAGGCAGTGGAGGATGGCCCAAGTCCTTGGGCCCTGCACCCCATGGGAAACCAGGAGAAGCACCTGGCTCCTGCCATCAGATCAGCGCGGTGCACTGGCCGCAGCGCTGGCTGCGGCGGCCATTGGAGGGTGAACCAATGGCAAAGGAAGACCTTCCTCTCTGTCTCTCTCTCTCTCACTGTCCACTCTGCCTGTCAAAATAAATAAATAAATAAATAAATAAATAAATAACATAAACCTTGACAAAGAAGTGAGGGAGAGAGCGCGTATTTGGCTTCGCTTAAGCAATGCCATCACGGGGCTCAGGGGTGGGAACATTTTCCCAGTCTGCCTTTTCATTCACATTTATGTGAGAACCATGCAAACCCATGATCTAGTCACAACATGAATAAGCACAATATGAAACTAAAAATCATTTATCTTCCCATTTTATTATAACTCAAAATAAGCCCCATCCAGGCTTCTGGTGTGGACGCTCTGAGCTGAGGAGCTGTTAGGCAGAGCCACTTGGGGATTGAGTGGCCGTGTGATCCCCCACACACACACGGAGAGGGCAGCTGGGTCGCCCCCGGCCCCGCCCTGCGCTCCTGCCCCAGCCGGCTTGGCTCGGCCTCCATCTGCTCGCCGCCTCCTGCCAACTGAGCATCCTAATTACGGGACAACTGCTAATTGCCTGTGACTGGGCTTTTCCACAGTCCTGGGCATTGGCTGCAGTCACGCCCAGCAAGCCTCCCCGTGAATAATCCGTGCTCACTGCTGCAGGACTTAATTATGCGTTGGCAGAAAAGAGAGATCCACAGGGCTCACTGGGGAAACCACGCGTGCCGAGGGGCCCACTTCGCCTCAGCTGGCCTGGCTCAGGTGCTCCGGGCCCCTTTCCAAGCCCCTGGGGCTTCCCCAGCAAACAGAAGGAGACTTTAGGGAAAGGCGCTGGCACGTACCCAGCCCCTGCTGTATGCAGGGCAGAATCTGCCATTGCCAAAAATGTGTCATCTCAGCGAATCCTTGCAGCCACGTGGGAGGCGAGTCCCTGATTCACACGGGAGGGGACAGGACGGGCGAGACCCTGACCTGCCGAGCAGTGGGCGGAGAGCTGGGTCTGCCCAAGCTGCAGGCTCACAGGTCTCCACTACTTGTTGCATGGTGAGAAGATCTGAATGATAGTGTTCACCCTAACCTTGAACTTGAGTGGCGTTTTTCTCCAAAGCAGTCACAAGCAGCGTTACTTCTTCATCTCACACTCGGTTTTTGTTTTTTGTTTGTTTTGACAGGCAGTTAGAGAGAGAGAGAGACAGAGAGAAAGGTCTTCCTTCTGTTGGTTCACCCCCAAAGTGAGCCAGGTGCTTATCCTGGTCTCCCATGGGGTGCAGGGCCATAGCACCTGGGCCATCCTCCACTGCACTCCCGGGCCACAGCAGAGAGCTGGCCTGGAAGAGGGGCAACCGGGACAGAATCCGGCACCCCAACCGGGACTAGAACCCGGGGTGCCGGCGCCGCAGGTGGAGGATTAGCCTAGTGAGCCGCGGCACCAGCCCACTCGTTTATTAAGAAGACAAAACGCTGAACTACCTGAGACTAAGGACTGTGGTATGCGCACAGCCAGACCCCCAAGTTTCACTCCCAGCACCATCAACAGGGATGGCCTTGACTTGAACTGCCTGGTTCAGGTCCTGGCTCCGCCCCCTCCGGCTGTGCAGCCTTGGCCGGGCTACTGGCTGTCCCCACCAGCGGTGCCTAGCTGGGGAGGGAGTTGCAGGGATCAAATGGCACCCAGAAGTCCCTTAGTGTGGGGCCTGGATCCTGGGGGGGTTCCCATCGCTTTCCCAAGATTTCTTCCTCTAGAGCAGGTGTGGGGAACATGAGGCCCGCGGGCCGTCACTGGCCTGAGACATCATTTGGTCTGGCCCTGCCAAGGCAACCACGGGCCGCGCTGATTTTTTTTTTTTTAACAGGCAGAGTGGACAGTGAGAGAGAGAGACAGAGAGAAAGGTCTTCCGTTTTTCGGTTGGTTCACCCTCCAATGTCACAAGGTGACAGCCATCTGGGGAATGAACCAGCGGATGGAAGATTTCTCCCTGTGTCACGCTGGCTTTCAAACAAACAACTCTTTAAAAAACACACTGTTGCTGAATACAGAATCTAAGCCCATGGTCCTGACTTCTCTAGCGGGGGAGGCAGTCTTGTCCTGGCTTCCAGTGTTGCCAAGGAGACATCAGCTGTCAGTCTCACCGCTGCTTCTCTGCAAGTGAACTCGTTCCGCTGGGTCCTTGTCGGATCCTTTCCTCGTCTCTGTGTTCACGCCATTGCATCACTATTTGTGTGTGGGTGGGGGTGGCGCCAGCACTCAAACCCGGGCGGCTTCGCCATGGGATGCGGCGTCTCAACCCCCGGGGGCGGACACCTTAATAGACTCGCTCGGATGTTCTTTGCCCTTTTGTGCCTTGGAAGTTTCTTTTTTCCACTGAGTATCTTGTTTCAATGGCCACATTTCTCCTCTCTGGAAGTTTCATTGGATGATTTCCCAAGGTCTTTTCAGCCATCTCTTTTCTGACCATCTTTTCAAGCTCACAGTCTGCTATGGGCTGAATGTGTCCCTCGAAACTCGAAGGCTGAAGCCCCCATCCCCAGTGTGATGGCATCCGGAGGGGGAGCTGTTGGGAGTGACTGGGTTTGGATGAGGTCGTGGGTGTGGAGCCCCCTTGGGATTAGTGTTCTTATAGGAAGAGGAAGAGACCGGAGCCCTCTCTGTTTTCACCATTTGAGGACGCAGCAAGAGGGCAGCTGTCTACAAACCAGGCCCCCTGCCCCCCAGGCACCAAGTGTGCGGTACCTCGAACTTGAACTTCCCAGCCTGCGGAACTGAGAAACGAGCCCTTTCTGTGTAGGCCTCCCTGGTGTACTGTCATAGCGACCTGGGGTCTGTCACTTGCACCTGAGCTGCCGCCCTCAGGCCCCACGTGCTGCTCCCAGCCCCCAGCCACATGGGCCCCTCAATGCAGCTGTTCCCTGAGTGAGGCCGACAAGGATACCCCAGCCCGCAAAGGCAAGATCTTCTGTCATGCCACATCATCCCAAGACGGACACCCTGCACCTGGGCCACACTCGGGGGACAGAGGCCTGGCACAGGGCCCCCCTGCACTCATGAGGCGTGCACAGGAGGCAGGAAGGCATTGTGGTCAGCGTGGGGTCTGCTCATCACCAAGGGCAAGCATGCGCTGCCCCGCCCACCTGCCCGCCACCCTGCACCCCTGCTCATGGGTTTATCTCTAGCTTTCCTCATTTAACAGCGGCTGCTGCTGGAAACAGGCACGGAAGGGCACTGCTCTGCACGTGGACTGCTTGGAATCCTCGCCACGAGCACGCAGCCATTTATTCTAGAATTAAGTACAGTAAAAGCTGAAAATCGCTCCTACAGCGTGACTTCCAGTAAGGGCGCTCCCCCTGCACGTCCAGTGGTCGTATGCACAAACACACGCGCTGGCCCACGTGTGACTTCTCATTCCGTGTGGTGGGTCTATGGATGAATGATGCGTTCTTTGCACTTTTCTGTATTTTCCACAATTAAGGAGCATTATTCTAATCATCGGGAGAAAAAACCCAAGTGGTTTTAAGTGCTTTGAGGTTCAATTTTACAGCCCGAACCCAGCACGGCCTCTTGTTCACCTCCTGCAGAAAGGCAATTTCCTGCTTGGGAGGCTGGTGGCGCGTCTGTCCCAGAGCCAGACACACATCAGACGGCGGCGGGAACACACACCTGCTCCCGCTCACACTGCCGGGGAGCGAGTCACTCTCAGCGGAACGCCCCTGGCTTTGCCCCAGGACTGAGAGTTACCTGGAAAAATGTGGCAGGTCTTCCTCTAGTGATTAAAAACCGCTGGAAGGTTCTAGCCAAAATGGGAAAGAGACGACTCACGCCAGACAGATTTGGGAAACCAATCTGCTTTATAACCAGAATCCAAAACCGTAGCTCTGAGACAACAAAGGCTGTTTGAGCCCATTTTTAGAACTAATCGGAGGACCCTGGGGTCTCTGAACCTGTCTGCTTGCCTGCAAAGTCACCGATTTGACCATGAGGAGCCTCAGGGCCCACTGGCCAAAGCGTAGGGCTGCAGTCAGAGCAAACAGTAACCGAAACCAAACACAAACTCCGGATCAGGTGCGCCAGGCTTGCTCCGCGAGGGAGGACGTGTCCTCGGCAGCCTCTGGGGACGGGGGGTGGCTCAGGCCTCTCACGGGGTTTTTAGGCTTACATTGGACGACTGGAAGGGAGAGGAAGGGAGCCAGGGCCAGCCCTCGGTCAGATGCTATCAAGAAGCAGGGTGATTTGGCACCTGAACACTTGATAGTTGCTATCTAGGTTTTCTTTTGAAGGTTTTGTTCAATAAAAATGTTAGTTTTCAGTAAGCACAAGGTCTAAACAAAAGGAAATCTTAAAATAATCTGACCTGGAGGCTGGTGCTGTGGCGCAGCAGGTTACAAGGTCACTTGCGATGCCAGCATCCCATATGGGTGCTGGTTCATGTCCCGGCTGCTCCACTTCCGATCCAGCTCCCTGCTAACGTGCCTGGGAAAGCAGTGCAGGATGGCTCAAGTGCTTGGGCCCCTGCACCCACGTGGGAGACCCTGAAGAAGCTCCGGGCTTCAGCCTGGCTCAGCCCCAGCTGCTGTGGCCACTTAGAGAGGGAACCAGCAAATGGAAGATCTCTCCCTATCACTGTCTCTAACTCTGCCTTTCAAATAAACAAATAAAATCTTTCAAAAAAAATATTCCAATTGACACCTATGGACAAAGCACAGGAGCTCTGATGACCGGGGTATATGTGTGTGTGCGTTTACATGTATGTGGCATGTGTGTGATGTGTGTATGTGTGCATGTGTATGTGGGTGCACTGTCGGTGGTCTCTGTGTGTGCCCTGTGTGTATCTGTGGTGTATGCACGCATGTCTGTGTATGTGTGTGTGCGTGTGTGTGTACACAAACACTAGTTTTATTTAAATGTCTCTGAATACACTGGACTGAGAAGGAAGCACACTTCAGCACTCCTGCGACCCCCTAACTAGAACCGCAGGGCTTCTGGTTCTGGAGGTCGGGGGGGCAGCACCCCGCGCGCCATCAGTGTGTTACTGGTCAACAATACTGAAACTGAAACCCAAGGCAAAATCTGAGCGAGCAGAGGAGGATGACTCCGGAAACACTCTGTCAAACCATTTCCAGGGCCAAGAATGTGCAGAGCGTGAACAAAGATTTAGAGGCTTCCCAACCCAGGCCAGGGGGCCACGCACAGAGACAGGAAGTCTGGCAACGCACGAGGACGAGGCCTGCGCTGTTTTCCACTTTCAGGATGTAAGCTGGCTTCAATCACTGCCCAGAACATCCCCAGGCTGGAAGACAGACTTGACGGTGCATTAACAAGACTAAACTCTCGCTTCGTTCTGCTCAAGGCCAGACGGCTTCCCAGCTGACTGGTGCCCGAGCATCCGCGACTAAGAGCCACAGCGTCAGCCCGACCCCAGTGTTTACTTTCCTGTGACGTGAAACCTGCTGCCCTTTTTATTCATGCCAAATTTAGAAAAAGCCCAAACACACCTGAGATGACCTCTGAAGCTTCACTGTCTAATGCAGAGTAATAAACACATCCAATCGTGTCACCAGAGTTCTGAAGGTTTACATGGCTTGGTGGCCAGGTAAAGCCCTGGTAGTTCCGCCATCAAGAAGAGAAACTCAAGCCAGCGCCGCGGCTCACTAGGCTAATCCTCTGCCTCGCGGCGCCGGCACACCGGGTTCTAGTCCCGGTCGGGGCACCGGATTCTGTCCCGGTTGCCCCTCTTCCAGGCCAGCTCTCTGCTGTGGCCCGGGAGTGCAGTGGAGGATGGTCCATGTGCTTGGGCCCTGCACCCCATGGGAGACCAGGAGAAGCACCTGGCTCCTGGCTTTGGATCAGCGTGGTGTGCCGGCCGCAGCGGCCATTGGGGGGGTGAACCAACGGAAAAAGGAAGACCTTTCTCTCTGTCTCTCTCTCACTGTCCACTCTGCCTGTCAAAAAACAAAAACAAAAACAAAAAAAAAAAAAAAACAAAAAAGAAGAGAAACTCTGGGCTGGTATTCGGCACAGCAGCGGAGGCACCGCCTGGGATGCTGCTTCCTGTACCACAGCGCTGGATTCACGTCCCAGCTGTGCCTCCAGTGCCAGCTTCCTGTTCACCTGGGAGGCAGCAAGTGAAGGGTCACGTCCCTGGGTCCCTGCCACCCCGTGGGAGACTCGGACTGAGTGTCTGGCTCCTGGCCGTGGCCTGGTCTAGCCCTATACGTGGGTGTTTTGGGGAGTGACCCGAAGAACGGAAGACCTGTCTCTCTGCCTTTAAATGAATAAAAGCAGACACCCTGTTAGAAAGGACCCGACTCCTGTAGGCCCAAGACCCGCACCCCTGAGGTCCACAAAGAGTTCACACAACAAGTCTATGATGAAGGAAACTGCATGGATTTCAAAAATGTTTGCATCAAAGCAAACATTTTAATTCTGCTTTTCCACTATCTGCAGTTCTTTCAAGTCTGCAAAGAGAAGTCGAAAGAAACGTGCTCTGGACGTAAGGATGATGTGTCTTTTCAAAGACCGATTCTGCATCCCTGCACTGAAGCGCTTTTAAAAAATGCAGGTTGCTGAAATGCTGATTCCTAAGGCTCAAGCAGGGACTATGGATGAAGGAGAAAGCCACCGCGCAGACTGGAATCCAAGGAGGACGCCCAGGGGAATCGCAGGGGAGACCAGCAAAGCATTTGGGAAGGAGCCACACACCTGCAGGAGCCACTTAGCAGTGACGTCAGCCGTGACTCCTGGCTCTCCTCGCAAAGCCCTGGCTGAGGGCAGGCCACGGTGGGCCTCCTGAGTCCGGCTCGCTGGCTCGCTCGCTCGCGGGAGGCTGACCGCCGACCTCCCGTCAGCCGCCTTGCTGTGCCAGCGTCCTCACCGCCAGGCTGACTTCCAGGAGCTCCAGCCAGGGGCCTGAGGGGCTGCTCCCGAAGCACCCAGCTGCTTCCCGATGTGTCGAAGTGTAAGACCACGCACTATCCACCGTCCTGCAGAACCAGGACTGCCAGCCGCCCCGCCTGGAATCCCAGACACGAGCACACGTTCAGAGATGCCGCCTCTACTTCCGGTCTCAGGATCCCCGCTCACGGGGGGGGGGGCGTGTGCTCTGGACCACCAATACTCAGACAAGGCCATCTGGACAAGGACGCATTTAGTGGGGATGAAAACCATTATTTAAAAAAAGAAAAATGCAAAATTTTATTTATGTATTCATAAAAAGATGTACACCAAGTAGGCCTTTAACATGTACAAAGCAAACCTCTACTTGCAAAGTTAAATATATGAAAGTACAAAAGTCAACTGAATTATCAAAAGAGGAAGCTTTTTATTTTTTTCACTAAGTACAATTAGTTTCCCTGATTATTAGCCCATAATCAGTGTCACCTAAAATCCAGGAAGATATGTACACAGGGGAACCAACCCAGTATCCATCCGTCTGTCTGTCTGTCTGTCTATCTCTCTCTCTCTATAAATATATATATATAAGGACCACTGAACCCAGGAAAACCAGAGCTGAGCTTATTAAATTACTGTCTCTGTTTCAGAAACTCTTACCATTTGAAAGAAAGAAGAGGAAGATCTAGCAGTGGAGGACTTGTATAATAACTTAAAAAGATAAGAGCTTGTAGTGATAAAATAAATCTTTGCACCTCCCCAGGAACTTCAGGCAGTTAGCCTTTCTGCAGCTTCCTAGTCCAGGAGACGACCGGGCCAGTCACTTGCCATAGGGCTGGTCGTGGTGCATTTCCGGGCTGTAAGTCAGCAGCACAATCATGACCCAGAGATGAAGCAAGGCCTGAGGACAGACAGACACGACTTAGGGTCAGCAAGAGCTGGGTCTTTGTCACAGACGCAGGGCCCAGTGCTCGCTGTGTGTGTGCCCTGGCTGGAGGGCACCGTGTGTGGAGCGTGGCAGGGCCTCCGCACACGTTTACTGGACAGAGAACCAAGGTGACTGAGAAACACTGTGTAAGCAACGAGCACTGGAGGGCAAGGAAGCCTGCCAGGGCCACAGGACTCCCCGCTGAGAGGCGTGAGGGCCTGCACTGCCGCGTCCGCACGCACACGCGTGTGTGCATGGACGACCGAGCAGGCGCTCATCACGCAGAGCAGAAAGCGAGATCAGAAGTGCCTGCACACGGAAGTCGGCTGGAAGGGCTTAGAACAGTCTGGCTGGTGCTTTGAAGCCTTTAGCCAAGATTTGGGGAAGAGGAGCTGGGAGACTCTTCTTGACAGGAACAGAGGGTCGGGTTTTGGAGGGGGATCTACACACACACACACACACACACACACACCCCGTCTGTGACCCTGGATGCCGAATTTCCACTAACGCCCTCAGGGCAGCACTAAATGGTTCACGCCAACCACCTTCTGGTGTCACTCGGCATCTCCAACACCTGGGCTGTCGGCCTCTAGGGGGCGCTATTCTGAATCTCTGAATCCTGTCTGACACCATTCCTTTTGTTTGATTCTTCCCATCCTTCCTTCTTTAAAACTTCTTATTTAAAGGCGTACTCTTCCCTCTAGTGGATGACGGAGAAATTTCCTTTTCAGTAGGTTTTTCTTTCTTTTTAAGAAAACAGCCCATCTCAAGTCAACGCAACCTTTTCTGGATAGACCCAATCAGGACGAGAGAGGGCTCCTGGGGACCCCTTCTCCTTGGAACCCCCAGCTACCAACACTACTTAATAAGTGAAGGAATCAGCAAAAAATAAACTAATTTTGAGATTCTTTTAGAAATACTTAAAGCAACTTGACAACATCAAGATAAAATGAAACCAGCAGTTCTGCACTGTATGCTTATCACGGGCAGGACTTAGCAACGCAGGGAACATTAAACTGCGCTGAAGTTAGATTTACTTGTAGGAAAGGACTACAAGTTCCTATTCTGTTTCTATTTAGACACACGAATTATTCATTTACCTACTTTAAGAACAAAAAATCTTCAAGATAAAGCATGAGTTCTTCTAATCTTTCAAAATGGATCGCCCAGATAGCGGCGAGGGCAGCCACGGGAGCGAGCGAGCGAGCAAGCGAGCACTGCCCTCCGCGACAGGCTTACTCACCATGTAGATGATGACAAACACCCGGGCCACGGGGTACCTCCGCAGGAAGATTCCCAGGCGGATGCTGTGGGAGAAGGGAGGGTTACACTCCACACGAAGCCTCCGACTGTGGAAAGTTCACCCACTCCCACTATCTGTGTGGCCTCCCCAGAACGATTTTTCTAGAATACTGTTAAATGGTGACTTCAAATAACCATGTAGAAATGCCGGAGCGGTAGGCAAATCCTTGGCTCGTGACTGAGGCACCGTGGAGCTCAGAACTTGAGCACGAGGTGTTTCCCTTCATGCTCGGGCCACAACCACAAGGCACCTCTCTCAATCATTCTTCTTTCAGGAACTGAAGAAGTTGTGAGGGCTAGGGTGGATGTTAAACATGTGAACGGGAGGGACAGTCCTGGCCGGCGCTGACGTGCGGACAGCTGACCTGCAAGCTTCCACGTGGCTATGAAGCTGCAGAAACTTGGGGAGGCTCAAGTGAGCACCTGGAGGAACAGCAGCTCGGGCAGACCCCGACCACGCCCTTCCAAGGTGGATAACTGCACAAGAAAATGCACCTTTCTACTGCTGCTTTCCCTGCCACGGACACGACGCCCACACACAGGCTCTCCAACAATCGTGCCATACGCTGAACTAAATGATCCATTAAGAGGTGAGTGACACGGAGACAGTGGCTCTGGGAACCCGGGCTCGAGGCCTCAGGGGTCTGACTGTACGAGTCTAGGTGCTGATCACCACAGTAAAAAAGATCACCATTATGTGGTAGTTCATTCAAACTGTGTTTAATTAAACACTAGAAAGAACAACTGGCAGAGAAGGTTATTTAAAACACGAACTTCATCAAGGCTATGGGTAAACTGTTAGAACATATCCTTGATAAGGCAAATTTTTGCTAGTTTAAAAACGTATATATAAAGGTAGATAACGTCTAAGCTGTTTATTTCTGTAGCATCTATAAAAGATACAGTAAAAGGAGAAGAGTCCAGTGACGCATGAGCACGGAGGCTCTGTCATTCCAACCCTGTGGCAGAGTGCTAGGCTAAAACACCCACAGGAGCACTCTCACAGGAGGCGGAGGCTGTCCCGATGAAATTTACTGAGTTTGTTGCAGAAAGAACAGAAATGGCCGCGGTTAATCATCTTCAGTCAAACGCAGGCACTCGCGGAGCTCCTGAAGCCACCGCGTGACACTGACCTATCATACACAGAGCAAGATGAATGTCACCCCATACACCAACACCTCCTGTGGGGCTCACACCACTGCAACCACGGGAAAACCTGTAAGAACAGCAGCCACCACCACTCCTCCGGCAGGCACTGCTTACCTAAACTGGTCGATGGAGCTGGCGGCTTTGCGAACTTTTCCATACATTCCTGCCAGGTTAGTCTCTGTGTCATTAAAAAGAACAGGAACATTTCGCAGACGTGTGCCTGTTTAAGTAAGAAAATAAATGAATGTACTGACACCAAAGTCAACTTTCTACAAAAGTGACGGCTGGAAATACACTCGGCCACAAGTGGAAGAAATTCTCACGGCCGACTTTCTAAGCACTGGCCCCAAAGATGAAGCCAGGTAACTCTGGTTAGACAAAATGTTTGAACTTCTATTTCTACAAAAATAAAACCTTAAAAATTAAGAAAACAATTTTAGCAAAAATGAAAGAGAGAACAAATGCCAGGCGTTGGTCAAGAGTCAGTGTCAACGGCCCTTCCATTGCCCTAACTGGACAGCAGCGGAGCCCTCCACGAGGTGGGGACCCCCAAGGCGCGCCTCCCACCCTGACTCCCTGCACGTTCCAGACTCATCTTTTTTTTTTTTTTTTTTTTTTTTTTACAGGCAGAGTGGACAGTGAGAGAGAGAGACAAAGAGAAAGGTCTTCCTTTGCCATTGGTTCACCCTCCAATGGCCGCCGTGGCCGGCGCACCACGCTGATCCGAAGGCAGGAGCCAGGTGCTTCTCCTGGTCTCCCATGGGGTGCAGGGCCCAAGCACTTGAGCCATCCTCCACTGCACTCCCGGGCCACAGCAGAGAGCTGGCCTGGAAGAGGGGCAACTGGGACAGAATCCAGTGCCCCGACTGAGACTAGAACCTGGTGTGCCTGTGCTGCAAGGCGGAGGATTAGCCTAGTGAGCCACAGCGCCGGCCCAGACTTATCTTCTTTTCAAGCACAAACCCTCTGTAGTTTGTCCCAGTCCCGTTCAGATGACACTCAGCTGAGGTTCCCTGTGCTGTCCGTTACCTTCGCCACTGTCCACGCCAGGCATGTGAATGGAGGAGCCGCCGCTGGAGCTGCCCGGGGCCACGCTCATCTGCTGCTCCAGGCGCTCCAGCTGGAAGACCAGCGCGTTCTTCTCGGTGCTCAGGCTCTCCAGCATGGTCTGCTTCTGGATCAGGGTCTCCGTGAGCTGGCGGAGGCGGTTCTCCAACTCGGACTGGCTGCTGTGGCTCAGGGCTTTATTGGTGAGCTGCAAGGCCAAGTGTCCATCCGATTATTGTAGAGGAGAGAAGCCGTGCTACACGGAAATCACATCACTGCACTCTCACAGGTCACTGTGCCATTCACTGATTTCTCAAACTCGGTAACGGTTCGTCCACTGTCCACAGAAGTGAGTTCAGACTGAACCCGTGAGTCACAAAACCAATTTGCTGGGCCAGAAGTCGGCTTTAAAACCAGAACAGAATGGGATTTTTTTTTTTTTTTTTTTTTTTTTTTTGACAGGCAGAGTGGACAGTGAGAGAGAGACAGAAAGAATGGTCTTCCTTTTTTCGGTTGGTTCACCCTCCAATGGCCACTGAGGCCGGCGTACCACGCTGATCCGAAGCCAAGAGCCAGGTGCTTCTCCTGGTCTCCCATGTGGGCACAGGGCCCAAGGACTTGGGCCATCCTCCACTGCACTCCCGGGTCACAGCAGAGAGCTGGACAGGAAGGGGAGCGACCAGGACAGAATCCGGCGCCCCGACCGGGACTAGAACCCGGGGTACCAGCGCCGCAGGCGGAGGATTAGCCTAGTGAGCCACGGTACCGGCTGGGATATTTTCTGATTCACAAAACACACAGCATGTGAGAATATGATTTTGTGCAGCCTGGTGTTGGACATGTGAGTGTGAGACACGATGCAAACCATTTCATGCTGAGGTACTATGGTCAAACGCCCTCGCGAGCAGGGTGCGGGAGGGAGCTCAATCATCCCCCGCAGCTCGGCGGGTGAGGCAGGGCAGAGCTCAGTCTCAGGTCTGCGTCCCTGCTCTGCAGTTTTCAAGCTGTCTGACCACGCACGGACTGTTCCGCCTCTGTGCATCGGCTTCCTCGTGTCAGTGCGGACAACAGCCGTCACAGGAGGAGCATGGAGGCATTAGACGGGAGAGTTCTTGCAGGGTCTGGCTGAATTGGCACTTCCCATGCCATCCTGTACTGGACATTGCCTGTCATCTCATCCACTCGAGCCTAGGCCGGGCTCAGCCCACCTGAGCCTCGGCACTGCCAGTCACCTGATGGCACTGACTCGTGGGAGTTCCTTTTGCCTCCTCACTGGAACTCAGAGTGAGCTCTGCCAGACAGGAGTCACTGTCATTGGGGGCCAGCACTGTGGCGCAGCGGGTTAAAGCCAGGGCCTTTAGTGCCAGCAACCCACATGGGCACTGGTGTGAGTCCCAGCTGCTCCACTTCCAATCCAGCTCCCTGCTAATACACCTAGGAAAGCAGCAGAGGATGGCCTAAGCCCTTGGGCCCCTGCACCCACATGGCAGAACCAGAGGAAGCTCCTGGCTCCTGGCTTCAGCCTGGCCCAGCCTCAGCCGTTGCAGCCATTTGGGGACTGAACCAGCAGATGGAAGATTTCTCTCTGCACCCTTCTATTCTCTGTAACTCTGCCTTTCAAATACACAGATCTGTTTTTTTAAAAAACAGTTACTGTCGTCATCAATACAGTTTTGGAAACAGGCTGATGATTCAATCTGCATTTAAAACCCAGCCCTGCCAAGCTGTGATCTGGGAAAGCTATGGAATCCAAGCCTCGGTTTCCTTGCTCACAGGATGTGCGCTTACGTCACAGGAAGTCACAAAAGCAACATCTACATGGTACCTGCTACTCGGAAGGCACTTCAAAAATGGGCTTCTCTCCTTCCGAACCACCTACACACACCTCACAAACTAAGCATGGAGTCAGGGCATAATAACTACCAAATGGAATTATATGGCATAAAAGCTAAGGTTTACTATTTTAAAAAGAATGCTTAAGATTGTACTGTGACACGCTCATTAACACCCTCCTTACGTCAGTGTTTTTTAACTGAGGAAAATTTACTTATAGTGCAAGACCCAGATTTTATTTATTTTTTTTTTATTTATTTATTTTTTTTTAATTTTTGACAGGCAGAGTGGACAGTGAGAGAGAGAGAGACAGAGAGAAAGGTCTTCCTTTGCCGTTGGTTCACCCTCCAATGGCCGCCGCGGCCAGCGCGCTGCGGCCGGTGCACCGCGCTGATCCGATGGCAGGAGCCAGGAGCCAGGTGCTTTTCCTGGTCTCCCATGGGGTGCAGGGCCCAAGCACCTGGGCCATCCTCCACTGCACTCCCTGGCCATAGCAGAGAGCTGGCCTGGAAGAGGGGCAACCGGGACAGAATCCGGCGCCCCGACCGGGACTAGTACCCGGTGTGCCGGCGCCGCTAGGCGGAGGATTAGCCTAGTGAGCCGCGGCGCCGGCCCAAGACCCAGATTTTAAATATACAAGGAATTTTCACAAATGTGCTAGCTTTGTAACCAACACCCAGAACAAAGCATGGTGCCATCATCCCAAACATTGTTCTTTTTCTTTTTTTTAAAGATTTATTTATTTGAAAGGCAGAGTCACAAAGAGAGATACAGAGAGAGAGAGAGAGAAATCTTCAATCTGCTGGTTCCCTCCCTAAATGGCCTCAATGACCACAGCTGGGCCAATCTGAAGCCAGGAGCCAAGAGCTTTAGCCAGGTCTCCCACATGGGTGCAGGGCCCAGGCACTTGGGTAATCCTCCACTGACCTCCCAGTCACATTAGCAGAGAGTTGGAGAGGAAGCAGAGCAGCTAGGAGGCGAAAAACGGCACCCATGGGCTGCCAATGCCACAGGTGGCGGGTAAACCTGCTATACCACACCAACGGCCCCTTTGTTTTTAAGATTGATTTATTTCTTCAAAATGCAGAGTTATAGGAGAGAGAGAGAGAGAGAGAAGGAGAGAGAGAGGGAGGGAGAGAGAGAGAGAAATTGATTTTCCATCCACTGATTCACTTTGGCACGTGGTCTTGCCAGGCTCTTTAACTTTAGCCATGCTAGGGGTATGTAGTACTAAGCTCCCAGTCATGTGCTTATTTGGCCCTTCATATGTCTTTTCTTTTCTTTTTTTTTTTGACAAGCAGAGTGAGACAGTGAAATAGAGAGACAGAGAGAAAGGTCTTCCTTTTTCCATTGGTTCACCCCCCAAGTGGCCGCTACAGCCAGAGTGTTGTGGCTGGCGCACTGTGCCGATCCGATGCCAGGAGCCAGGTGCTTCTTCCTGGTCTCCCATGAAGGTGCAGGGCCCAAGGACCTGGCCATCCTCTACTGCACTCCTGGGCCACAGCAGAGAGCTGGACTGGAAGAGGAGCAACCAGGACAGCATCCGGCACCCTGACTGGGACTAGAACCCGGGCTGCCCGTGCTGCAGGCGGAGGACTAGCCTAGTGAGCTGCAGCGCCGGCATATGTCTCCTTTTCTAACATCTGTCTAAGTATGCTGCCCGTTCTGATCACTGAGCCTTATCAGCTACCTGTATAGTAAATATCCTCTCCTAGTCAGTGACTCACCCCTATTCACTTTTTTTAAAGATTTATTTTATTTATTTGAAAGACAGAGTTAGAGAGGTAGAGACACAGAGAGAGAGGTCTTCCATCCACTGGTTCACTCCCCAAACGCCTGCAATGGCCAGAGCTGCACTGATCTGAAGCCAGGAGCCAGGAGCTTCTTCCATGTCTCCCATGTGGGTGCAGAGGCCCAAGGACTTGGGCCATCTGCTGCTGCTATCCCAGGCTAGAGCAGAGAGCTGGATGGGAATAGGAGCAGCTGGGACTAGAACCACCACCCATATGGGATGCTGGCGCTTCAGTCCAGGGCTTTAACCCACTGCACCACTGCGCTTGCCCCCTTTATTCATTTTTGTAATCATGTATTTTGATGAGCAGAAAACTTTATTTATTTGAAAAGCAGAGTCACAAAGAGAGATACAGACCTCTCAGGGTTTTCTCCAATGGTGAGTCCATCTTGTGTCTTCTCTAAATCGTCTACCCTAAACTGCACTAACGGCCTCCCACACCTTCTCCTGGAAGCTTCATACCTCAGGCCCTCATTCAGCCCCAATTAACCTCTGTAACTGTGAAGTCTAACCAGGAGCTAAGGACTAGGGCTCCTCTTCCCTGTGCGTTTCCATCCGCTCCCACAGGGTGGTTTTGCAGAATGAAAACACGTTCCAGCAGGCAACCGGACTGCTCTGAAGCCGCCTGCTGAGCCGCCAGGCCCGCGGGCGGCCCGCACGCAGGAGCAGGAGCTCCCCTGCTCATGCACAGCCAAGGCTCACACTCCGGCTTCTCGCAGTCTCGTGAGCATGCTCACCTCTTTTTTCAATCGTGAAAGTCCATCTTCTGAGACAAAGGTTTTCCTGCTTTAATTAGATGAAAAACAGAGAAACCTTCCGTGCTTAAGTCCTGCTTAACAACAGCAGCACAGTACTTTAGACAACCGGCAGCTTCTCCTTCCTTCCTTCTCTGACTCTGCGGCACATGAGTCCGTAGCAGTTCACAGATGGGGCGGGGGAAGGGCATGCAAGTCAGCTGCTATCCAACGCTCAGCAAACTTAAGGCAAAATATTTTAAAACATTTTAAATTACGGGCTCCTATTACGTCTGAAACTTAAAAAGACTAAAATTATTGGACTTTTCAGAGTTCAAACTAAGTCACTAGCTAACTGCAAAAAAGAATTAATCAGGGGCCAGCACTGTGGCGTAGTGGGTAAAGCCGCTGTCTGCAGCGCCAGCATCCCATATGGGCGCCAGTTTGAGTCCTGGCTGCTCCACTTCCGATCCAGCTCCCTGCTATGGCCCAGGAAAGCAGTGGAAGATGGCACAAGTTCTTGGGCCCCTGCACCTGCCTGGGAAACCTGAAGAAGCTCCTGGCTCCTGGCTTCAGATTGGCACAGCTCCAGCCATTGCGGCCATCTGGGGAGTGAACCAGCAGATGGAAGACCAATATCCCTCTCTCTGCCTCTCCTTCTCTCTCTGTTTTAACTCTTTCAAATAAAATAAATAAATCCTTAAACCAAAAAAGAATCATTCTCCATGCAAATTATGTAAATGACTAGTGAGTCCAGCATAAATTAAACTGATCACCAAACTATAGGGAAGGAAAAGACAACATAAAAATACAGTGTATGAGACTCTTTTAATGACAAAGGCTTTGGTAAACTGGGTGGTAAGCTTAACGGTGTCATTTTCTGTGTTTTGTTATTTTCACAGTTAAGAAAGACCTTGGAGACTTTATGCAAGAATCATCAGTTGTGAAGAGGAGGATTTGTTATTGGATTTTTTGTTAGGTGACAGAAAACAAGATTATGAAACTAGGAACCAGCATAACCACACTGAGCCCAGAGCCATGAAAACTGGAGAAGTCTCCTCTTCCCGGGTCACTCTGGCTATGGGATCCCTCTAACAAGCCACAGAGCAGCCAGTGCAGACTCAAACGGCACCAGGCTCGAAATGATTCACCTCCAGCGCAACAACAGAATCTGGGGGAAACGAGGTCTTGCCTACCACGCCTCACGAACGACACCCTCACCGCAGCCAGGAGCAGCAGGAACAGCCTACCTGGCTCCTGAGCTTCTGAATGTCTTCCTCTCGATCCTTGATTCTGCTCTGCAGCGTGTTCTTTGTTCGATGCAGATCGTCTTCTACATAGCGGAACTCCTATGAAGTGAGTCGGGATAAGCAAACGCCAAGTCAGTTTCCTTATCCACCCCCAGCAAAGGGTTAAAGGGGTGGGGGGCGGGGGCAGAGGAGCGGGTGGGAGAGAGGGAGGGAGAGAGAGAAAGAGGGAATCTTTCATCCACGGGTTCATTCTCCAAATGGCTGCAGAGGCCAAGGGGCCTGGGGAGCATTTCAGAGGCAGGTGTCTAGCATGGTGCTTAGACACTGCCTGCTCATTAAGCATCCCATATCAGAGTGCTTAATATATAACTTAGTTATAAGATCAGCTGTCCTAATTCATTCAAGGCTACTAGGAATGAAATGGCCACAGCTTGATGCCCTTGACGGTTGGCGAGATAATCTGTCTATTGTGGCAGACGGCCTTGCGGCACCCTCTCCCATGCCCTTTATAAATGAGGGAGGAAGGTAGGGGAAAGTGGCCGTGCGGTGACCACAGGCCGTCTCCCCAGTGACCAGAGGTTGTAGAGGTGAAGAACCAGGGCTTGGGATCAAACACACTCCTCAGTAATTTCAGTAACTCTAACCCTAAATTGTGTGCTAGCCTAGAGCTTGAATGAAGTCAGGCAAGGCCACGTTAAAGTCTGTCATCTCCTTTCTCGCTCCTCTCACTTTTCCCATCTGTTCCGTGACCAGCCTGAGCCAGGTGTCTGAAGTCGTCCCCGGCAGTTTGACCGCCCCCATCTCCTGTACTTCCTCCTGCGGCTGCTTCTCCCTGCTGTGTGCATGGTTAGCGCAAGGCTGGGCAGCCCCAGGCTCTCCTCCCTGCTGTACACTGTATTTCAGTGATTCGGCGTGACTTCGGATCGGCATGCACTTTGGTCTTACGTACTGACTGATTCTGCGTCCACGTACCCATCGTGCACTCTAGTAGTGCCCTGGTGCAGTCGGCTGTGAATCTGGAAGCATTTCTTGTTGTGTGTGTGTGTGTCTCTCTCTCTCTCTATCAGTGATGGAGCAAAACCAGTGCTATCCTCAAGTCAGATGAGCATTTGACAGGCTGCTCAACAACCTTTTTTTTTTTTTTAAGATTTATTTTATTTATTTGAAAGGCAGGTTTACAAAGAGAGAGAGAGAGGCCTTTCACCCACTGGTTCACTCCCCAAATGGTGACAACTGCTGGGGCTGGGCCAGGCCAAAGCCAGGAGCTTCCTTTGGGTCACCCACGGGGGTACAGGGACACGAGTACTTGGGCCACCTTCCACTGCTTTCTCAGGCACGTTTGCCAGGAGCTGGATCAGAAGTGGAGCAGCCAGAACTTGAACCGGCATCCATATGGAACGCCAGCACTGCAAGCAGTAGCTTAACCTGCTTTGCCACAGCATCCGGCCCCTCGACAACATTAATTACTGAGAAATTGCAAACTGAACACCATATACCTACTAGAATAGCTGCGGCTAGAAAGACTGACAGTACCGAGTATCAGTGAGGATGTGGGGAAACTGGAACTCCTTGTTATTGCTAGTGGAAACGCAAAACAGTGCAAATGTTTTAGAAACAATGCAGAAAACAATTTGGCTGATTTTTTTTTCTCCTTTAGGTTAGATACACACTTACTAGATGATCCAGTGGTCCTGTTCTTACATATCTACTAAAATAAATAAATAAATAAAAGCATAAGACCAAGGGACCGGCATTGTGATATAGCTGGTTAAGCTGCTACGTGTGGTGCCAGTATCCCTCATGGGCACCAGTTTGAGTCCTGGCAGCTCCACTTCAGATCAAGCTCCCTGCTAATGCACCTGGGAAGGCAGTGGAAGATGGCCCAGGTACTTGGGTCCCTACCCACGAGGGAGACCAGGATAGAGTTCCAGGCTTATGGCTTCAGCCTGGCCCAGCCTCTGCTGTGGCAGCCATTTTGAGAATGAACCAGGGATGCAAGATCTCTCTCTCTCTCTGTGTGTCACTCTTTCAAATAAACAAAATAAATTTTGTTTTAAAAATAAAATATTTAGATTCAGGGAGCAGACAACTGCTAGCTGAAGAATGACGTAAAATTTTAAACAAGATCAATAGGAAGAGTCTGTTATAAGCACTTTTTTCACTCAAACAGCAGTTAATATGGCGCTAACATGGTATGCTATGTACATATACACAGATTTACTGTTGTTTCTGGAAAGTATAATGTAATAAATACTCATGCCGGCTGACTGATCTAGTGAATTCTGAAGTTTTCTACAGAATTTTCTGACAAAAGGTAAAATACAAACGCAGGGTAGCGGGAAGAAAGCGGGCGCTCAGACAGGAATCCTGGCTCTGTTCCATTCTGACTAGTTGTCCAGTCTTTGCAAAGTCTCATTACTATTTTGGGCCTCTATTAAAGAAAAAAACAAACCCTCAGAGGGTGGGATGCTCAGGCATGTGGGACCGTAAGGGCCCCCACCCCCCGCTGGGCCCACTCCCGGCGTCCCGGCGAGCCAGGCCCCGCCCGCACGACCAGAGGCTGGGTCTTCCCGGGAACGGAAGGCTCACCTGCTTCAGCCGGTCCAGCTCCGTCTCCAGCTCTTGTCTGGACGCTCTCTGAGCAGCTACTTGCTCCTGCAGCTCCTGCAGCTGCTCTCTCGCCGCCTCGGCCTCACTGACCTGCTGGGCCTCCGCGTCCTACAAGCAGAAGCCTTCACGTGAACCCAGCAACCAACCATTCAGCTCAGAGTTTCCTGAGGGGTCTTCAAAGAGTTCCCGGAAAAGAGAATAATCTTTGAGTCCAGTTTCCACAGCTTTCTGAAGTAGCCGCCTGCTGTGTGCTGTGAACTGGGCTCTGCGAGTGCGGAGGGGATGGAGAGGAGAGACGCGGCAGCAGCTCGGCAGCTCAGCACACCGACACCCGGCAGGGCGAAGGGCGGCGCACAAGCCGTCTGGCTTCCTGGGGAGGAGCCGCACGGCTCTGTTCTAGCTGCCAATGGCAAGCAGAACAGGCCACACCCGAGCGGCCGCGCCGCACCAGGCGCCGCACCAGCTCCCGGCTCAGGCAGGGTAGAACCCTGAGCGCAGAGGACACGGCGCTCCCGCTCCCACCTCAGCGGCGCCTGTTCTGCTTCTAGCTTTGTTACCTCTGATTCACACCTCCCACACCTCTTGATCTCATTTCTTCAAACTCCAAACCACCTTCCGGATTTCCTGTGGGATCTACCATTGGCAAAGAGCGCGGCTGGAGGTCTCGGTACTTTTCCTATGGGCTTCGGCATAACCCATTCAGACAGCACGCGAGGGGCTACAGCCAGCATCTCGACTCTGCTCGTCACCTTCCAGTTCTCTCAGCACTCACCTCTGCAAACTCCAGAAGCTGACGCGCTGCTGGGAACGACTTAGAGGAACAATGCTGCCAGATAATAATCCCAGCGCGTGCAGTTCTAACTCACACAGCCCCGTGCAACCCTTCTGAGATTCTGGGGTTGGTGGAAGGTAGGTGAATCTCTGTCATCAACTTGCCTACAGGAGGCAGATTCCTCAGAGGCGAGCACGCAGGCGGTTAAGAACACACGTTCCCGAGTTAGGACGGGCCGGGGGTCTAACCCTGGCTCTGCCACTGCCAGCCTCGGGGGGCCCATCTTCAGCTACACATGAACCCACCAGCCTCTCCCTCATGGGGCTGCAGCAGGAATCAATTTCAGCACCAGAAAGACACAGGCCAGGTGTGAATAAGTTTAGCATCTACCCAATTTTATGTTCACAGAACCCAATTTGTTGGACTTTGACGTCATTTACAGATTTAAAAAATCCTACTTAAGGGGCTGGTGTTGTAACAGTGGGTTAAGCCACCACTTGGGATGCTGGCAGCCCACAGTGAAGTGCCAGTTCAAATCCTGGCCACGCTGCTTCCAATCCAGCTTCCTGCTAATGCCCCTGGGGAAGCAGCGATGACGGCTCAAGTACCCGGCCCCCGTCACCCGTGTGGGAGACCAGGATGGAGTTGCTTGCTGTTGGTTTCAGCCTGGTCCAGCCCATTTGGGGAGTGAACCAATGGATGGAAGATGCCCCTGCACCTTTCTGTCTGTCACTCGGCCTTTCAAACAACAAAGCTGTTTTCTTAAAAAAGGATTCATTCATAAACAATCCTCAAGAAGAAAATCCAGGAGTGACGGCGGCTATGATTACTGAGGGCCTGTCACATGTCAGGAGCAAGGCGAGGCCTTCACTCCGCAGCGGGTACTGTGAACCTGTGTCTTCCAGACGTGAACGCTAAGCGCCTCAGGCAGGGAGCATCTATTGAGTGCCGAAGACGGGCTCACACCCAGGCCTGCCTAGTATCCTGTTCTCACAACGCCTATGCTTTTCTCTCTTTTATGTAGTGTACACCAACCCTCAGAGTGAGTGCATGGTGCACGGATGAATATCCTCACACAGTGTCTTTTTTTTTTTTAAGGAATGGCAGCTTGGGGCGAGCTTTTGCGCAGCGGCTGGCTAGCGTGCTGTTCGGAACGTCCCTTCCCGGGTGCCTGGTTCACGTCCTGGCGCTCCCCTTCAGTCCAGCTTCCTCTGATGTGCAAAGGCAGCAGTGACTGCTCCAGGAGCTGCCCCTGCCCAGGCGGGAGGCCTGGAAGGGGTTCCAGGGTCATGGCTCTGGTGTGGCTCAGGCCTGGCTGTTGTGGGCATCTGGGGCACATAGCAAACAGATTTCTTTCTTTCCTTTTTAAAGATTTATTTATTTGAAAGCCAGGGGTGGAGAGAGAGGGAGAGATACCAAGATCTCTGTCCACTGGTTCACTCCCCAAGTGGCCGCACTGGCCAGGGCTGGGCCAGGCCGAAGCCTGGAGCCAGGAACTCCATCTGCGTCTCCCAAGTAGGTGGCAGGGGCCCAAGCACTGGGGCCACTTCCACTGCCTTCCCAGCCACATTAGCAGGGAGCAGCCGAGACCTGAACAGGCACTCATCTGGGATGCGTGGCACAGGCAGCTTCTTAACCTGCTGGCCCATGATGCTGGCCCCCGGATGGAAGATTTCTGTCTAACTCTCTCTCTGCCTTTCAAATAAGAAGGAAATAAATCAATACAAGATTTAAGAAAGTGAGGTTCACTACCCGCCCTTTGTTTCCTCATCCTCAGAGACTCTCTCCTGTAATATTTAAGTCAAAGGCCCCTGTTTAAGTGAAATGAATGGTCTTGTTTTACTTTTGGATTAAATACACTAATTAAACTATATGTAAGGGCTTCAAAAGTTTATGGAAATGCACATTTTGAAAAAACTAAGCATGGGTTTTAACATGTTTTTGCACCAAAATAAACTCATCTTTTAATTCGACTTTTCCATAACCTTTTCGCTTTGCAAACTGAAAGATCACGCTTAAGACTACAAGGCCATCTCCCAGTCCATTCTAATATCAGAAACCATCCCAGGTTCACAGGAAAGCTCGAACTGCACTTGCTTTTAGCCATCAGAAGGTCGTATCCTCGAACACAAAGACCCTTTCTGGCTCCCGCTGTAACTCCAAGCCTGGCACACGGCAGGCACCTGCGAATGCACGAATCTGGTGGCCATGTTCGTTATTCCAGTAACTCTACAGTCACTCCACGGTCAACGCAGCTCCCAGGCCAGCGGGGTTCTCCGTGATTTCACTAATGGCCTTACCCACAACAGACTCCACGCCCTCTCAGCCGTCAGCAGCCCGGGCTAGCTGGCTGCTGCGACGCTGACCCGCAATGGGGCTTACCTGTAACTCAGACCTCAGCTGGTGGATCTGGCCCATCAGCTTCTGTATCTCCTCCCTCTGCATCTCCTTCTCGTGCCGAAGTTCCTCCAGTTCCATGCTGTTAGCGGTGCTGCTGTCCAGGCCTTCAAATCCAGAGCCTTCCTTTAAGCTGTTAATCAATTTTTCTTTAGACTGTTTAAAAAAATAAACACGTTTCAGCAAAGCAGAGATTACTGGGTATACTGAGTATCACCTGCCACACAGAATCGAGCCCACCTGTCAGCAAGATTATTCTAATAATCCACAGACGATTACACCCAGAGGGATAAGATTCAAGGAGGTCCTTGCTGCACAGGGACCTGGATTCTAGTCTCCATGGTCACATTCTAGTTGCAAACTGCCAGAAACACACATTTCTCACGCCTTCCCCTACTACAGTCCCCTCAGCTAGGCTTCTGGAGCACCCACAGCGAGCCGGGTGCTACGCTAAGTGCTCCGTGTAACAGAGATAGTGTCTCTCCCTCCAGCCAGTCCCCTCTGCCTGGCAAACTGCACGGGAAGTACCAGCACCCAGTAGGAGGCGGTGAACACGAGCTGAGAGACAGACAGTCAGGTCACCTGCAGAGGTCTAGGGCTGGAGCCGCTTCTGGGGAAGGGAACGCTTTATTTAAGGGACAGAACTTTTGCTGCCCTTGAAATGTGGCTAGAATTTTAAAAACCGAGCAGAAAACAGAGGGAAATCATAGGGCCCAAGGGGAAGTACCGCTGAGATGCAGCTTAGTGTGGCAGGGCCCACTGTGGGGGGTCCCAAGGCCAGGTTAAAATGTTCCCATTTCACCTGGTTGGCTGGAACCAAGACCAAGCAGTGGCGGGGGTGGGGTGGGGGTGGGGTGTCAATCCTGCAGCAGGTTGAGTAGGTGTTCCCAGGATGAGCTACAGCCAATTCTGCCTGTGGCCTGTTTTTGTAAGGTCTCTAAGCTACAAATGATTCCGACATCTTTATAGGACTATAAAAAATAAAAGCAGACTTTGTGATAGAGACCACGAAGTCTGCAATATTTACTATCTGGCCCAGCACAGGGAGACTTTGCTGACGTAGGTGCAATGGAGGCGTTGCAAGAAGAGGTTTGACTGAAAGACTGGTTTATAAAGGGCTCATTCCAGGGTAGTACTGGGAGGACCCGAAGTTACTCTCCTCCATCCACAACGCCTTTCGCATCTCTGTGTGATAGGGTTACGGGTGTTCCCATTTCCTTCAAACACTTTTGGTATTTCTCAAATTTTCTGTAAAAGATGTGATTATTCATATGATTTTATTAGCAACCATTTAAGCCCCCCTACACACACCCCCATCTACCCTTCGTCCTTTCCTCACGTCCAAGGTCAAGCAGCGCTGCCCTCCTGTGTGCACCTCCCAGTGCACCCCACACCTCCCCGCTGTCCGCTGTCCGGTCCCAGGGACCTCCCAGCTGCCAACTCCAAGGCCCCTGCTTAGCCATCGCCGCAGCAGGGCTGTCACGGCATCTGCGGCCCACCTGCCTCGCTGGGCTCCCAGGGATGGCGTCTGGCTCTTCCTGGTCCTTCACGTACTCCCCTCTCAGGGGTCTCCTTCATCGTCCTCTGCCATTGCCCGGGTTATCAAGGCAGATGTCTAGAGATGTCCAGGACTGTGTTCTCAGACTTCCCGGGGTGCACACCCTGCCTGGGTAACCCTGTCCATCTCCAAGCTCACACCTGGCCAAGGCCACACTATGGCGGGCGGCAGGCCTGTTTCTAATGACCTTCCCCACACCGGTTCACAGGCTCACAATCACCTGCCATCATTGCCTCCAGGCCCGAACCGCAGTCTCTCCCGTGGAGGGGATGGCGCTCAGACTCAGGCCAGAAGCCCGGACACCCTTTCCCTCCAGCCAGTGACAGCTCAGGTTTACTGTCCCACCTCCGACAGGTCCTGTGGCTGCCCTGTGTGGCATCCTTGTGGCTCCTCATTATTTCTCACGGCCACCTCTCTACCACCCACAGGCCCCTGGGCTCACCAGCCCACCGCTCTCCCTGCCGCCCTCAGCACCCTCCCCTGTCGCTTCCAGGATAGTCACAGCTCCTCTGTGCCCGTCCCTGCCCTTTATCTGCCAGCTCTGAGTCTCTGTGCTGCAGCCCCCGGCTCAGGTGCAGACTCCTCGGCCTGAAGCTCCGCCCTAGCAGGAGTCTCCCCCTCACCCTTCCTGACCACTCTGCACAGCAGGAGCCTGACGGCCCAGACACGTGCTGAGGGCTCCTCTCTGCAGCTGGCGCTGTCCCTGCACCGCATCAAGATCCTCACGGCACCAACAACCTCGGTCTCTGGTTACACTGAACACTCCGTAAGGAAGAGCACGTGTCCTTCAAGCTTTGTACGCTGAGCACCTGTGCCAGTGCCCAGTGAACAGGTAGGGGCTCTCAATGAACGCCTCTTCAATGAGTTAAAGCGTTAGAGTAATGCAAGAAAAACAGTAAGGGTTTTGAGGACATGGATATGATAAAAGGCACTCACAGCGGCAGGAGACCGGGGCTAAAGTGAAAGATAAGAGTCAGAATGCCTGCGGGAGGGAGGGGGGGCTCTTGGTGCCGCAGGTAAAGTCGCCGCTCGGGACACCAGGCATGCTCATCAGAGCGCCGGTTTGGGTCCTGCCTGCTCCACTTCCAATCCCACTCCCTACTAATGTGCATGGGACGACAGCAAATGATGGCCTAAGTGCTTGGGCCCCTGCCACCCACGTGGGAGACCCAAATGGAGTTCCAGGCTCCTGGTTTCAGCTGGCTGCAGCCATTCAGGGAGTGAACCAGTGGATGAAAATCTCTGTGTCTCCCTCTCTCTATTGCTCTGCCTTCAAGTAAATAAATCCTTGAGGGGAAAAAAACCACCTTAGGGATTTTAAGCTTTACTGTGAGATGGCAACAGTATTTGCCAAAACAAGAGAATGAAGGAGACGTTGGGTTGGGAGTTAGGGCCCCATCCCTGCAGAAAACACAGATAGAAACAGGGCTTGTGAAGTCAGAGTTGAAGGCACACTTGAAGTCACATGCAGACGACAGACACGGGCAGTTATGCCAATGCGTGCTAAGAAAGGACAATCAGCGTAGTCAGGACAGAACCCGAGAGGACTCTTCCTCTTTGGACACGGGAAGCAGGCCCGAGAGACAGAAACAGCAACAGACAGGTCAAACTGAGTCAAGGTGGGACGGGTTGCTTGAAGGCTGGAGTTTCAAAAAGGCGGTGGGGTGAGTGGTGTCAGATGCTCTACCTCGGGGCTGGCGCTGTGGCGTAGCAGGTTAGCTGCCGCCTGCAACTGGCATCCCGTACAGGCACCAGTTCGAAATCTGGCTGCTCCACTTCCAATCCAGCGACCTAATGCCCCTGGGAAAGCAGTGGAAGATGGCCCAAGTGCTTGGGTCCTGCACCCATGTGGGAGACCCTCAAGAAGCTCCTGGCTCCAGGTCTGGCCTGGCACAGCCTCGGTCACTGTGGCCATTTGGGGAGTGAACAAGCAGATGGAAGACCTCTCTCTGTCTTTTCCTCTTTATCTCTGACTTTCAAAAAAAAAAAAAAAAAAAAAACAAAAAACAAGCCTATGGATCCTATGGACATTCATATAGCAGGGACAGAAATTACATGAACAAGTTAGAGCTAACAAGCTCTGAAGAAATGAAACTGGGACAGACTATAACGATGGTTCTGTCAAGTCTGACAATACAAGAAAGGAAGACGATGGAGCAGCTCAAAGTGGCCAAGAGGCCAAGAAGCTGTTTTCCTCTCAGGATCTAGACTCCATCCCTCCAGAGTAACCAAGCATACTGTCAACCGAGGAAGAGGGCAGCGGCAGCGGGGCAGGTGTTACGGTGCTGCCCACATCCCATTACTGTCTCCCACACTGGAACGCCTGGTTTGAGGCCCAGATAACCCCCCTGCAATCCAGCTTCCAGGGAGGCAGCAGATGACGGCTCAAGTGCTAGGTCCCTGCCACCCACGTGGGGGTCCAGCATGAGGTTCTTGGCTCCTGGCTTTGGCCTGGCCCAGCCCCAGCTGTTCTGGGCATTTGGGGAGTGAACTAGCAGATGGAAGATACCTCTCACCTTTCTGTCCTTCAAGTAGATGAAAGCAAATAAAATAAACATTAGGAAATGAAGAAGAAGGAAGCAGCGGAGGGAGACCTGCAAGGGCAGAAAGGGGACGAACTCGTGGAGCAAAGGCTTAAATGAAGTGGGAGGAGAGGGACCAATGCACAGGCAGCAGAAATGCAGGCACGCGTCTTCCCTCTGATGAGAGGCGAAGGGACGGGAAGCTGCAAACTGTACGAGGTGACGCAGCCTTGCAGTGAAGTGGAGGGCAGGGTCCCCTACAGCACAGGGCGGGGGCAGAGTCGGGGAGGCGACCCTGGGAGCTCCACGAGGCCCCGACTCTGAAAAATCCAACAGGGACCAACAGGAGGAATCAGAGAGCCGCGCCCAACAGACACCCACGTCGCCCCAGGGCTCAGGGCGATGGGTGGGTCAACCCGCGGTAGGTGCTGACCGAATAAATCTGTTAAAAGGGAGGGAAAAACAAGGGCACTGTATCCTTTCCATGAGATTTCTGAGTACAGCAAAGCACTGGGAGTGAGCCAGACAAGTCGGGCCACAGCACCGGCGCTGCGTCTCGGGTCTGCCGCGTATCCGGCCCATCTCAACACTCAAAGCGTACACGTGACGCTCACTTGCAGTATTCGCGTTGCTTTCTGCTTGTAGTCCATCAGCTCCTGCTTCGAGGACTCCACGCTTGCCTTGTGCAGCTTGACTTGCTGCTGCAGGTCGTCCCCTCTCTTCTTCTCATCTGCGTACCTTCTCTCTGCCGCCATGACTGCTTCCGCCAAGTTCTGCCGCTCCACTTCCACTTTATTCAGACGTGCGGCAAACTCACTCTGAAACAATTTCACATCTCTGTTATTTTTCATATCTATATTATATTTACGTATTAGCTTTGGACTATATTTATTTATAACCATTCATTCAAACATCTCATAGGATTAATCAGCTCAGCCCAACAACATAATAAGGAAGAGAAAAAAATTCTTCATTTGTTAGGGGCTAAAGAACAGAGCAACTAAAGTTGTGGCTCCAAACACGGAAATGTACCAAAGTCCATTAGGGAGTCTGCCAGAAGCACAGCCCCTAAGGCCTTTCCTACGCTCACGGAGTCGGAATGTCTAAGACTGGGCTTGGAATCTGCTTCTAAAGAAACTCCCAGGGAGCCATAGGAAGGGAAGGGAAGGGGAGATGGGAGATGGGAGATGGGAGAGAGGAAGAGAGAGAGAGAGAGAGAGAGAGAGAGAGAGAGAGAGAGAGAGAAAGGAAGGAAGGAAGGAAGGAAGGAAGGAAGGAAGGAAGGAAGGAAGGAAGGAAGGAAGGAAGCCAGCCGGCGCCGCGGCTCACTAGGCTAATCCTCCGCCTTGCGGTGCTGGCACACTGGGTTCTAGTCCCGGTCAGGGCGCCGGATTCTGTCCCGGTTGCCCCTCTTCCAGGCCAGCTCTCTGCTGTGGCCCAGGGAGTGCAGTGGAGGATGGCCCAAGTGCTTGGGCCCTGCACCCCATGGGAGACCAGGAGAAGCACCTGGCTCCTGCCTTCGGATCAGCGCGTTGCACTAGCCGCTGGGCACCGGCCGGGGCAGCCATTGGGCAGTGAACCAACGGCAAAGGAAGACCTTTCTCTCTGTCTCTCTCTCACTGTCCACTCTGCCTGTCAAAAAAATTTAAAAAAAATAGGGCCGGCGCCGCGGCTCAGTAGGCTAATCCTCCGCCTAGCGGCGCCGGCACACCGGGTTCTAGTCCCGGTTGGGGCGCCGGATTCTGTCCCGGTTGCCCCTCTTCCAGGCCAGCTCTCTGCTGTGGCCAGGGAGTGCAGTGGAGGATGGCCCAGGTGCTTGGGCCCTGCACCCCATGGGAGACCAGGAAAAGCACCTGGCTCCTGCCATCGGATCAGCGCGGTGCGCCGGCCGCAGCGCGCCGGCCGCGGCGGCCATTGGAGGGTGAACCAACGGCAAAGGAAGACCTTTCTCTCTGTCTCTCTCTCTCACTGTCCACTCTGCCTGTCAAAAAAAAAAAAAAAAAAAAAAAAAAAAAATTTAAAAAAATAAAAAAAAAAGGAAGGAGATGGAGGGATGGAAGGATGGAGGGAGGGAGGGAGGGACTTCCCAGGTGAATCTGCTCCAGGTACTCAGTGTGAGGACACTGGCCGATGATCGATGGCCACGCAGTCTACAGAGAAGTCCGGCAGAAACCCGTGACAGAATCAGGGAAACAGCGAGACCTTGCTAGTATCACAGCTATGCTTTCCCTGATCCCAACTGTCCTAATAAGCTAGTCAATGTGCTTTTAGCTTAAGAAACTTTTAAAGCACACTCTAAAAACACAACATCACTTTTTGTCCATTTAGAAATAAATCCCAGTTCTGAAAATTGTCAGTTTTACTCTCAAAAGCTCCTTCCATCTGGAAGCCCTGGGAACAGAAGCTTTTAGAGTTACAAGCCCCGCACTAGAAGCCCAGGAATGTCTGATGCATTTCCCCCTCCTGCCTGTGGAGCATGTAAACTGTGTCCAACTGGAAGTGAATTTTTCATTTTATTCACTATAATTAAATTGAAATATAACAATTCATACTCAGTTCTGTTACTGGGAAACCTTTTTACATAACAAATATATTGAGATATAATTCATCTGCCATGAAGCTCACCCTGTAAGTCATAACTCAGTGGTTTTCAGTGTATCCACCCAGCTGTGCAGTCATTACCACTATTCGACTTCCAGAACATTCCCATCGGTCCTCTGAGAAATTAACTACCCATTCCTCAGCTTCACAGTGCCTGGCAATCAGTAATCTCTTTCTCAGCAGACCTGCCTATCCTAGACACTTCATATAAATGGAATCATATAATATGCGGCCTTTTGTTCTCAGCCTTATTTAAATTAGCCCCATGTTTTCAAGGATCATAGACAATGTAGCATCCAACACATTATTTGAAAGGCAGAGTTACAGAGCATGGAGGGGGAGACAGAGAGAGAGAGATCTTCCATCTCCTGGTTCACTCCCCCAGATGGCTAGGGCTGGGCCAGGCTGAAGCCAGGAGCTAGGAGATTCTTCCAAGTCTCCCACATGGGTGCAGAGGACCAAGCACTTGAGTTATCTTTCCCAGGCACATTAGTTAGAGAGAGCTGGATTGAAAGTAGAGCACAGCCAGGATTGGAACAGCCTCACATGGGTGCCAGCACCGCAGGCGGGGCCTCACCTGACCGAGTGGAGCTCCCTTGCATGGACAGAGGACAGTTCGCTTATTCATGTAGCAACTGGCAGGCCTCTGGACTGTTTCCAGGTTGGGGCTATGATGAGGAACACTGTGTGAATACTCACAGCTATGTCTTTCTGTGGCTCTACCTTTTCAGTTCTCTTGGGTTTACACCTAGGAGTAGAACTCCTGTGTTGTGTGTATTTATAATCTTTTTAGCAACTGCCTATTCCTGGAAAACTGAAAATGTTTAAAACACCTTGGGCAGGTGAATCTACCTGTTCACCTGTAAGTCTTATGAAATACAAATACCGATCACATATTCCCCAAGAAATTTTAGTAACTCAATGAGATGTGCCATGAATCTTTTACCATAGTTTAAAAAATCTGTATGCAAAAAAAGGTAAAACATCTCACTAATTTTTAAGATTAACTACATGTCAAACTCATAATATTTTTAATATCTGTGTGAAATAAAATATATTATTAAACTTCTTTTTTTTAAATTTTTGACAGGCACAGTTTGACAGTGAGAGAGAGAGAGGAAGAGAGAGAGAGAGAGAGACAAAGGTCTTCCTTTTTCCATTGGTTCACCCCCCAAGAGGCTGCTACAGCTGGCACGCTACAGCCGGTGCATTGCAGCCGGAGCGCTACGCCGATCCGAAGCCAGGAGGCAGGTGCTTCCTCCTGGTCTCCCATGCAGGTGCAGGACCCAAGGACCTGGGCCATCCTCCACTGCCTTCCTGGGCCACAGCAGAGAGCTGGACTGGAAGAGGAGCAACCAAGACAGAACCCGGGGTGCCAGCGCCGCAGGCAGAGGATTAGCCTAGTGAGCCGTGGCGCCAGCCTATATTATTAAACTTAATAAAAGCCACACCTGAAATTCATTTTCGGGCCTGAAGGGTTTTTAATCTATAGAAAGACAGCCCTGAGCAGTGGTTCAAACGCTGACTGCCCACGAGGCACCCCTGTAAACTGTAAAGACACCGAGAGCAGTGCGTCTCGGCCCTCTCTCTGCCAGTGGACTCAGCCTCTGGGAGTCAAGGCGGGCAGGAGAAGGCATCACCCAGGTGGCTCTGACAGGCAGACGGCTGACGGAACTCAACGTAGGCAATCGTTTAAGGAGAAAAACTCTAAATAACGCGCAACTTTCTCTGGAAATAAATGAACCCAATTAAACTGGAATCAGAAAAGGCTGAAGCAGACAGAACGAACAAGATGTCCCAAATTAGCATTTAATCAAATAATGGCAATGGCTGATATGCAACCAAATTCAGTGAATTATGACTATCACTATTAAGTATTATTGTAATTAATAAATAATTTATAAGGATCAAGCTAAATTTTCACCTTTTTGATCATAGAAATTTTTAGAGAAAATTTTTAGAGAAACAGAATTTTCACAGACACACTGCAATTTTTATTAAAAAAGAAATGTGGGAGCTGGCATAGTGGTACAGCAGGTTAAGTTTATCGCCCGCAAGGCCGGCACCTCCTACAGTGCCGGCACTGGTTTGAGTCCTGTCTGCTCCACTTCCAATACAGCTCCCTGCTTGGGAAGCCAGTGGAAGATGGCCCAGGTATCGAGGCCCTGTCCCTCAATGTGGAGACCTGGATGGAGGTCCAGGCTCCTGGTTTTGGCCTGGCCCAGCCCCAGCAGTTGTGGCCATTTGTGGAGTGAACCAGTGGATGGGAGCTCATTCACTTGCTCTCTTTCTTCCTCTGTAACTCTGCCTTTCAAATAAGTAAAATAAATCTGAGAAAGAAAGGAAAGTGTCTGACAACAGGATAAAACGCTTCCTCCGTGGCCGAAGAACAGACCTCTGTCGTCTAACCTGCATTTGCTTGTAGCTCTCCTGCTCCCTCTTCAGAGCGGCGTCCGCTTCGTGCAGCCTCTCCTGCAGAGTCTGCAGAGCTTGATTGCGCAGGCTACTGCCTTCGTGGTGATCCTGCATGATCCTGGAAGAAAAGGCATCGCGTGACACAACTCCCCTCCAGCGCACGAGGCCTCCGGTGGAGCAATCTGTAACAGCATCAGCTTGCTAGGTTTCGATGCCTTGACTGAAGCAGTCTGAGATTTTTTTTCCCTTTCTAATGGAATGCAATTTATATTTGTAGGCGTTCAAATAGAAACATACACCATATTCAGGTGGAACACCCCCTACCCAAAATGCTCAAGACCAGAAGCGTTTTGGAAACATCTCCTGGAGGCGAGACCCACGTCCACCCATAAATCCTATTTGTTTCATACTCAGACACGTTATAAACATAGCGTAAAAGTAATTTGTCACCCATTTCAGAGGTCTGAAGTCCAGCTGTGTGGTGTTTTCAGTATGCTTGTCCCCAGGGGCTGGGTGTGGACCCTTCCACTGTGGCACCAGGGCAGTGCTCCAAAGGTTTTAGATAGTGGAGAATCTCAGATTTCAAGTTCTCAGATTAGGCATGCTCACCGTGTTATTAAAACATGAATGACACTCTGCTCTTCCAACAGGTTTAGATTTGGAGTCTGCATCTCAAGGTTTAAAGTGAAGCCTTCCAGGGCCGGTGCTATGGCGCAGTGGGTCAATGCCCTGGCCTGAGGCGTTGGTGTTGTGTATGGGCGCTGGTTCGAGCCCAGCTGCTCCACTTCCTGAGGTGCTAATATCCCATATGGGTGCCAGTTCAAGTCCCGGCTGCTCCTCTTCCCATCCAGCTCTCTGCTGTGGCCTGGGAGAGCAGTAGAAGACGACCCAAGTCCTTGGGCCCCCGCACCCACGTGGGAGACCTGGAGGAAACTCTGGCTCCTGGCTTCAGGTCGGTTAAGCTCCAACCGTTGTGGCCAATTTGGGGGTGAACGAGCGGATGGAGGACCTCTCTCTCTCTCTGCCTCTCTTCTGTGTAACTCTTTCAAATAAATAAGTACATTTAAAAATATAATATAAAGCGAAGTTTTCCTAAGGCAGGACACACTACCACGTTTACCTTCCCTGTACTGGAAAGAGAACTGTTCAAGCTCACGTCTTTGATCACGGACAGAACTACTGACCGGGACTTTTCACTCTGCAAGGCTTCCAAAGCTTCCGTGCGAGAACTCAGCAGCTGGTCGGCTTCCTGCAGTCTGACCTTCAGCACGGCCAGCTGGGAGTCCTTGGCGGCCACGGCTTCAGTCAGGTCATCCACCTGGGCTCGGAGCTCCCGCGCCACTCGATCACTCTTTGAATGGTCAACGTTCCACTTTTCAACCTTTGCTCTTGCTTTGTTTAATTCTATAAAAACCAAAATTCCTCTACATAAGCAAAATCAAACACGTCTCCCTCAGAGCCCACGCAGATTTCCCTTTCAGGGCCTTCAATAGCTTGCTTATGGCCAAAATTAGGAGCTTAAAAATATTTTCAATTATCTTTACCCCTACCAGCGTATCCATTTTTTCAAGGTCAATATTCACACCTGTATCTGCGTTAACAGGCTAGACAGCAGGAAGCCAGCAGCTCTTCTACCTACAGCGCTGCTGCTTCCGGACATACCGTAAAGCATCTGTGAGTACAACTAGCAGCAGGTCCGCTGTCGACACTAAAGTCAGCGGAGGGGGGGCACTGTGGGGCCATGGGTCAACCTGGCGCTCAGACACCTACTTCCCCAGTGCCAGTTCCAGTCCCAGCTACTTCGCTTCCAACTGAGCTCTCTGCTATGGCCTGAGAAAGCAGCAGAGGATGGCTCAAGTACTTGGGCCCCTGCACCCACATGGGAGACTGGAACAGTTACTGGATCCTGGCTTCAGCTTGGCCCAGTCTGCGTGAAGGTGAAGCAGGCATTTAGCACATGGGAGACCTCTGTCTGTCTTAATCTCTCTCTCTCTCCACCTTTCAAATAAATATGGAAAATTAACGACAAAACCAATGGCATTTCCATACCCTCATATACCACCAGTAACTGCAGTCTGCCACAAAGCAAAGTTTCTAGTACTGAGGCAAACTGGACAGGGCCTCAGGGAAAGCTGTTTCGAAGCCTAAGTGGGCTGAGTGAAGAGAAGCTTGTTCTAACACGAGACTGAGCCGTCCTAGGCTGTCTTCCCACTCCACTCTCCTGGGCCACAGCCCCCACTCTGGCGAAGCTTCTGCCACGGCCCCCACTCCTTCCCAGGCAGCCCAGGAGCCAGCACCGTGGCTCCTGTCTTCGTCTCCTCCTCGGCGACCCGGTGGCACGCCCTGCCCCATCACCACCCCCTCAGGAGCTCCCTTCCTCTCCGTCGCCCATGTCTGAGGAAGCGGAGGCTCTTCTACCCCAGGCCGCCTCAGCGCCTTGATCCCCAGGGCACTTTTCGGCCTGCGGCAGCACCGCCTCCTACGCTGCTGGTCTTCTCTCCGCTTCCCGGAACAGCTCAGGACGACGCCCAAACACGTGACGGCTAAGCACCCTCTCCTCTCGGGGCTCAAATCCGAGGTCCTTAAGGACGACCCAGGAGGGCGGCGCGCTCTCTTCCACCTCCACGTCCGAGCCCAGCGTCTACGCACACAGGCACCTACCATTCCGCACCGCTCACGGAGACCACGTCTGCTAGCACAGGTGGGAGGGTCTGAAGTTCACTGTGGACGTGTAAATCCCTAATCCTAAGTCATGAATAAGGCTCTACCTTCTTGCGTCTCTTTGGACCGCTGCAGTAAGGAGGCCATTTCTTGATTTAGAGACTGAACCTCGTTCCTCAGCAGCTGATTCTCCAGGCGCAGGTTGGACAGCTCGTGGGACTTGCTGTCGTCGCTCGGCGCTGCGCTGTGGTCAGCACTGGCAGCAGCCAAGGACGCGTCCTCCTTCGAAGACTCCTCCTGCTTTCCGGGTGCAGAATCTACACTACTGGTGGCTTCTGTAAGAGAGAACACATTTTTGTTGCACTGGCACCCTCTCTACGTAGGCATCAGTAGCCTACTTTGGTAGGACACCCTCTGGCTCAGGTTGACTGTTAAAGCTAAAATATCGCGTGTAAACTTAAATTCTCCAACTGCCTCTGATGAAAACTCATTCTCACAAATGGAGCCTCTAGGCCCCCAAGGATCTCTGGACACACAAGGAGAAGGGCTGACCTGCAGTGTGTCTCTAAGACAGAAATCTATGCAAACAGGAGACCGCTTATCACGGATGCGCCTCACTAAGAAAACTGTGTGAAAGAAGCCAGATTAGGAAGTCTATAGACTATGATTTGTTATATGAAGTTTTAGAACAAGCAAAAATGAATTAAAAAATAAATCCCAGTGTGAGCTTCCAGGGCATTAACTGAAAGGAACATGAGGGACTGTCTGGGGCAAAAGGACTCCACCAAGACACAGGTGTGGCCCACAAGGGTACGGTTATTTGGCTGCACGTGTATGATTTTTTAATACTGATATATGAACTTTATCGTTGGGGACGGTGTTGGGGCACAGTGGGTAACCCACCGCCTGCAATGCTGACATGCTACATGGGTGCAGGTTCAAGTCCTGGCTGCTCCACATCTGACCCAGCTCCCTGCTAATGCACCTGGGAAGCCTAATACACCCAGAAGATGGTCCAAGTGCTTAGGTCCCTGCTACCCACTTGGGAGACTGGATGGAGTTCCAGGATCCTGGCTTGGGTCTGGCCCAGCCATTGTGGCCATTTGGGAAGTGAACCAGCAGATGGAAGCCCTGTCTCTCCCTCTCTGCCTTTCAAATGAAACAATCTTAAAAAAAAAAAAAATGGGAGTGTTAATCAGTATTGAGGATGGGTGGTGGTAAGGTTTAGTATACTATTCTATTTACTCGATATACTTTATATATTTCATATAAAATACTGCTTCTAAAAACTGATGGGACAGGCAATTAGCCTAGAGCTAAAATACCAGTTAAGATGCATACGTCTCATATCAGAGCAGAGCTTTGATACCCAGCTCTGGCTCCTGACCCATTTCCCACTAGAGCAGACCCTGGAAGGCAGTGGTGCCATGTCAAGTGACTGGGTCCCTGCCACCAACATGAGACCTGGATTGAGTTCCCAGCTCCTGGCTTCAGCCTGGTCTAGCCCCGGCCACTGAGGACATCCTGGGCGTGAAACAAGAGGAAGGGAGCTTGTCTCACACACATACTCTTCCTCTGCCTCGCAAGCAAACCCAGTTCATACCCTGGCTGCTCTTCTTCTGATCCAACCTCTGCTAATGGCCTGGGCAAGGCAGCACAGATGTCCCAAACACCTGGGATGAGCCATCTGCGTGTGAGACCTGGAAGAAGTTCCTGGTTTCAGCCTTGCCAGTCCTGGCCATTGCAGACATCTAGAGAGTAAACTAGTGGACGGAAGATCTCTCTCTGTGTAACCCTTTCAAATAAATAAATCTTCTTAAAAAATTTAAATAAAAATTGACTGCATAAAGTCATTTTTTTCAAGCAAGAAAAAAAAAAAAGAAGTGAAGACAAGAATGGCACTGTACAAGTTAACACCCTGGTGTACGTAACACGGCACTCAGATGCAGGCTATGGCTGCTTCCCGAGGACTCCGGGAGCACTCAGAAAGCTGATGCGCTGGGATGTGAGACACACCCCGAATTTCAAGGCACTGCTATGCTAAGACCAGGCTATTTGATCTCATGCAAGTAAGCTGGACATCCTAACTTCAAACTAGTAAAATCTCACACTTTGAAATAAGAAAAAAAAGTTTTAGTAACTCAGGGCTGAAAGAAAAATCAAAATTAAAATTGGACTGTATTTAGGACTTCCACATAATTTTTAAAAATACACACTTGTTTAATTCAACAAAAAAGCATTACAGCTTCTATTTTTTAATAGTAAAACAAATGTTTATAGAAGAAATGAGGGGCCGGCACTGTGGTGTAGCAGGTAAACCCACTGCCTGCAGTGCCGACACCCCATATGGGTGTTGGTTTGAAACCCAGCTGCTCCTCTTCTGATCCAGCTCTCTGCTATGGCCTGGAAAAGCAGTGGAGGATGACCCAAGTCCTTGGGTCCCTACACCTGCATAGGAGACCCAGAAGAAGCTCCTGGCTCCTGGCTTTGGATCAGCACAGTTTAGTTCTGGCCATTGTGGCCATTTGGGGAGTGGACCAGCAGATGGAAGATCTCTCTCTCTCTCTCTCTCTCTGCCTCTGCCTCGCCCTATCTGTATCTCTGCCTTTCAAAAAAATAAATAAATCTTTAAAAAAAAAGAAGAAGAAATGATGTGAGACCTGGGATTTGCTTTAAAATAGTCCTGTAGAAGAGGTCAGCATTATAGCACAGTGAGTAAAGCTGCGACCTGCAGTGCTGGCATCCCATATGGGTGCCGGTTCAAGACCCAACTGCTCCACTTATGACCCAGCTGCCTGCGAATGCACCTGGGAAAGCAGCAGCAGATGGCCCAAGTGCTTGGTCCCTTGCACCATGTGGGAGACCCAGAAGAAGCTCTTAGCTGGCCCAGCTCTGGCCTTTGCAGACATTTAATGAGTGAACTGGCAGATGGAAGATCTCTGTGTGTGTGTGTGTGTCTGTAATTCTTTCAAATAAATCTTAAAAAAAAATTCTGGGGGCTGGCGCCATGGCGCACTAGGTTAATCCTCCACCTGCTGCACCAGCATCCCATATGGGCGCTGGTTCTAGTCCCGGTTGCTCCTCTTCCAGTCCTGCTCTCTGCTGTGGCCTGGGAAAGCGGTGGAGAATGGCACAGGTCCTTAGGCCCCTGCACCCACATGGGAGACTGGGCAGAGGGACCTGGCTCCTGGCTTTGGATCAGCACAGCTCCGCCCATGGCGGCCATTTGGGGAGTGAATCAACGGAAGGAAGACCTTTCTGTCTATCTGTCTCTCTGTGTGTAACTCTACCTGTCAAATAAATAAATAAAATCTTTGAAAAAATAAAACATTCTATGGAAGGAGGAAATAAAGAAGGGGGAGGGGGTTAAGGAAGGCAATGAGCTGTTGATTCCAGAGCTGGAAACAAGTCATGTGGCAGCTCATCAGCCTTTTGGTATGTTTAAGAGTTCCAAAATAAAGGTTTTTTAAAAAATTAAAGTATAAACCAAACTTGGGTAATATCTAAAGCAGCGTTTAGAAGGAAAATCACACCCTTATGCTCTACATTAAAGATGAAAGGAGTAAAGAAAATTAACGAGTTACACACCCATCTTAAGAGGCCATAAAAACTACAAAATAAGCCAAGAAAGCAGAAATTAACAAACCAGAAAGAAACGTGTGGGGCCAGACATGTGGCACGGTAGGTCAAGCCTCTGCCTGTAGCGTGGCATCCCATACAGGGGCCGGCTTGAGACCCAGCTGCTCCACTTCCAATCCAGTTCCCAGCTAATGTGCCTGGGAAAGCAGCAGAGGATGGCCAAGTGCTTAGGCCTCTGCACCCACACGGGAGGCCTGGGTGAAGATTCAGGCTCCTGGCTTAGGCCTGGCCCAGTCTGGTCATTGTGGCCATCTACGGAGTGAACCAGCGGATGGAAGCTCTCTCTCTCTGTCCTCCTCTCTTTGTAACTCTGCCTTCCAAGTAAATAAAGCATAAATCTTTAACAGAAAGAAAGGTGCCAGAGAGACTCAAGGTAACGAGCAGCCGTCTTCTGGGAGAGAAGGAAACACTGGGCCAGTTCGTTTTAAAATGTGTGTGACGTCGCAGCCCTTCAAACAGTACACTTAAAGTAGGTGCAATCGTGATATATCTCCTACACGGCAATTATATTCCGTTAAGCTGTGTTAAAAAAAAAAAAAAAAAAAAACAACCAGGCTGCAGCACTGCCAGGCACCGGTGAGCGTGCTGTACGAGCCAGCGGGTGACCTTCTTCAGGCGGCAGGCGCGGCCATGCTTTGGCTTCTGCAGGACCAGTGTAGCCGAGTAGATAACTTCCTGCCTTGTGTCAAGGTTTCAGCTGTGACAGCCTCATTATCTTCCTGAAATCAAACCAAATAAAGGCAGTGCCCCTCAAAATGTACATGAAATACACAAATTCTTAGGAAAAAAATATGCATGACTTACCAAACACAGATTCAAGAAAGAATCAATAGTTAAAATCTTTCACTAATACCCAGGCCCTGATGGTTTTACCAGTGAGGTCTAGCAGACACTCAGAGAAAAAATAATCTCAGTCTTATGCCAATTAATTAAGACAATAGATTTCGCAAATTTTTTTTTCATCTTAGAGCACAAAGTCTGACGTATTCCTTAAATGCCGGGCTGGGGAAGTCACCCACAGACAACATTCAAAGGCCCCTGCAGTGCTGCCCACAACCGGCCCCCCACTCTGAGGAGGCGCCAGGCTGGGACGGCGGCCAATCTGCCCAACGCCAAAGGAACAGAGGACGGGGTAGCTACCATGGCTTTGGCTCCCGGCACTCTCTTCGGTGGTTCTGACGGTTGCGCTGGTGTTCCCAGAGCTGCCGCCGGAGGCCCGGGAGCTCGCGAAGACAGGTGTCTTGGTCTTTTCCTTCTTGATTTCCACCTTCCCGGAGGGCTCCTTTTGTGAACTATTAAGAAAATCAAACAGCAGCTCATCGTCAGGCTCCGACTTTCTTCTTCGCACGAACTGGGAAGAAGGCCTGGGAGCAGACACGTTTTCAACGGGGTGGGAGGCCTCCGCCGGGGCCCGAGAGCCCACTCGCACATTTGCGGTGCCAGCTAAGATGGTGGCTTTCTGACTGCGAAGGTGGTCGGCGGCTGAGGAGATGTAGGAAGCTTTGGGTCCAGCCTGACAGGTCAGGTCCGCGTTCCGCTGGGGCAGCTCAGCATAGTCGGTATCTGTGCTGTACGCGACGTGGCTAGTGCTCTCTCTCCTACTGAGAGCGGTTGCAGCCCCCTGATCGACTCGGTTTAAAAGATCTTCTGCCCTTCCAGCAAGATCAACAAACCAAGACATGATGGTGGCAGAGCCAGCCTACCAGCGAACCTGCAAAACAGACAGCAGATGATCAGGGCGGCGTTCAGCAGCGCGTGCAGGCTGAGGAGGCTGGCAGCCCGCGTCCCAGGTGGAAGTCCTAACCCTGCCTCTCACTAGGCAGCTAACTCAAACGAGTTACCTAACTGAAACTCAGAAACCTTATGCAGAAAACGAGGAAAGTGTACTTACCTCACACAACGGTTTTAGGATAAAATCACGTACTTAAAAAAAAAACTCTGCCAAATGCTTACTGTCGGGGACCACGCAGCATGTGACCTCTTAGTTGAGAGACAGGGCTGGACAAGCCAGACCTGATAGTACTGATAACGCAATCTTGTGTGACCTTGTGCCTTAAGGCCTTGAAACCTTCCCCCTACTTGCATTAGCATTGCAGCTACAAGATAAGCCCCCCCCTCCTTCCCCCTCCCGATACCCTGCCTCGATGATATATAAGTGTGTGGTTGAAAAATAAAGTCGCAGCTTGATCGGCACCTGTCTTGCTGCCATCCTTGTGTCTCCTGTCCTTTTCATTTCTCCTTCTAGGTGCTCGGCCCCAGTTGCTGTCCCGCGGGACGGGACAACTGGCGCCCAACGTGGGGCTCGAGTGCGGCCCTTGGGGTTCGAGTGCCTGTGAGATTGGAGGAACGCCGCCTTCCAGGAGGAAAACTTGGATCCAAGTGATTGTGCGACCGGCTCGGAACTGCCCACCCGAGATCATTAGCATCGGTCGACGCTGCGGAGTGAAGACGGCGCAAGGTAAGTGACAGCCATGGGACAGGCATTATCGTCACGGGAAATGTTCATTTCAGGTCTCAGGGAGGCCCTCAAGACACGAGGAGTTCGGGTTAAAAATAAGGATCTAAAGGCATTTTTTGAGTATGTAGAAAGATTGTGTCCCTGGTTCCCCAAGGAAGGAACAATTGACGAGATCAAGTGGGAAAGAGTTGGAAGTTGTTTAAAGGATTTTCATGAGACCCCTGGCTGGACGCTACTGGGACTCATTACAGGACTCCTTATTATTGCTGGAATTGTTGCCATTGTTGCTATTTGAGTATCTTATCTTCTCTCTATTCTCTCCTCCCCTGCTACATTTCCTGAGGGCTCACTGATTAACCCCTCCAAAGGGCCCTAATACAATGGCCCTCAGCCTTGCTCTCCTGATGATGGCAATCTACACCATCCATTGGGCTCCACCAGTCTTTGCAGGGCTTAACAACCCTCAGGGCATTCAAAAATACCTTCAACAGCATCACCCTTGTACCTGCTCAGGGGGCATAATAGATCCACAGGACTAGGAATCCCGGTCCACAAATATAGAGAATTGTCCCAACAACTTATTAATGATGTGCAGACCCTATCCACCACCATTCAGGACCTTCAAGATCAAATTGATTCCCTAGCGGAAGTGGTTCTACAAAATCGTAGAGGCTTAGACTTGCTTACTGCTGAACGGGGAGGTATTTGCTTGGCTTTACAGGAAAAATGCTGTTTTTATGCTAACAAGTCCGGCATTGTTCGTGATAAAATCAAGACACTTCAAGAAGATCTGGAGCGTCGTCGACGTGCCATGGCTGAAAATCCCTTTTGGACTGGATGGAATGGACTGCTTCCCTATTTGCTACCGCTTTTAGGCCCCATTGTTGGGTTGCTTGTTGTGCTATCTATAGGTCCTTGTCTCCTCAATAGGCTGATGACCTTTATCAGACAACAAGTAGATAATTTAGCAGCCAGACCAATTCAAATACGTTACCAAAGTCTGGCCATGGAAGATCCCATGGAAAACGTTATCTCTCTCTCTGGCCGGTGAAGTCTGGCCAGTGAGGTCACAGTCCCTCCAACAACTGACTCTCCCCTTCGGTCTGCTGCTGCCCCAGTCGGGAGCCCAGGAAGGGCCCCAGGCCTATCAATAAAATGAGCAGTAAGCCAATGACGGGCACCTTCCCGGAACCTCACCCACCTAAGACAGGAGTCCTTGGGGACTGGCAAGGATATCCAATGACGGGTAAGAGGTGATGGAGCCCCGGGTCGATTCCTAAGACAGGCACTGCTCGCTCATCATGCTTGGCCTAACCGGTAGCCATTTCTGTTTAATTGATAAGAAAGGGGGATATGTCGGGGACCACGCAGCATGTGACCTCTTAGTTGAGAGACAGGGCTGGACAAGCCAGACCTGATAGTACTGATAACGCAATCTTGTGTGACCTTGTGCCTTAAGGCCTTGAAACCTTCCCCCTACTTGCATTAGCATTGCAGCTACAAGATAAGCCCCCCCCTCCTTCCCCCTCCCGATACCCTGCCTCGATGATATATAAGTGTGTGGTTGAAAAATAAAGTCGCAGCTTGATCGGCACCTGTCTTGCTGCCATCCTTGTGTCTCCTGTCCTTTTCATTTCTCCTTCTAGGTGCTCGGCCCCAGTTGCTGTCCCGCGGGACGGGACAGCTTACCCCACATAAACACCGGTTTCAGTAGCTGCTACCCCCTCCATGCCAACTCCCACTACTGTCCGTCACTAGTAACTCATGAAGGGCAAATCCGCACAGGGCGGAAGCGTCTGTCTGGGGCTGAACCGTCCCACCCACGGGAACCCACTGGTTTAGCCTCATCCCCAGACCTCAGGACGCGACCGCTTTTGGAGACAACGTCTTTAAACAGGTCACCAGGTTCAAACGGGCCACCAAGGTGGGCCCCGGAAGCTGGGGGGCCGTAGCGGGCTAAGGTTCGCCCATCAATTCCCAGCACCGCGTGCTCAGTAGGCTCACACACCCAGCGCCCAGCACCAGAAGTGCAAACATCTCACAAGCACTTTTCACAGTCATGCTATGTGGTAAGTAGCCATCACTTAAAAAAAAAAAAAAAAGGCGGAAAAGGTTTAGAAAGATCCCGGAGCTCCCATGCAGCTCGGACCTGAGTCTAAGCCTGGAGCCCAGCTGCTGGCGATCTACAGACCCTCGCCTTGATCTCGCTCCGTATACCCGCCCATCCCGTGCCCACCCACCCAGGGCCGGCGAACGCGGGCCGAAATACGCCGCAACACCGCAGACATGAAACAGTGCTTAGAGATCGCCGGCGACGGCGGGCAGTTCTCCCCTGTAAGACGACCAAAACGCGCCCACACCCCGCCTCTCGTCTACAGCTTCGGGGCTCAGGACCCTGGCGCGCTCCTGGACGCCGCTGGCGGGCGGCCCCGGGCAGCCGCCCCGCTTCAGGCTCGCGGGACGCCCCGGGGGCGTCAGCACAGCGCGGGACGGGGACGGCCAGCAGGGGCAGGCAGGCGGGCTGGGCTGCGGTCCGGGGAGACCCCGTCTGCGCCCGGCTCGCGCCTCCGCACCAGGCCAGGGCCCGATCAGGCCGGAGCGGGGCCGCCAGCAGCCTCGGCTGATGCCCGGGGCACCGTCCTCGGCCCCCGACGGCGCAGCGAGCGCGCTCCTCAGGGACGCGGACCGCCCAGGGTGTCCACCGGGGGCCGGCGGCTCGCGCGGAGGGCTGGACCCGGCTCGTCCCACGGGGCCCTGGCCGCCGCCTCACCTGCGGGCTCCGGAGCGGCGGCGCCGCACGTCGACGCCCCCCTGGGCCGCAAGCCCTCGGCAGCCGGCCCGCGGAGGGCCACCGCTGAGTAAACCGCCGGCACCCCGTTACTTCTTCCGGGAGACGTGGAAGGGCGGCGAGGACCCCAAAACAGAGTGCCTTCCGAGCTGCCTGATCGGCAGCAGTCGACAGCGGGCTCCGCAGGTGATTCAGGCTGCGGCGCTGGCGGCCGCGGGGGCCTCGCTCCTGGCCACGCCCCTCTTCCGCCTGCGGCGAGGCCGGGCGGGGGCGGAGCCTGCGTGCGTGTGACGTAGCTCGCCTCCGGAGGACTACGGCGAGCACGCGGCCGGCACAACATTGGAGGCCACGCCCACAGGGGGGCGGCTCCTCGCTGCGGGCCACGTGGTTGGCTGAGGCTGTGTCTGCCTGCCCCGGAAGTGATTTGAGGTTTAGGTGGAGCGAGGCCTGGGAGCCAGGTGAACCTCTCCGGCTTCTCGCTTGTTCTCAATCTACTCATTTTACGGATGAGGAGCCCAAAAGGTGGACGTACGGAGAACACGACCCCCGATGTCATGGGGCGTACCTTTTGGTGGTAGAGACGGGTCCCGGGTAAAACCAGCGAGTGAGCATTGAGGGGTGCGAAGCCCGGAAGTGAGGGGGCAGTGGCTGGAGGTGGGGAAGTGCTTTAACTCGGCAGTCAGGGACGGTCTTCTTGAGCTGCGACCCAGGATGGAGCTCGTTTGGCCCTGATTCGAGCCGATAACGCAGCCCCAGGTATCCCGTTTTCGGGTTGAGGAAGCCAAGGCTGGAGGAGGTTGCGTAACTGGTCTGAGATCGGCTGCCCTCATCAGCAGTCCACCTTACCCCAGAGCCCCGGGTCCCGATCCTCAGGACCCTGTTGGGTGTGACGACAGCTGCTGCTGCTCGCCGGGCTCCGCCCAGCTTGGCGGCAGCTCCGAGGGGATGAGATGGCGCCCGACATCTGTCGAGCCCTTAACGAGGGGGGGAACAGTTAGCGTCGGCTGTGCAGCACCTCCGTTCTCACAGCTGGGAGGAAGGTGCTGTGGGCGCCCTTGGTCATCCGCCTGGCCGCAGGGCACCTGCGGGAGGCTGGATGGGAGGAGCGGTCTTCGGCCAGCGGGATGCGGGCAGATGTCTCTCACCGCATCTGAGCAGAACCGTCGTGTGTCCCCGCCAGCGCTCTCGGTCTGCTGTCACTCATGACAGTGGCCGGTCCAGTGGCCGGTTCCCTGGCCTGGGTGCTGGAAGCAGCCCGCATCTCACACAGCATGAGTGAAAAATAGGCCTCGGCTGTGGGGAGCTGCACAGAGGTGGGACTGGGTCTGTGCAGTGTCCCCTAGGAAGTCTGGCTGACACACTCCGCAACTCACAGGGGAAGACACTGATTCCGCGAGTGTAGTTTCGCACCCAAGGCCAGCGAGTGTAGAACGCGTGGTGCTCAAACCTGGGTAAGGGCGACTCCAGAACCATGCTGTTAACCATTGATGGGGCGAGAAAGACAGACAGCTGAGGCAGGGTCAGATCTTCCGCACCAAAATAAATGGCAGTGGGCAGGCCCCCAAAGCAAGTGTTGGAAGAATTCCTAGGTACACTGCTTACATGAATTAGCAAAGTCCCTGGGGGAGGAGGGGCACGCCTGCAGCTCAGATTCCAGCTGGGACATTGCCACCCAGTCCTGGCTGCCTTGTTGGAGTCCTGGCTCCCTCTCAATGCCAGCTCCTGCTGATGCTCACCGGAGGAGGCACTGGTGATAACCTCAGTGGTTGGGTCCCTGCCACCTATGGGTGAAACCCATATTGACTTCTTGGCTCCTGGCTTCCACCTGGCCCAGCCCCAGCCATTGTAGGCACTTAGGGAGCGAACCAATGGATGGGAGATTTTTCGGTCTGCCCCACTAACTCTGCCTTTCAAATAGATAGATAAATCCTGTAAAAAGGAAAAAAGAACTGAAAAATGAAAAAAAACCAGATTTTTGGAGATAGGGATACTGGGGGGTTGAGAATAGGGGGGATATGTGATGGAAAATGAGTGGAAATTTCCCACATTTGATGAAAACATTAAGTGATGAAAACATTAAGCTATATATCCAAGAAGTTGCAAGAACTCCACAAGAAATAAACACAGAAAGATACACTAGTCAAGCTGTTGAAATACAAAGGCAATGTTAAAACTGCAAGAGAAAAATGACTCAGGACAAGCAGAGGAACAAGATCAACAGTGGATGGCACATCAGAAACTATGGAGGGCCAAGGGCAGTGGGATGACATTGAAACAGCTGAAGGGAAGGAAAATCTGCCAACCACAAAGTCGCTCTCCAGGAAAACAATCCTGGAATACTGTGGGCAAGATAAAGACATTCCCAGACAGAGACACAGAGTCCCTGGCTAGCACACCTGCTTCTGTGACATAGTAAAGGGGATCATTGAGCCCAGAAGGGGATGACACCGGGTGGTACCTCAGCTCCACAGGAAGAAAGTAAACACATCTGGGTGCTGCATCCTGGGACAAGTCTGTCCTAACGACCAAAAAAGGCTGAGACGCATGGAATCTGGCAAGGTACTACCGAGGAAACTGATTCAGAAGAGAAAGTGGGACTTGGTGCTAGTGGAGTTGAGAATTGTTGGTAGGAATTAAACTGTTTCCTGTTAGTGCTGTGGAGGAGGAGCGGCTTCCTGGTAAACAAGTGAACTCCAACCTCCAGGTGTCTGCTGGCTCTGGTGGTGGGAACATAGCGCCCTGGGAGTGGCCCCCCTCCTGTCTCCCCACTAGAGGCTTGGTTATGCTCTGTGTAACCTCTACTCCTTCACAACATTTACACAGTTACAAGGCTGGGCAGGGGCAGTGTGGTGTATGGCTTTATCAGCAGAGCCCAGGAAGGCGCATGGACAAACAGAGCTCTTACGTCATGAATCATGAATGGGTAATGATTCCGAGACTTGAGATGGCTTGGGTTCCTACTTAGTTACCAATCAGCTTCAAGTGACTCAATCTTTCCCAATTTTATTATTAGAAAAATAAGACTAGAATGAGCTAGAATATATCTAGGGGTCTGCTGTAGCAGGTTGGCTCCAGCTTTGGGATGCTGCATCCATACTGGAATGCTGGTTTGCCCTCAGGCTGAATTGCTTCCCATCCAGTTTCCTGCTCCTGCAGCTGGGAAAGGCAGCAGAGGACGGTTCCAGTACTAGGACTCCTGAAACCCCTGTGGTAACTGGGTGGAGTTCCCGGCTCCTGGCTTCAGCTGGGTCTAATCTTTTTTTTTTTTTTTTTTTTTGACAGGCAGAGTGGACAGTGAGAGAGAGAGAGACAGAGAGAAAGGTCTTCCTTTTGCCGTTGGTTCACCCTCCAATGGCCACCGCGGACAGCGCGCTGCGGCCGGCGCACCGCGCTGATCCGATGGCAGGAGCCAGGAGCCAGGTGCTTTTCCTGGTCTCCCATGGGGTGCAGGGCCCAAGCACCTGGGCCATCCTCCACTGCACTCCCTGGCCACAGCAGAGGGCTGGCCTGGAAGAGGGGCGACCGGGACTAGAACCCGGTGTGCCGGCGCCGCTAGGCGGAGGATTAGCCTAGTGAGCCGCGGCGCCGGCCTTCAGCTGGGTCTAATCTTGGCTGTTGCGGCTATTTGGGAAGTGAGCCAGCAGATGGCAGATCTCTCTCGCTCTCGCTCGCTCGCTCTCACTCTGCCATTCAGATAAATAATTAAATCTTTTTGGGAAATGGAGTATGTCCAGGCTGACAGTAGGAAAGCTTTGGTTCTGAGGATGGCTTGCTGGCTCCTAGCTGAGCAAATGAAGATGTTGAGTTGGAACCGGAGATCACAAGTTTGCAGCTTGAGTTAATTGCCTTCGTTTCGTTTCTTTTGGCCACAGCACAATCTTCAGTTCAAAAGAACACATTAGGCCGGCGCCGTGGCTCATTAGGCTAATCCTCCGCCTAGCGGCGCCGGCACACCAGGTTCTAGTCCCGGTCGGGGCGCCGGATTCTGTCCCGGTTGCCCCTCTTCCAGGCCAGCCCTCTGCTGTGGCCAGGGAGTGCAGTGGAGGATGGCCCAGGTGCTTGGGCCCTGCACCCCATGGGGAGACCAGGAAAAGCACCTGGCTCCTGGCTCCTGCCATCGGATCAGCGCGGTGCGCCGGCCGCAGCGCGCTGTCCGTGGCGGCCATTGGAGGGTGAACCAACGGCAAAAGGAAGACCTTTCTCTCTGTCTCTCTCTCTCACTATCCACTCTGCCTGTCAAAAAAAAAAAAAAAAAAAAAAAAGAACACATTAAAATGCCCTCGCGGTGTATTAAGAAGAGAGTGGGGCAGTACTCATTCTCAGGCTTTATTGGTAGAAATGTGAACTGACACAAGCTCTATCAAGGCTAAGGTAGAAACGTCCGTCAGCATTTAAACTGTGTAAACTCTCGCTGAATTTGATGGGCACGCAGAGACAAACGGAATCTTCCATTTTACACCATACACATAAATCCATTTCAAAAAGATTGTAGAGGTGGCGTGGTGGGCTAAGCCTCTGCCTGCGGTGCCGGCATCCCATATGGGTGTTGGTTTGTGACCTGGCTACTCCTGTTCTGATCCAGCTCTCTGCTATGGCCTGGGAAAGCAGAAGATGGCCCAAGTCCTTGGGCCCCTTGCACCTGCGTGGGAGACCTGGAAGAAGCTCCTGGCTCCTGGCTTCGGATCAGCGCAGCTCTGGCCATTGCAGCCGTTTTTGGGGTTAACCAGCAGATGGAAGACTGCTCTCTCTTCCCCCTCTCTCTGTCTCTCCTTTCTCTTGAACTCTGCTTTGCAAATAAATCAATAAATCTTTATATATATAATGGTTTTAGGGGTAGGCATTTGGCCTAGCAGCTAAGACATCAGGTTGCCCACCTCCCACATTTGGGTCACTGATTCAATTCCTGACTCTGGCTCCTGATTCCCGCTTCCTGCTAATGCAGATCCTGGGAGGCAGAAGGTGGCTCCGTGACCGGGTTCTTGACACCCATGTGGGAGACCTGGACTGAGTTCTTGGGTCCAGTTGTAGGCATTAAGGGACAAGCCAGTGGGACAGTGCTTGCTCTCTCTTGCTCTCTCCCCTCCTCAGAAAATAAATCCTTTTTTTAAAAGGATGCAGTTTCACTCTCAGAAAATTATTTTACAAGGGGCCCAGCTCTGTAGTGTTGTAGGCGGAGCTTCTGCCTGCAGTGCCAACATCCCATATGGGCGCCGGTTCATGTCCCAGCTGCTCCACTTCCAATCCAGCTCTCTACTGTGGCCTGGGATAGCAGTAGAAGATGGCCCAAGTCCTTGGGCTCTTGCACCCGCGTGGGAGACCTGGAAGAAGCTCCTGATTCCTAGCCCAGCTCCAGCCATTGTGGCCATTTTGTGAGGGAATCAGTGGATGGAAGATCTTTCTCTCTGTCTCTCCCTCCCTCTCTCTGTAACTCTACCTCTCAAATAAATAAAATCTTAAAAAAGAGAGAGAAAGAAATATTGGGGGCCGGCGCTGTGGCGCAGTGGGTTAACGCCCTGGCTGAGGCGCCAGCTTCCCATATGGGCACTGGTTCGAGACCCGGCCCAGCTGTTCCTCTTCCTGTCCAGCTCTCTGCTACGGCCTGGGAGAGCAGTGGAGGATGGCCCAACTCCTTGGGCCCCAGCACCCACATGGGAGACCAGGAAGAAGCTCCTGGCTCCTGGCTTCGGATAGGCACAGCTCCGGCCGTTGCGGCCATCTGGGGAGTGAACCATCGGATGGAAGACTCTCTCTCTCTCTCTCTCTCTCTCTCTCTCTCTCTCTGCCTTTCCTCTCTCTGTGTAACTCTTTCAAATAAATCTTTTTAAAAAAGAAATTAGTACAAGGTATACAAACATTTAAAAAATCTTACAAATATACTCCTATATATGGAAACTGACAAAGCTAATTATAGCGTTGCTTATAATAGCAAATGTTGGAAACAATCAGAATATTCATTGATTTAAAAATCTTGGCACTTTCATCCAATGGGATCTCATGTAGCTGTTTAAGACACAACAGCCCTTGTGTAGGAATATGAGGAGAACTTAACAGTATATGTAAATGTGGAAAGAGTGGGGGATGGCATATGCTTGCTGTGTTTATGTGAAACTACCCTTCTAGGGTGACTTGCAGACACCTTGGGGGAGAACTCTGAGGTAACAGGGAGGTCTTGTTTTCTATGGATCCCTGCTGTGCATGCCCTTGGAACTCTACCATCAGGAGCTCTTTCTTGTTTGATTTTCTTTGAGCTCACTATTTTTAATTTACATTATACTCAAAGTCTCATTGGCTCCCTACATAAAGAGTTCAACAGATGAACAAGTGAAAAGACCATGGCCCCGAGGGAAAACTGGCAAGGGCTGCCCACAATAATCTGAGGAAAAGTTGTTCAGCTTCACTCATATAAAGTAAATTATTGTTTTTATAGCAAATAACACAAGGTTTTGTTCACTTTCGGTACCTAGGAGACGGGATGCACGTCCGGGTCTTCCCAGCACTGCCTCTCTGGATTCCTGGCACCCAGGGTGTTTGCTGCCTGCCCAGCCCCTGCAGGCTGCCCCTAGGCTGCCTCTGTGACCCTCCCAGGAACCTTTCCCTGTGCCAGTAGAGCCTGGGCTCTCATTCCACTTCCTTATTGCCTGAATGTAAAAGCTGTGCGCCGCCGTGCGCTTGTAGCTTCCACCAGCAGAGGGCACTTTCGTACTCACCATGCGTGTTTGGGGAAAATGCTTATTATGCATGCAATGCACAATTTTTGCGCTAAATTCAGCTGTTCTTATACGTCAGTTTTCCCATAAACTTTTAAAAAAAAGATTATTTATTTGAAAGGCAGAGTTACAGAGAAAGAGAGGGAGAGACAGAGAGATGTTATCTATCTATGGGTTTTCTCCCCAAATGGCTGCAATGGCTGGGTCTGGGCCAGGCCAGAGCCAGGAGCCAGGAGCTTCTTCCAGGTCTTCTCTCATGTGAGTGCAGGGGCCCAAAGACTTGGGCCATCCTTTGCTGCTTTCCCAGGTGCACCATCAGGGAGCTGGATTGGAAGTGGAGCAGCTGAGATTTGAACCGGCACCCATGTGGGATGCTGGTGCTACAGACTGTGGCTTAACCCAGTACACCACAGTGCTGGCCCCTCCCACGAACTTTTTTTTAAGACTTATTTTATTTACAAGTCAGAATTAACAGAGAGGGGGGAGAGACAGATATTGAGAGAGAGAGAGAGAGATCCTCCATCTGCTGGTTCATTCCCCAAATGGCTGTAACAGCCAGAGCTTCATCCAGGTCTCCCACATGAGTGCAGCAGCCCCAGGACTTGGGCCATCCTTTGCTGCTTTCCCAGGCCTTTAGGAGAGAGCTGGATTGGAAGTGGAGCAGCCAGGGCTCGAACCAGCGCCCATATGAGATGCCGTTGCTGCAGAGGGCAGCTTGACTGTGCCACAGCACGGGCCCCTCCCATAAACTTTTCGAAGTCTCCTTCTTTGTATGCGTGTGATAAGTGGCCTCACAAGCAAGATGAGTAGCCCGCCTCCTAGAGCACTGAGCAGAGTTTCCAGGCACTGGCCCCGATGACCCCAGGGAATCCTGCAGATGTACCAGGTCAATTCTGGTGCCCTCTGCTGAACCACTCCCAGAGGGGAATCCCTGGACCACTGGGCCCCTGAGGAAGTGCCCCGCCCCCAGCCACACCTCACCCCGTGACCCACACAGGCAGCAGGGCTGGGGGAGAAGGCGTGCCATGCACCCTGCACACAGCGCAGACCTGGAACCAACAACCAGCAGGGTGGGGTCCCGCCTTCCCTCCTGGGGCCTCAGGAAGTGGTTTCTAGGGTGAGTGTGAGTGCTGTTTATGCCACAAAATTCTTTCTTTAAAGGAAATCTCATGTCTACACCACCCGTGTAGCGCTAAATCAGAGTCAAAGAGTAGAGGACGGGGCGGGGGTGGGGCAGATGGCACCCAGAGCCCTGACCGAGACCCTTCCGTGACCCGACATTAGTCTGGGTCTCCAGTCCTCACCCAGCCCATCTGTGCACTTCCTTGGAAAATCTAGTCTTAGCAAGAAAACCTCACTGTGGACATCAGAGCGGGTTCCTTGTCCTCAGCCACCCCCTGGGGGGCGTCTGACCACCCTGGCCCACCTTCAGCGAGAATCCTGTTGATTTGGCCAAATTCCCACCCCCCAGTGCCAACTGCTGATGTTTCCTCTTTGTAATTTTCCACCCACCAACCCCCACCCCACACCTTGGCCATAAACTCCCCTTGCCCCAGCGGACTCCAGAGTTGAATCCCATCTCTCTTCCCCACTGTAAAATCCCATCGTGTGGCTCCACCCCTACCTGAACAAAGTCTGCCTGGCGCTCCACGCGTCCTATTTCTTTAACACTCGCACCCAGCCATTCTCTGTCCCCCACCAGGCAGCTCCTGAGGTGGCTCAGAGGATCCCCTAGGAAGTCTTCGCACTGCGTACTGGGTGCCCCTTGAGTCCTGTCCAGCTGACGGCCTGGGGCCCGGGAAGCCAGGCAGCCCAGGTGCAGGCGAGGAACCTGCCCCTACCTTCTTTGTGACCTCAGCCTCTTGCCTCCTTTGCAGAGCTGTGTTCTCAGGTGCAGCAGGTAATGCGCACGGGAGGACGGGGGCTCTCCTGGGAGTCATGCAGAAACACCGTGGTCCAAACGGTTCAGAGCCTTCCGCATCTGTATTCACACATCAAATAACACAGCGTTCATGGCAGCCTCCTCCCTGCAGCTCACACGACCTGCAGGTTCTGGCCTAACTCTCTCTCTCTCTCGTGCTCTTAAGTTGGGAGTAACAGTTCTTCTCACGCACGCACGTGCACACGGTACTGGCATCCATCCTGGCCCTCGGGAACGTTGGCCTAGCTGCTCCCTCTGCAAGGAGCTCCCTTTAAACCTCTCTCCCCTCTCAAGCTCCCCCTCCCCTCCCCCCACTTCCTCTGGTCCCTTCCCATCCTGCAGCTCTACAAAGCCTGGGGGGCCTGCCCTGGCCACTCTAAGCTATGCCCCCCCAACCCTGTTTTTCATTTATAATATTTAAAAGCTTCAGTTTCATCGCTGTACAATTAGGATTCCCTCAATTAGGGTTATGCAAATGTACCATTTGTGCTGTAAAAGCTGGACTAAATACCTATTTATTTATTTATTTATTTAGACAGGCAGAGTGGATAATGAGAGAGAGAGACAGGGAGAAAGGTCTTCCTTTGCCGTTGGTTCACCCTCCAATGACCGCCGCGGCCGGCGCACTGCGCTGATCCGATGGCAGGAGCCAGGTACTTATCCTGGTCTCCCATGGGGTGCAGGGCCCAAGCACTTGGGCCATCCTCCACTGCACTCCCTGGCCACAGCAGAGAGCTGGCCTGGAAGAGGGGCAACCGGGACAGAATCCAGCGCCCCGACCGGGACTAGAACCTGGTGTGCCGGCGCCGCAAGGCAGAGGATTAGCCTACTGAGCTGAGGCGCCGGCCTAAATACCTCCTTATTTTCCTTTTCATATTCCAGTGTGTAGGCAGCCCATAAACAAGTCATAGACAAATCAAGGTTTTGGTCTTAGCTTGTGGAATTCCTGGGATGAAAAAGTCCCATACTCTCATGTTGAAGGAGAATGATCAAACAAGAGCACTCTGCTAAAATTAACTGTTATGACTGTGTTGCAGAAAGCCTGATAAGTTGCTTGCCTGTGTTGTTGACTTCTGTGTTGCCTTGAGCTGCAGCTGGTTATGTATAAAGTATCGCTGAGACGCTGGAATAAACGAGCCTTGATCAGCCTGTTGTCTTGGCTCCATTCTCTGCGCCCTTGTCCCTCTTTTCATTCCCACTCCCTCCTTCAGGTTCCGTTCGACTGGTACAGCTGGCCCGCACACCAGTGGACAAAAACAACCTGCTGAACTTGTGACTGGCTAAAATGTCTGTTCCAACAGATAAATAATGCTTGCTTGGACATTCCAAACACCCTAAGAAAGCCAGCTACAGTTACAGGGTAATCTGGCCCTGGGGTCAGCACTACTGGAGGTGTAAGTTCGCTGTAATGAAACACGAAGGGGAACAGCAAGCAAGGTCTCCTGTTGTCCTCGCAAACCTCCCCCTGTTGTTTCTTTTTTAAAAATAGATTTATTTATTTATCTGAAAGAGTTACACAGAGGAGAGGCAGAGAGAGAGAGAGGTCTTCCCTCCGAGGGTTCACTCCCCAATTGGCCACAGCGCCCGGAGCTGCACCGATCTGAAGCCAGGAGCCAGGAGCTTCCTCTGGGTCTCCCACACAGGTGCAGGAGCCTAAGAACTTGGGCCATCTTCCACTGCTTTCCCAGGCCATAGCAGAGAGCTGGATCAGAAGTGGAGCAGCTGGGACTAGAACCGGTGCCCATATGGGATGCTGGTGCTTCAGGCCAGGGTGTTAACCTGCTGTGCCACAGCACCAGCCCTCCTCCCCCACCCTCCCCGATTGTTTTCATTGATCACAGGAGACAGGGACTGAGCTTTGGGTAGCACAGTGTGTGTGTTTGTGTGTGTATGTGTGTTTGTGTGTGTGTATGTGTCTGTGTGTATGTGTGTATGTGTCTGTGTGTGTCTGTCTGTGTGTGTATTCATTGCTTTATGTATTGAATGCCCATCTCCCCTTCGTGCAGGCACAGACCATACCTGTCTGGGTTCTCCGTTGTGTACCTGGCCCTGCCCAGGGTCACGACCACCTGTTTTAGGTGCTTATGTCATTGTATTCGTTACCTGAATGCATGCAGCGTGTCAACTTTGAGGACTGGAGGAAAGATTCCAGGTGGCGGGTAGAGACCTCAGGAAGAATCTGCTGCCTACGTGAGTGTCCAGCTCAGTGCCCGGCACGCAGCAGACGCGGCATCTGGCACAGTGGTTAAGTTCCCGTTTCTGGGAGCGTGGGCTCGTGGCCCAGTTGTGTTTCCAGTTCTAGTTCCTACCTCCGTGCACCCTGACAGGCAGCAAGTGCTGGCTAAAGGACTTGGGTCTCTGCCACCCGTGTGGGAGACCTGGATTAGAACCCAGGCTCCTGGCTTCAGCAGGGCTCAGCCCTGCTATTGCAGGCACTGGGGGAGTGAGCCAGCCAAGGGGAGATCTCTTTCTCTCCTATGTCTCTGTCTCTCTCTACTTTTCAAAAGAGAGAGAGAGAGAGAGAAGGGTCAGTGTGATTTTATGTCCTTGAAGTTTTCCCCTGCCTGTCTTTCTGCTCATTCTTCTGCATCTAAACACCCCCTGGCGCCAGCTCCATCCAACAGCAATGCCTGGGCCTCGCCCTGGGCCTCGTTGGCCCCTTTTGTCAGCTCTACCTGTCCCTCAAGGTCCATCACTCTTTTCCCCCCAAAACCCATCTCAAGCAGCTTCCCGTCTTGGCTTCCCTGGGACGTGGACAGTCTGTGTGGCTGGCATGCAAACATAATGAAACCTGGCGGAGGCCCAACCCCAAAAGGAGTTGTGTGGCCAAAAGGAGGGAGCAAGGGGCAGGGCCTGTCCAGCCTCTCCCGTGATGAGCCAGGAGCCTAGAGAAGGAGTTGGGTTTCAGGAAGCAGGGTTGGGGAATGGGAGTTCCCTGAGTCGTGTGACAGGGCCCACACTCAGGGGCACTGCATTCCCCATAAGCCACCGCCAGCCCTGATTAGGGGTCCATCATCTGAACGCAAGCTGGGCAGCTCTGTGGGGCCTGTTCCTCCAAGGAGGGGGTGGCCGCGTGGATGCCTGCTCCGATCCCCATCTCCTGACTGGCCTGTTCTCTCCCGAGGAGGGCACTGAGGCAGCCTAGCGGAGCCCTCGGTGCCCTGCTTTACCCGTCCAGAGCTATGCCCCAACAGGTGCCCTCTGCTCCAAGCGGACGAGGATGGGGCTTCTCTCCTGGAGTGCGGCGAGGACCGGTGGGTTGTGAGATCACAGGAAGTGCCCAGTGCAAGGTGCACCAGGCCCTGGGGTGCAGTGAGCTCCGTATGCAGACACCACAGAAAGACAGGTGATGCCACCGTCTCTTCCAGCAGGTGCAGGAGGCACCGCACCGCTGTCGCTCCTGCCCCAGGGCCCTGGGCACTGTGTCCCCTCTGCCTCTGCCGCTCAGAGAGCTTGTGCCCTCCTTCACTGAGGCTCCGTCTCCTGCTGCGTTATTCACCGCTGCCTGCTTCTGCTGGCTTCCGCACAGCACTCACCACCCGCTACGCGGTTACAGATTTGTTCATTTCTGTGCCAGCGCCGACAGGTGAGCTCCAGGAAGGCAGGAACTTTGACTTTCACGTGCGTGTCCACACTAAGAAGTGCTCAGAGCTGTGCTTGGGGAATTTTTTTTTTTTTTGGACAGGCAGAGTGGACAGTGAGAGAGAGAGAGAGAGAGAGAGAGAGAAAGGTCTTCCTTTGCCGTTGGTTCACCCTCCAATGGCCGCCGCTGCCGGCGCACCACGCTGATCCGATGGCAGGAGCCAGGTGCTCCTCCTGGTCTCCCATGGGGTGCAGGGCCCAAGCACTTGGGCCATCCTCCACTGTGCTCCCGGGCCACAGCAGAGAGCTGGCCTGGAAGAGGAGCAACCGGGACAGAATCCGGCGCCCTGACCCGGACTAGAACCCGGTGTGCCGGCGCCGCAAGGCGGAGGATTAGCCTAGTGAGCCGCGGCGCCGGCTGGGGAATTTTTTTTTTTAATTTAGATGAGTAATCTTAATCTGAAGGGAAACTAGGTCAGTTCCTGAAGTCAAATTATTTTACAGACATCACACTCCAACCTGTCCATTGCCACACGCGTGGCGCCAGGAAAGGCCCTGGGAGCGGGGAATCGGCTGTGGTCGCTCCTCATAGTGGAGGACCTACCTGCGCCTTCCGGTTTTCTCCAGGACGGAGTTACTTGTTCTCCTTGAGAGTTAATAAGTATTTGAGGGAGATACTTTGGGGCTACATAAATCGCCTGTTTTTTTCTTCAGAGTTAATAAGTATCTTGGGGAGATACTTTGCAGCTCTGAGATTATCTTGTTTCTCATCCGAAGTTCACCTGCTGGAAACAGTTGAAGATGCTTCTGGCCTGGATTAATCATTGCTAGGATGGCTCAATGGTGATTTTCTGATTCCATCACTTCTGTATTTATTAGTTGGTGTTCTGCGGCGAGGAGTTGCTTTCTTTCTTCATTTGTTCCTGTCCTGCAGTCAGTATGGATTCCTGTTTTCTTGGACAGAATATAATCTGTTACCCTGACTTAGTCCGATGTCCCAGTGGTCTTAGAATCGGGCTTCTGTGACATGTCAAAAGACTTGGAGCATGTCTTTGCTTTCTCTCACGCTAATTTGTTTCCTTAGACTAGATAGAAGCAGTATTTTGAACCCAAGATCTGGGTCCTAGATACTCACTGTCAACACCTATGAAGCATGCTAGCCAAAAACTAAAACCTGTGTCTTACCACGTCTTCAGAAAGGAACATACTAGCACTCTATGGAAATGTCATCAGCAAAGTTGAAAATGACTTGATTTTCTGGATAAATGAACTGATTTCCCCAACCCACAAATTATAAGGCAAAACAAACAAAAAAACAGTAACAAAGAAAAGGAGAAATATGGGGCCAGTGTTGTGGCACAGCAGGTTAGGGCACTGCTTGAGATGCCAGCATGCCACAGAGCACCAGTTTGAGTCTCAGCTGCTCCTGGCTTCAGCCCAGGCCTAGCCCTTGCAGCCATTTGGGAAGGACTCCTTGGATGGAAGATTGTCTCTCCCACTCTCTCTCTCTCTCTCTCTCTCTCTCACTCTGCCTTTCAAATAAATTTAAAAAATCTTTGAAAAAAAAAAAGAAAAGGAGAAATACAAAGGCAGAGGAGGGGGAAGGGTAAGTTATAGATTTCAATGTGTGACATTTACTTGGATAAGGATCCAAACAAGTCAAAAAATGGAAAAAAGAAACCATTGGGGGGAATTTGAGCAATGATTGGATTTTGATAATATTAAGGAGGTAGAGTTACTTCTTGTGACAATTGTATTGAGATGCTCTTTTTAAAATGAGTCGCTTTGTGGTGGTGGAATTGTTCTGTATCTTGGTTGTTGTGGTTGTTATATGAATCTACATATGAGATCAAATTGCGTAAAACAGCACACACACAATCATGTGAATCAAACTGAGTAAAGTCTGCGGTCCAGTTAGTAGCATGGTACGACTGCCAGTTCCCTGGTTTGGATAAGTGCTCCAGTTACACAAGATGTTACCGCCGGACAGAGCGGGGTGAGGATACACTTCATCCCTTGGCACTACTTTGGCAACTTCCTGTGAGTCTGCAATTATTCAGAACAAAAACATGGGAAGTCTCCTTACCTTGTAGAGACAGATGCGGACATTTCTGTGGGTGATATATCACCAGCTATCAAAACAGCCTGGTTCCACACTGCGGTAAGCATTTCTTTATTATCTTCTGGGGGTCAGGAGGCTGGCTGCCACCCTTTGCCTTCTGGTCCCCAGTGCTTCAGTCCTTCTGACCTGAAAACACACTCTTGTCCTCCCAGGGTCTTCAGAAATCTCATCCCAGTACAGTACAGTCTCAGCATTTCAATCCCATCCAGGCTCATCCGAGACGGCTATTCTGGATCTGAGGGTCTGTGAAAGACCAATCTGCCTGTCCCGACATGCGGTGCTGTAACAGACTTGGACAATTGGTCTAGATGCTTCTGTTTAAAAACGAGGGGCTGGACGGCATGCAGGAGTCCCTGCCCCACGCCGGTGGATTCTGAGATCCCGCAGGGCATGTGTTGGTAGTTCCTTGATTAGGGTTCAGGGCCAGAGAAGGCTCGCCGTGGTTCTTGATTGCATGCTCTTATTTTTCCTTTTCCACGAAAGACAGTCTCTCCTCACTCCTGGACAGTTTTCTTAGACTGCTTTCTGCCTACCCAGATCTCTTAATTCTGTACTTAATTCTGTACTATTTCTTTCAATCCCAACGGGTGGTATTTCTGCAATTTTCTTTGTAACTTGTGTGGTCGCCTATGAATCATATGGGAGTTAACTAGACAAATCAACACCCATGCATCTGTTTGTGATAAGCCCTGCCCTACTTGGGCTTCGCTTGCAAACGCCTAAGAACGATGCTGTTGGGGAGGGCATTGCTGCGTAGCATTGCCGCCTATGACACTGGCGTCTCGTGTGGGCGCTGACTGGAATCCTGGCTGCTCCACTTCCCATCTAGCTCTCTGCTAGTGTGCCTGGAGAAGCAGCAGAAGATGGCCCAAGCCCTTGGGCCCCTGCACCCAGTTTGGGAGACCTGAAAGAGACTCTTGGCTCCTGGCTTCGGCCTGGCCTAGCCCCAGCCCCAGCCATTGAGAGCATCTGGGGAGTGAACTAGCAGATGGAAGATTGCTCTCTCTCGAACTCTGCCTTTCAAGTAAATAAATAAATCTAAAAAACAAAACAAAAACAATGCTGTCAAGACTCTTAGAAGCCCTGTTGTTTGACCAGTGATCTAAGGTACTGTCTTCTGTTTTACTGGTGTGTTAAAGAGTTTTACAGTCCACCCTTGGCTCCCTTTTTAAACCATTTTTCTATCAGTGATCGGATTCTTTCCTGGATGATGTTTCTTAATTTTGGCATTATTTGGTATCTAGAGAGATTGAGAAAGTTCAAATCTGGCAAGACCTGGAGACTTTATGTTTTAGAGGGTTTTTCTCTTTTCCCTTGCATTTAAAAAAGGGATTACTGGGGCTGGCACTGTGGTATAGCGGGTAAAGCTGCTGCCTGCAGTGCCGGCATCCCATATGGGTGCCAGTTCAAGTGCTGGCTGCTCCACTTCCGATGTAGCTCTCTGCTATGGCCCGGGAAAGCAGTAGAAGATGGCCCAGGTCCTTGAGCCCCTGCACCTATGTGGGAGACTTGGAAGAAGCTCCTGGCTCCTGGCTTCAGATCAGCGCAGCTCCGGCCATTGTGGCCATCTGGGGAGTGAACCAGCAATGGAAGACTCTCTCTCTCTCTCTCTCTCTCTGCCTCTTCCTTTCTGTAACTCTGCCTTTCAAATAAATATATAAATAAAACAATCTTTTTAAAAAGTGATTCTTTATTTGAAAGAGAGAGCATTTGCATGAGAGCGAGCACACTCCCATCCACTGGTTCACTCCCCAAAGCCTGCAGTGCCTAGGGCTGGGCTAAGCTGAAGCTGGGAGATGGAAACTCAACCTAAGTGCCCCGCGTGGGTAGCGGGGGCCCAAGGACTTGGGGCATCGCTGCTGCCCCCAGGATCTGCCTCGGCGGATAGGTGAAGTCAGGAGCTGGAGTCGGGCGTCAGACCCGTGTACTCCAGTGCAGGATGTGGCGCCTGACTTGCTAGGCCAAACACTTCCCTGCTGTTGTAGTTTACTCTTGGCAGCCAGAAAAGGCCAGGCGATACACTCAGACCTCTGCCTAAAAACTCCACCGTCAGGCCTAGCATCTGTGCGACTCTGGGTGCTTTCACAGGCCAAGAGGCTCCTTTCTTCCAGTTCCTGCTAATATCAGCATGATTTCCTTTTACACCTTCATTGTTTGCCTCCTTGACAGCCACTCAGCCACCTCTAACTGCCTCTTTGGGGCCAATAGGGCTTTCTTTTTTAAAGGTTTATTTATTTATTTGAAAGAGTTACACACAGAGAGAAAAAGAGGCAGAGAGAGAGAGAGAGAGAGAGAGAGAGAGGTCTTCCATCAGATAGTTCACTCTGCAATTGGCCAGAGCTGCACCAATCCAAAGCCAGGAGCCAGGAGCTTCTTCTAGGTCTCCCATATGGGTGCAGGGCCCCAAGGACTTGGGCCATCCTCCACTGCTTTCTCAAGCCACAGCAGAGAGCTGGGTTGGAAGAGGAGCAGCTGGGATTAGAACCTGCACCCACATGGGATGCCGGCACTGCAGACGGTGGCTTTACCCACTACACCACAGTGCTGGCCCCAGTAAGGCTTTCATAACAACATCCAAGTCCTTCCTAAGAGCACATGGCATAAAGTTATGATCTGAACACCTGGAGGTGAGTATATGGTGCTTGTTATCCTGTAGTCTTATGCTTGAAATATTCACAATAGCAAAATGAATTATTTTTATAAGATTTACTTATTTGAAAGGCAGTGTTATAGAGAGACAGAGGCAGAGAGAGAAAGAGAGAGGTCTTCCATCTGTTGGTTCACTCCCCAGATGGCCGCAATGGCCAGAGCTGACCTGATCCGAAGCCAGGAGCCGGGAGCTTCTTCCTGGTCTCCCACGAGGGTGCAGGGGCCCAAGGACTTGGGCCATCTTCTACTGCTTTCCCAGGCCATTAGCAGGAAGCTGGATCAGAAGAGGAGCAGTCAGGTCTCGAACTGGCGCCCATAGGGGATGCCAGCACTGCAAGCGGAGGCTTAACTCACTATGCCACAGGGCCAGCCTCTGTTTTTTGTTTTTTGTTTTTTAAAGAATTATTTGGGAAGCAGAGATAGAGACAGACTGCAGGAGAGACAGAGACAGTGAGAGACCGAGAGACGCAGAGAGATGTAGAGCTTCCATTGGCTGGTTTACTCCCCAGATGGCCACAGTGGCTGAGGATGAACCGGGGTGAAGCTGGGAACTGCATCCAGCACTTGCCATCAGCAGTGCCTCCCAGTGTCTGCACTAGCAGCTAGGAGCCGGAGATGCTCGCTAGAGCCAGGAACTCAACTGTGGGGTTCAAGGGTCTTAACCAGGACCCCAACCACTAGGCCAGATACCTGGCCCTCTGTTTTGAGTTTTATGCTTCAGTCCACAATCTCACTTTTAATCGAATGCTTGCTATAGAGAATAAAGAGGAACTCTGTTTTCATGTGAAACTATTTTTAATCTTGAAATAATGTTAGTGATTTGGCGTGTATTTTGCTGACCATGACGTAAGTCTGTGCCCTTATGCAATCCAGCCACGACTGGGGAAGTCATAGGTTCTAAGATATCAGCCCAAAACCAGAGTGGTTTTTATCAATGTCTGTTCATGCTCAACCACTGATAGGAAATATGACAAGAGATAATATTGATAGTATTTCTTTGATTTGCTGAGTCTGTGTGTGTTAGAGGGAGGAAGTATAAATAAGAGAATCAAACAAGATGGTACCAGGAGCTTGGTTCAACAAGTAACTCTCAGGGTACCTCTGGGGGTCGCCTGGAGGTCAGTGCAGATTTAGCCCAGACTCTTAGGTTCTTTAAACCACACAGAAACTGCTGGGCTGGCTCGCTCTTTGCCTTCTCTTTGCTCTCTCCTCTTGGGCAGCAATCCGGGCCCTCCTGTGGGGTTTCCACGCTCACGCTCACGCCTTAGTCTCTCACTGCAAGCAGATCCTGCTCTGATTCATGCACTTGAAGGCACAGCAGCAGCAGACAGCTCCTCTGTGGTTAGCGGCTGCACCATCTCAGCCACCGTGTTTTCCTCCAGGCCTCCATTTTTTTATTTGCCAAACCAGGGTCCCGGGTCATGTCATCTTCAGAATTATTCCAGTTCAAAAATTCTACAGCCGAAAGTCAGAAAGTGACACCATTTACTCTTTTCTTTTCCTTTCTTTTCTTTGTTTGCTTTGCTATGCTTTGCTTTGTTTTTCTTTTCTTAGGCAGAAAGAGAGATAAAGATAGAGATCCCTCCCTCCCTCCCTCCCTCCCCCAGTTCAGCAGTGGCTGGGCCAGGGTTGAGCCAAGGCCAAGACCAAAGCCAGGAGTTGGGAACTCAATCCAGGTGAGTGAGTGGCAGGGACCCAACTACTAAGCCATCACCTGCTGCTTCCCAGGATCCACACTAACAGGAAACTGCCAGCCAGTACTCCCTTTGTTCTAGAAGTGTGGACAACTCACACGGTCCACACTCAGCCAGCACACGTGAGGTGCTTACACGGTCCACGCCTGGCCAGCACATGCGAGGTGCTTACATGGTCCACGCCCGGCCAGCACGCACGAGATGCTTGCCGAGTTCTGAGGAACTGACGAAAGCAGCACCAGACCCTCGTCTGCAGACTGAGCCGTGATTTCTGCACAAGACGTGGTAGAGGGAACCAGAGGAGGATTTGGCGGAGCCCCTGTGTCCTGCTCAGCCGGGAGCCCGGCAGAGTGTTCCGCAGATCATCCTCCAGGGAGGGGACTGGACTTTCTGAATCCTTGACCTGAAGCTGTGGGGAACCTGGTAGTGAGAACCGTGAGAGTCCAGTGGGCTCGAGAGGAAGGAAGGAAACACCATTCCCTTTGAAAGGGTTAAGCAGATGTTTGCTTTTTCTCTGGGTCAAATATCTCTGTTATTTTCTTTTAAAAGATTTATTTATGGCCGGCACCGCAGTTCACTAGGCTAATCCTCCTCCTGCGGCGCCGGCACACCGGGTTCTAGTCCCGGTTGGGGCACCAGATTCTGTCCCGGTTGCCCCTCTTCCAGGCCAGCTCTCTGCTGTGGCCAGGGAGGGCAGTGGAGGATGGCCCAAGTGCTTGGGCCCTGCACCCCATGGGAGGCCAGGATGAGTACCTGGCTCCTGTCTTCGGATCAGCGCGGTGCACCGGCCGCAGCGGCCATTGAGGAGTGAACCAATGGACAAAGGAAGATCTGTCTCTCTCTCTCACTGTCCACTCTGCCTTTATTTATTTATTTATTAGAAAGTCAGAGTTACACAGAGAGAGACGGAGAGCCAGAGAAGAGAGACAGAGGTCTTCCATCCACTGATTCATTCCCCAATTTGCTGCAAGTGCCCAGAGCTGCACCCATCCGAAGCCAGGAGCCAGGAGCTTCTTCCGGGTCTTCCACTCAGGTTCCAGGGTCCCAAGGACCTAGGCCATCTTCTACTGCTTTCCCAGGCCATAGCAGAGAGCTGGATCAGAAGTGGAGCTGTTGGGACTAGAACCAGGGCCCATATGGGATACTGGCACTGCAGGGGGCGGCTTTATCCACTACGCCACAGCACTGGCCCCTCTCTCTGCCATTTTTGTTGTAAGAGCAAATGGTGCAGTATCAGTACTGCTCCCATTCCAGGTATTGCTCTAAGCCCTGTTCAACACCAGGTAACTTATTTAATCTTCATGACAGAATGTGAGGGAGGGATTGTTATGAGCCCATTTTACAGATGGGAAAGCTGAGGAACCAAAAAGGAAATCACTTACTCCAGATCACATACAGTCAGTAGCAGAGCTGGAATTTGAGTGCACACAGCTGACAGACTGTGCTCTTAATCCCAACCAATGATGCCTTCCTAAATGGCTCTGTAAGTGGTATTAAAGTGAAGGCGGAATTGCCCTATGACCCCCCAACACACAGAGATTGAAGCTTAGAGTTCTGGAGGACCTAAGTTCAAAGGGGGTCTCACTGGCCCACAGTGAAGGTGCTGGCAGGGCTGTGCTCCACTGGGGGCTCCGGGGAACCCGTGTCCCCGCCTTCCCAGCTCTCAGAGGCTCCTGACCCCTCCCCAGCAGTGGTCAGATGGTGTTTCTCTCGCTGCATCGCTCTGACACGTCCCTTTGTCCCACCTCTCCCCAGTAATGACTTCGCGAGGCCCACCCCGAAAATCCAAGATCATTTCTCCATCTGCAGACCCTTGCGCACATCCCTTTTGTGTGTAAGGCAGGGTAATTCACAAGGTTGAGGATCAGGATGTAAGTGTCTTTGAGGGGGGCATTATTCTGCCTATGATGCCAAGAAATTCCACTCATAGGTGTGCAGTCGTGTATTGCTTAAACGTGAGGGCATGAGCCGAGAAATGCATCATTAGGCCATGTTCATTGCTGTGCAGACTTCATGGAGTGTGTTAAAAAACTGTTAGGTCGGTAGGCAATAGAACTGATGGGGCCACCATCGTATCTGCAGTCTGTCATTGACCAAAATGTCATTATGTGATGCTTGACTGTGTACCCAGTAGAACTGAAAGTATATGATCCACACACAAGCTTGCATGATCTACAGCAGCCAACAGGTGGAAACAGCCCAGTGTCCACTAACAGGTGAATGTTTAAATGAAATGTAGTGTAACTTACAGTGGCAGGTTTCTGAACCATAAGAAGGAAAACAGTAGTTGGGGGTTGGGACGGTGGTTAAGTCCCCACTTGGGACACCCACGTCCCATATTAGAATGCCTGGTTTGAGTCCAGGCTCTCAGCTTCTGATCCAGCTTCCTGCTGATGTACACCCTGGGACACAGTGGGTGCTGGCTCAAGTACTTTGGTCCCTGGCACTCACTTGGGAAACCCAGATGGAGTTCAGGGCTCCTGACTTTGTCCTGGCCCAGCCCTGACAGTTACAAGCATTTGGGGGATGAACCAGTGGACGGAAGATCTCTCTCTATCTATCTGCCTGCCTTTCAAGTAAATAAATAAATAAATAAAAATTTAGAAAATGCATCTAGCACTGATATATGCTATAAATGGAAGAACCTTGAAAACTTTATGCTAAATGGAAGAAACCAAACACAAATGGCCACATATTGCAGGATTCCATTCTATCACATGTCCATCAAAGGGGCTGTGGTGTAGTGGGCTAAGCCTCTCTCTGTGGATCCAGCATCTCATATGGGCGCTGGTTTGAGTCCAGCTGCACCTCTTCCAATCCTGCTCTCTGCTATGGCCACAGAATGCAGTAGAAGTGGCCCAAATGCTTGGGCCCCTGAACCCATGTGTGAGACCTGGAAGAAGTTCCTAGCTCCTGGCTTCCGATCGGCCCAGCTCAGGCTGTGGCGGCCGTTTGGGGGTGAACCAATGGAAGGAAGCCTTTCTCTCTTGTCTCTCCCTTTCTCTGTAACTCTACCTCTCAAATAAATATTTTTTAAAAGAAAAAGTTCATCAAAGGCAAATCTGTAGATATGGGAAGTAGGTCAGTCCTTGCCTGGGCTTGGTAAGGGGTCCAGGGAGTGACTGCGAATGAGCAAGAATTTGGGGGGTGATGGGGATGTTGGAGAGTCAGATTGCACAACTCCACAAATCATCGAATTGTATACTTACAGTGAGTGAGTTGCATGGTATCATGGTATCTACTTCCATAAAGCAGTTTTAAAATAAAGAGGAATGCCGGCGCCACGGCTCACTAGGCTAATCCTCCGCCTTGTGGCACCGGCACACCGGGTTCTAGTCCCGGTCGGGGTGCCGGATTCTGTCCCGGTTGCCCCTCTTCCAGGCCAGCTCTCTGCTGTGGCCAGGGAGTGCAGTGGAGGATAGCCCAGGTGCTTGGGCCCTGCACCCCATGGGAGACCAGGATAAGTACCTGGCTCCTGCCATCGGATCAGTGCGGTGCGCCGGCCGCAGCGCACCGGCCGCAGCGGCCATTGGAGGGTGAACCAACGGCAAAGGAAGACCTTTCTCTCTGTCTCTCTCTCTCACTGTCCACTCTGCCTGTCAAAAAAATAAAAATAAAAATAAATAAATTAATTAATTAAAAAAATAAATAAAGAGGAGTGGGACCGGTGCCGTGGCGCAGGTTAATCCTTCGTCTGAGGCACCGGCATCCCATATGGGTGCCAGTTCTAGTCCCGGTTGCCCCTCTTCCAGGCCAGCTCTCTGCTGTGGCCTGGGAGGGCAGTGGAGGATGGCCCAAGCGCTTGGGCCCTGCACCCACATGGGAGACCAGGAGGAAGCACCTGGCTCCTGACTTCGGCCACCTGTTGTGGCCATCTGGAGAGTAAAGCAACAGAAGGAAGACCTTTCTCTCTGTCTCTCCCTCTCACTGTCTGTAACTCTATCTGTTAAATAAATAAAATCTTGAAAAAAAAAATGAGGAGGAGTGAGCCAGGGCATAGGGCCTGTGTGGAAAGGAAGTCGCCAACCCTCTTCTCTTTGCAGCGCCTGCTTTTATTCTGAGATTCTTCCCTCCTGCTCTGTTTCCCCTCCAGCTGGCGTGTCTGTCTGTCCTTTCTGGAAATGATGCGATAGAAAATGGCCCTAGTCGTTGTTGTTCATCGTCCTGCTTTGGAAAGCAAAAAACAGTCCCCCTCTGCCAGTTCCTGGAAGTTTATGAAGACTGCTGGTCTGGGAAATCCAAGGCCCTTGTACTACGTATCAGAACAAGCTAAGGACGGACATTCTGGTCAGGTGAACATGTTAAGAAGCCAGTTAACCTGGAACACAGGTTTCCTGTGGGAAACGCTCAGCTCAGTGGAGCTGAGCTAATCTGGGTGAAGAACCTCACTCAGACCAGCTCACGCCGTCACATGACAGCCGGAGTCTGAAATGCAGCTGTCAGCTGCTGAGAAGTGCTTACTTTCCAAAGGAGAAATGTTTGCTCTCTGTGTCCTGAACTATGGGTGCTTCCCCAAGGCTGGCGGAGCGCGACATGTGACTTGCCATCGCTGAGGCTGGACCCCAAGGCCGCAATCTCGATTTCACTCTCACTGCAGGGGTGCCGGTGCTGTGGCCTAGCGGGTACAGGCGCCGCCTGCAGCGCCAGCATCCCACCCAGATGGGCGCCAGTTTGAGTCCCGGCTGCTCCACTTCTGACCTGGCTCCCTGTTGAGCTTGTGGGAAACCACAGATGACGGCACAAGCGCCTGGGCCCCTGCCACCCAAGTGGGGGACCCGGATGGAGCTCCTGGCTCCTGGCTTCAGCCTGGCCCAGCCTTGGCTGTTGGGAATCATTTGGAGAATGATCCAGATCTCTGACTCTCAGTCTCTTCTGATGTCTCTGTTACTCTCTTTTCAAATAAAACAAGTCCTAAAAAGAGAAAATACTATACGTCTTAGCTCATCAGTACAAAGTTTTCTGTTTAAAAAAAAAAACCTTCTTGAGATATATCTAGTATACCATACGATTCACTCTTTTCAAGTGTATGATGCAGTTGTTTTTAGTACCAAAAAATGAAGCCTATTAAAAAAAAACCAACAAAGCTAAATAAACAGAATAGTTAGTGCAACCAAAAAACCAGCACTTAGGCATCATGCACAAGTTGTGACAGCCCCCGAGCTGGCCCCCAGCACTGCCTCTCACCCGCCGTGGTGCTGGCTGCCAGGAGCTCACCCAGTACCTTTCTCAGGTGGGTGAAGAAGTGGTCCCTGGTGGGAGGTGGCTGGGAGGCTGTGCCCCACTCCGCCATCAGCTGCAGGTGGGTGTTTCCTGCTCAGCCTTCTTGCCTCTGGGCAGAGCGACCCGCAAGGCACCTGCCACGCTCCAGAGCCCCTGTGGGGTCAGGCTGAGGCCCAGCTCTTCCTGAGGGGCTTCTTCCTCTCCCTGTCCTTGTCCCTCACTCCCCTCTAGGGTTCTCCCGACAACAGGAACTCACATAGTGCTCACCTCTCAGGCCTTGACCTGCGGCAGCTCCTAGGGGCTGTCCTGCCTCCCTAGGTGCCCTGCTTTGCTTTGCAAAACATCATTTGGAAGTTCATCTTAGGACACTAACTCGCTGTCCTCAGCGTTGCCTAACACAAAGACCTTTACATTTTTTTCTCTATTCCTGCTAAAAATCTGAGACCCATCACGTGGCACCAGAGCCTGACTCCACAGAATCAAGTCTTTCCCTCCCAAGAGCCAATTTTTGCATTAAAAGAGTAACCTGGGGGAGGGGATGGGGAAGTAAAAGAACAAAGAGGTGGCCAGAGAGCAGTCTGAAAGCTGTGGGTTGGGTTTCCTTTGTGTGGGCCACAGATTTTGCAATAAGCCTTGTATTTATCAGCACACGCACACATGCACACACGCAAACACGCACACACACACACACCTGCAGTTCACAGTGTCTCTCCTTTAGGAACCAATCATATTAAGATCAGTTCAGGGGGAGGGGCCCCTTGGTGTAGCAGTTAGGATGTCGCTTGGAACACCTGTGTCTCCTAGTAGCGGGCCTTAGCTTGAGGCCCAGGTCCACTTCCAATTCCAGTCTCGCTAATGTGCACTCTGGGAGGCAGCAGGTGGTGGTTCAAGTCCTTAGGTCCTGCTGCCCTTGTGCAAGATCTGGACTGAGTTCTGGGCTCCTGGTTCTGGCCTGGCTCAGCCGGGACTGTTGTGGGCAGCTGGGGAGTAGACCAGTGGGTGGAAGATCTCTGTCTGTCTCTGTTGCTGCCTTTAAACCAATTGACCAAGCAATCAATATAAAAAAAAACAAACATAAGACCAGGCAGGAATTTCCATTTTGGTCCTCTTCAGAAACATATTCCAGTTCCAGCAGGTAATGAAAGACAAGGCTGACAGCATCCCTGCGGAAGGAAACCCCACCCAGCTCCCCTCCTGACCTCTGCTCTCCGAACTCACCCCTCTTACGAGCCCTGAGCCACTCATCTAATTTCTCTGAACCTGAGTTCTCTCACTCGTAAAATGGGAACAGTAATAGTCCCTACTTCATAGATTCGCTATGAAGATTAAATCATAAAGTCAGGGTGGGCGTTGTGGTATGGAAGGTTTAGCTTGGGACGCCTGCATCCTGAATTGGGGTGCCTGGGTTAGACCCCGCCTCTGCTTCCTGCTAGCACTCATCCTGCAGGGCAGAGATTATGGCTCAAACACTTGGATCCCTGCCACCTGCGTGGGAGACCCGGATGGAGCTCCTGGCTCCTGGCTTCAGCCTGGCCCAGCCCTGGCTGTTATGGGCGTTTGGGGAGTGGACCAGTAGTTCGATGATTTCTGTCTCTCCTTTTCTGCCTCTCAAATAAATAAGAAATAAACAGAAGCCTTTTAAAAAATCTGGCTAATGATAGTACCTGCTCCATAAGACTGCTTCTCACGGGGTTGTTGTGAGCGTGAAAAGAATGAATGTAAGCCAAGTCTTGTATCCATTAAGGAAGTAAAAAGAATTCAACCAAAACAAGGACAGATTATAAGCTCTGTCTTCTCATAAGGGAAATAAACATAGACTGTAGTGTCTGAAGTCAGGAAAACTAAAACCAGGGCTGGCGCTGTGGCACGGCGGGTTCAGCTGCATCTGCCGTGCCAGCAGGGAGCTGCGCTTTCCTCCCTCAGAACTTCTCACGCTATCGCTCGTCAAACAGCTCCTGACAGATGGAATTTACAGATAGGTTGATTTCAGTGCAAAAACGTTTTGAAATCCACACATACTAGGGATCTTAAAAATTCCAGGAGGGGCCAGCATTGGGGTGAAGTAGGTTAAGCCACCTCCTGCGAGGCTGACAACCTGTATGGGTGCCGGTTCCAGTCCCAGCTGCTCCACTTCCCAACCAGCTCCCCGACAATGCACCTGGGAAAGCAGCGGAAGATGGCCCAAGGGCTCCAGCCCCTCCCTCCCATTTGGGAGACCCGGATGGAGTTCCTGGCTCCTGGCATCGGCTCCATCCTCAGCTGTTGTGCCCATCTGGGGAGTGAACCAGCGGATGGAAGATCTCTCTCTCTCTCTCTCCCTCCCTCTCTCTCTGTAACTCTGCCTTTCAAATTATTTACATTTCAGTGGCAAGCCAGGAAATTCACAAACAAGAGAAGAAAGCAAGGCACAGGCTAGAGTGAGAGAGGCTTCCGTGCTATCTTTGGCCCACGTGGCTCAGGACAGCCCCTGAGGAGGAGGGGTCAGCGGTGTGACTGCAGGAGGCAGGGCATTCCCAGACCCCCATCGCAGCAGGTGCGGGGCAGGTGGCAGGAAGTGAGGTCCTGGGGACAGGCAGCGATCAGGTGATGTTAGCAGGGAAGGATGTGGAACTGCTTTTGACCTGGAGATGCCGATGACGAATTCTGGAAACAGTGACGATGTTCACACAGCAGTGTGCGTGTAAGCTGTGCTGCTGAACTGCACTCTTCAAATGGCCAAAATGGTAACTGCTATGGTGTCTACTTTTACCGCAATAAAAACAATTAAAAAGGATGAAAATGAAGAATATGTAGTAGCTGATCAGAATGAAAAGGAAAGGACTTGGGGACATGAGGAAGCAGCATGCGTAAACCTCCAGGGGAAGGGAGGCCCACACACCTAAAAATCAGCTGGGGGGGCTCCACTTTTTATCCGAGTGTTGGTTGTCTGGATGTGTTCACTTTGTGAAAATGCATCAGCTGTACATTTATACTTCGTGCACTTTTTCAATCTATATTGTTCTTCCACTGAAATTTTTACCTTTTTAAAAAGGTCACCATCTTTGCCCATTTTTGTTGCTATAACGAAATACCTGAGACTGATGACTTACAAAGAACAGAGGCTAATGCGGCGGGCGTTGTGGTGCAGTGGGTTAAGCCACTGCTTGGGAGGCCTGTAGGGAGTGCCAGGGATTGAGTCCCCCTCTGCCTCCACTTCCGATTCACCTTCCTGCTAATGCACCTGGGAGGCACTGGGTGATGGTTCAAGTACTGAGTCCCTGCACCCACGTGGGAGACTCAGATGGAGTTCCTGCTTCTTGGTGTTGGCCTGGCCCAGGCTCGGCCCCAGCTGTTGTGGGCCTTTGAAGAGTGACCTAGTGGATGGAAGATCTCTCTCTCTCTCTCACACTCTGTGTGTGTGTGTGTGTGTGTGTGTAGCTCTACTTCTCAAATAAACAAAAACGAATACAGGAAACAGGTGTTTTGGGTTTGTGGCTCTGGAGGAGTTTGAGAAGTCCAACAGCGTGGCACCAGCATCCTCTCGGCTTCTGGTGAGGGCCTTGTGCTGGATCACAACCTGGCAAAGGGGAGGAGCTAAGAGAAAGCTGACAAGCCAAACTTGCTCTCCTGAGAACTAACTCATCCTCACCAGAGTGGCATTAGTCCCTTCAATAGGATGGAGCCCGCATGACCCACGTGTCTCTTAGAGGCTCCCACACAGGAGCTGTGAGGGAAACACCCAAACCCTAGCAGTGACCTCACCGGTGGTGGGGTGGGGGACTGACTAGAGGGACCCTGAGGGCTCAGGCTAGTGCCTGGCACTTGTCAAGCGCCACAGTGCTGTCACCACGGGTGGCCCCATGCTCTGTCACTCTGTGACGTCACTTACTCAAATCTGGCGTGAGGCTCACCAACTCTGAGCGTGTGGGATGGTGGTAGCAAGAGTCTCAGCCACGATTCTTGTGAGAATTCGTCCAGGGTCATTGATGGGCGGCTCCAGAGGGAGGCTGCTGCCTTCTTGTCACCCGTGCCATTCCCCTCCCGCCCCTCCCCGGGCTGTTTGGCTGCCCGCACCTGTGCTTCCGTGGGCTCAGCACTTCCCACACCCTGCGCATGGGGGGGGGGGCACCGACAGTTCCCAAGCTCACAGCATCCCACCTTGCTTTCCTCACTGGAATTCTCAAGGCCCAGCAGCCAGAGGATCCCGAGCCTGGGTTGGGGTATTTGTGCCACGCACTGTGTCCATAAAGTTAACTTGCAAATAGCGGTGGATGCAGCCCTGGGTCGTCGCGCAGGACCGCACCACCCCCACGGGCCAAGTGTGTGCAGCTCCCGGGGAGGTAATAACAGCAAACGCCCGAGAAGCGCCATTGCTTAGGAATTAGGAGCTCTGGCTTCTGGGGCCACACTGCCCAGGCACCAGCTCTGGCCACTGCACACGTGTGTGTCCTTGGGAAAGCTACCTTGAACCCCCTCCCTCCGTCGGTTGCTCTGCGTGTAAGGCCCGTGCGACAGCAAGCGTCTGCTCGCCCCAATCGCCTGGGCTCCTGGAAGATTCCTAACCCGGCCACAAGCAGACCCGCGAGTCACAGCCACCTCTGGGGTGACACTGCGCTTCCCTTGGGTGGGCGCCCTGTGCAGGCGAGCTTGGAAACCAGTGGGAACCTGAGAACTTCTTGTGGACGCTTCCGGAATCTAGGCGCCTCCAGTACCCCCGAACCCGAGAACCCCGACCCCAGCTAGCCGCTCACACACACACAGTTCAGCCTTCGGGGGCTACAGGGCCCAGGAGGCCCTGCGCTGCACCCTGGGACTCGCAGTGTCCCTGGGGTCGCTCGAACGCGTCATCACCTCCCATTGGCTTCCGCGGAGGCCACGCCCCACAGCTCGACCAATCACCGAGGCGCAGTGGATGCTGGTGGAGTGGGAGCGGCGGCGCGGCGCCTCAATCACAGCGGGGCGGATGCCAGAGGCGGTGCGTCTGAGGCTGCGCGCGGCCCGCAGTTCCCACGGTCCTGCCGGCGCCCCTGACGCCGACTTCCAGAGCCCCGCCGCAGGTGACCGCGGGCCCGGGGCGGGGTGCTGGGCCGGGCTGCCGGGGCTCCCGGCTCAGGGCTGGGCTGTTCCTTCCCTCAGAGACTGACAGGTCCGCCGGGCGGCGGGTTTCGGGCTACGATGACCGCCTCCTCAGGGAAACCCTGCGATCGCAGCCCGACCTCCTCCGGTCGCGGGTGGTGGTGGCGGGCGGGGGCGGGCTGCCCGTCCTCGAGCATGCTGTGGCCGGGGAAACTGAGGCAGAGAGGACCCGGGATGTGCCGAGACCCCCCGGGCGGGCGGCGCTGTCCCGGCTGCCGATGGCTTCGCTGAGGAGGACGCCACACGTCCCAGGAAGCCAGGCACGGGCTGGTTCTCTGAGGCAGAGTTGAGCTGGCGGGAGTTGCGGGGCGGCCGGCGGCGGGGGCCTGCTCTGGGGGCTGGAGGTCGGAGCCGTGCGGGTGGCCGCCAGCGCCCAGGCTTGCCCTGCCCTTCGCCCCGGGACTGCGTGGCCAGCGTCTGCGGAGCCTCGCTGCGCGCTCTGGGCAGGGGGAGATTCCGCCGCGGGTGGCAGTCTCCAGGACACGGTTCCAGTGTCCGAGGGGCTGGGGCGCGGGCGTGCACGGGGGCGGCATCCGACCCTGCCGTGGCGGAGAAGGGGGTGTCCCCGGCTGGGTTCCGAGGCTCCCGCGGGGAGCAGGGCCGGAGCTGTGCTGGAGACGTGGCGCTATGGGGGTGCCCGGAGTCGCGGACATTCGCTGTGGGTGGCCCCGAGGCCCAGAAAGCTGTGGTCCTGCATCTCAGAGGGTCCGTATCCTAGCCTGGGAGCGTGTTGGGGAGGGAGAGACCACGCTGTGAACGCGGGAGGGCAGTGCAGGAATCCCCGGGGGGATTTTGGAGGGGTTTTAAGGTGGTTGCAGGGACAAGGAAGAGGAGAAAAGATCCCGGCGCTGCTAAGGAAGTCCGATAGCCAGACGCAGGGTGGCTCCTTCAAAGTAATCGGTGCTTAACAGCCGGCATGCCTCGTGAGGAACGCACCGCCAGGCCGTGTCTTTTTCTTCCTTTTTCAAGATTGACGTATTTATTTGGAAGGCAGAGAGACAGAGAGAGGGAGAGCGAATCTTTCATCCACTCGTTCACTCCCCAAATGGCCGGCACACCTGGGGCAGGGCCAGGCTGAAGCCAGTGACCCCGGGAGCCCGGACCCCCATCCGGGTCTCTGCCCTGTGCGGCCGCCCACTCGGTGCAGGTGAGAGGCGCAGGGGTCGGAGGCAGCTGCTGGCCAAGCACCAGACTGGTGTACGGTAAATGTTTTTTCACTAGTAGAGGAGGTACACTGGAAAATAATGATTAAAATGTATGTACATGTGACCTGCAAAAAGTCTGTGGGGAGAAAGGAAAAGTTTACTTTGGTGCCAACAATTGTTTTCAGATTCACGTATTTTTTTCATAATGCGTGTTTCCCACATAGTATGAAAATAGTTTTTGCACCAAAATAAAGTCACACTTTTAAGTATATTTTCCACACACTTTTTGAAATACATTAACCAATAACACAGTAACGCATTATCATGATCAAGTGGTATTCACTACGTGTAAGTGTGCTGTATTTTTCTAAGACTGGCGATGCGGTAGGTTTATTTATACCAGCACCACCACAACCGCAGAAGTGATGCCTTGTGCTATGATGCTGTGGTTCCTTAGGTGACAGGAATTTCTCGGACCTTTTGGGCCTTGTTTGACCAACATGGCATTGTGATGTGCGTGCCTGTGTACTGCAGCGTCTCTTGAGTCTTCTGACCTGTGACTCTCTTGAAGAAATACTCGGCACTGTTTTTAAAAACTGCAGAAGTTGGTTTGTAGACTTTAATTTGAACCCCAGTGTATGATGGGGAAGTTATCACATGTATGGAGGGTGTTGAAATCTGAATGATTAACTAGATATATGATATGGCTCAAATTTTCCTGTGATTGAGGGCAATGTACATTAAAATGATAATTGCATTACTTTGTATTCATCAGATTAGGAATTGTAAATTCTTTCTGTTTTTAAAAGGTTTATTTATTTATTTAAAGTCAGAGTTACACAGAGAGAGAAGGAGAGGCAGAGACAGAGAGAAAGGTCTTCCTTCCGCTGGTTCACTCCTCAAATGGCCGCAATGGACAGAGCTGCGCAGATCTGAAGCCAGGAGCCAGGTGCTTCTGGGTCTCCCACGTGGGTTCATGGGCCCAAGGACTTGGGCCATCTTCTGCTGCTTTCCCAGCCACAGCAGAGAGCTGGATTGGAAGTGGAGCAGCCAGGACTAGAACCGGTGCCTATATGGGATGCCGGTGCTCCAGGCCAGGGTGTTAACCCGCTGTGCCACAGCACCAACCCCGGAATTATAAATTCTGATACTGTCAGGGAATTATAGGTGTGTGGAGAAAATGAGATTCTGATTCGTTATTGGTGCGAGTATGGCCACTGGCAAAAATGGGTGTAGCTTAGGACGCAGTGGTTCCACTTTGAGAAAATTCCTTAGAGAGAGAAACGTTTGTGTACCAGGAGGAGGCTGTTAGGATGTTGATTGCACCACTGTTTATAATGGTGAAAAAATTGGAAACAGCCTAAAAGTCCATTAGTAGGGGAGAGTTTGTAGAATAGATACATATTTTTTAAAGTACAATAAATTGATTGGAAAGAAATGTTATTTTAGGACAGTGGTAACCTTGCAGTATGAGAAGGAATGGAAAGGGGTGGGGGTCTCACTTGTAATGTTTTATGGGCGGAAGAGACTTAACAGATTTATAAAATATTAATAATTTGTGGAGGGTGTTTCATGTAAAAATTATACTTAAAGTAAAAATTTAACTTAAGAATTGATGGCAGCTGTAAAAGTTACGTTAAGTCATTTTAGAAAAAGGCTACAAACTGCATGAGTACTAGGTTTCGAAAGTAGTAATTTAGGTAAAATTCAAATCACCAATACTCATTGAAAATTAAAATGTGGGGAAACTGTTAACCATTGATCAGAATTTACTTTGCTAGATACCTAAAAGCTCCTAATCGTTAAGAGCTTAAAAAAGTTGTGTTTGACTATGTTTGTTTTGAAATATGAGTGGGTTGCCTGGATTTTAAACTTAAACAGATTTTTTTAAAACTATATAGTCATCACTCTGTACAGATACACAAATGAACATGGGCTAAGGATTTTGTTTATGTCATTTGTAAGGAAGCCTGATGAAGTGTCACGTATGAGACAGGGCACAGTCCCGTTTCTGGCTCAGCAGTGTCAGCGCGCGTCCAGATGTGGGGCGGTGCTGGCCCTCAGTGGGGGAAGGAAGCCAGCGGACCCTCGTGTTGACGGGTGCATTTCCTTGTCTGTTATCCGCGGTGTGGAGTTGAAAACACTTCCGGCAGAATTAAAATTAGATAGCCTTGAAGCTTCTACTCCAATCTAGAATCAAGTTTGTCAGGGAATCACACATTTTCCCTATGGGAAAACAAAAAGATAAACTGACCTGATTAAAATGCATTGCTCATTTGAGATACGATTTCATTGGGTTTTGTTTTAATCCCATCAGGTAACCAAAAATGATCAAAGAATTTTGAGACCCGAACTGGTCCTTAATAATGTATTAAGTACATTATTAATAATGTACCTCTTATTTCACAGGTGGACAGTTTTCCCTGAGTTAGTAGCTGTGTGTCTTGTGTTAAAGAAAAATTACATCAGATACTTTCTAAAAACAGAGAGGCAGGTTTTCTTGTAGCTACTGCAGTAGGGGCGAGAGAGTTCAGCATGGAACTCAGCTCAGTCTCCCAGTAGAGCAGGCCCCAGGAGGCTTGTAGCCCACGGTCAGTGGAACTCCTCAGCTTGAGATACTAGGTGTGCCAAGGTGCCAGTTGTGAGATTGATTCTAGCTAACGCTTGGCTCAGGAAGAGAGCTCAGAGGAGACTGACTGGAGCTAATGTACCAGGTACATTAGCAGGTACATTGTCACTGTCCTTGTGTGTTGTCAGCCAGACACCACTTGCATGATGATTTTATTCTAAACCCCCGAGAGCAGAGTAGGACCAGCGGCTTCAGGGTTGGGAGGCTCACTGCAGAAGTGTAAGCAGCTGCTTTGCTGTGGTCTAACCCGGAGCCGCCAGTGAATGAAGCTGGTGGAGAGACAGAGGTGATGCCGGATGCTGGTTGAGGTGTCAGACCTGGGTTTGAACTTGACGGTGCTACTTACATGGCTTTGTGACCTTGGCCTTATTGCTTATGTTGCTGATGACAATTTATGCAGCATGGCCACTCTGCTCTAAACTCCCCAAATCGATTAAACTCACCTGATGGTTCATCTTTCACAGTCAAGTGGAGTCTCTTATGTGACTCACTGTGGGAACAGGGGCTTGTCATTGAGGCTGGGGAACTTTGGCGACCACTTGTGCGCCGACTCTGACTGGGTGTGGTCCTGGTTCCGCGTTGGTGGGCAGACAGGAGTTCTTCATACGTAAAGCCTACTGTGCCTTAGAATAGAAGGGCGGGAAGGGCGCCCTGCACAGGAGGAAGCACTGGGGGCCTGCCCTGGGGCTGCACCCTGGGCTGGGAAACCTGGGCGGTGCCTGTGGTTACTGGACCTCCTCCCCTCTCACACAAGCCATTCTTTTTATTTTATTTTAAGATTTATTTATTTGTTTGAAAGGCAGAGTGACAGAGAAAGGGGAGAGAGGTATATATCTTCCATCTGCTGGTTTACTCCTCAAATGCCTGCAACACATAGGGCTGGGACAGGCTGACTCCAGGGGCCAGCAGTTCCATCCAGGTCTCTCAGGTGGTTGGCAGGGGTCCAAGGGCTTGGGCCATCATCTGTTGCCTCCCAGGTACACTAGCAGGAAGCTGGATGGAAGTGCAGAATAGCTGGAATTCTTACTGGCACTGCAGAACAGTATGTGTGTGTCCCAAGCCACTCTCTGTGACAGCAAGTAGTGTAGTGGAACAGACACAGCCTTTGCAGTCAGATATGTGTGTTGTCCCAGAAGCATCGCTGTCCGTCCTCCCATCTCCCTCCCTGAGCCTCAGTCCCTGCCCTTGTTGAAGGGAGTGGTAGTGCTTGCCCCAGGGGTGCTGTAGGGTGGAGCGAATAAAGCGGCTGCCATGGTGGGTGGCATAGGAGGTCACTGCAGATATTCCGCTGTCCCACCCGTGTCACTGCCAGAGCCCTCCCCCTGCCTCCCCAGCGTGGAGAAACAGTCTGCTGTCTCCTCCCTGTGCGTGGTTAGATCACCGGCGCATGCCCCAACAGCGGACAGCTTTCTGCTCTTGGCACAGTAAGGTCTGCCTTACTCTTTCTGACGGCCCCACACTGTTCTGTTACAAGGGTGTACAATGATTGACTGAGCTGGACAGTCCCATGGGCACAGCCATTTATGTGGCTTCCACAGCTTTGCCCTTTCACACTTCTTGCTCCGTCACCTCCCTGACATCATTTCCCCCTCCCCCCCCTTAAAGATTTATTTATTTATTTGAAATGTGGAGTTAAAGTGAGAGAGAGAGAGAGAGAGAGAGAGAAAGAAAGAAACTCATTCATCCTCTGGTTCACTCCCCAAATGGCCGCAATGGCCAGGGCTGGGCCAAGCCAAAGCGAGGAGCTTAGGAGCTTCTTCCGGGTCTCCCATGTGGGCGCAGGGGCCCAAGCACTTGGGTCATCTTCCGCTGCTTTCCCAGGTGCATTAGCAGGGAGCTGGATCAGAAGTGAGCAGCAGGGGCACGAACCATATGAGATGCTGGCACTGCAGGCTGTGGCTTAAACCACTGTGCCACAGTGTCACAGTGCAGGCCCCACATCGTCCCCTTTTAAAAATGCTACCTCCCGTTCCTGCCGTTCCTGCCGGTACTCCCCAGCCTCCTGCCGTATCCGTGCTGGTCGCTCTCGTCAGCATCTGATAAGCTGTGTATTCAAGGTTTTGTCCTTTCTTCTGGAACGCCAGCTCAGGGAAGGGTTTGTCTCTGGCTCACCACTCAGTGCAGGGCTGTTGTGAGCGGCTCTCGCAGGGAGCTCAGGCCCCACGTGTTGGGTGACTTGGGGAGACCGCATTGGAGGGGGCAGACGCAAGGGCAAGGTCAGGGAGAGAGACGATGGCCCCTGTGTGAGTGGGACGTGGAGGGTCCGAGTGAAACAGCAGTCTCAGAGAACTCGTTCAGCGGGGCTGCTCACTCGTTGCGCATCGGTTTTTCACCTTGATGTAACAAGAATAGCAGGGACGTTTCAAGGTTATCCGTGACCTCTGGAAGAGTAAAGGGATAACGCGGTTCGGGAGACCTGCAGCTGAGGCCGGCTGCTCATTGCTGAGGGTAATGGAACGGTTGTTGTACTCTCTCTCCTCGGCTTTACCCAGGCCCCAGTACGTTCCCCAAATAGCAGCAGCGGACGTGTTTTCTAAGCGGCATTGTGAAGCCAGCGGCATTGTGAAGCCAGCGGCATTGTGAAGCCAGCGGCATTCTGTGCAGCTTTTCTCTTAGTATTGTGTTCAAAGAACCGCAGCTCTTGTTTGTAAGAAAAAAGGCTGGTGGAGGGGAGCCCCACCAAAGGCTGACTCTGGCCACAGCATCCATGTACTTATCAAGCTGAGGAGTGACTTGCTGGGATGTTGGAAGAATGGAGATGAACTTGATTTGTAAGAATAACCAGGCAATTTTTTTTTTTTTTCAGAGCTCACTGCACTGTTTGCTAATTTGGGCTGTTCAAGTTGATGTCCATTCTGTTGTTCATAGTCAGGTCAACCTTTTATAAAGAATTTTTAAATCTGTTAGCTATTTCTGTTTATTTGAAAGATGAAGGGTAAGGGTGGAGGCTCTGTTAGTTCACTCCCCAAATGCCTGCAAAAGCCAGGGGGCTGGGCTAGGATGAAACCAGGAGCTGAGAACCCAATGCAGGTCTCTCACGTGGGTGACAGGGACCCGACTACCCGAGCCCTCGTTTGCTGCCTCCCAGTGTGAGGGTCAGAAGTGGAGCTGGGACTTGAACTTTGCCCTCCAGTGTGGGATATGGCGTCCACGTGGCAGCTTAACTGCTGTGCCAAGTGCCCAACCTCAGGTCACCCATTTGATTCAGTGTTTTATTTGTTGTTTTTCCCCCTAAATATGAGGGGAAAGTCACACACCAGTGCCCTCAGAAGAATGAGTCTTTTGGGGACTTGATCCGTGAAGTGAACTCCGAGAAGATAGGCATGCAAATCAGGGAGCCCATTGACTGACTGACACTGAGATCATGATGACAGCCAGGCGGGACCAGGGGTGTGAGTGCAGCACGTCGGGTCAGGAACTATGGTCCATGGTCCAGACAGAGCACCTGTCTGTGTCTGTCCTGTCTCTGGCTGCTCTTGTCATGCAATGGAGGAGCCCAGTAGTTGTGTGGGGGATGGCCGGGCCTCTGAAGCTGGAGTTACCTGCAGTCCAGCCTTTATAGAGCAAGTTTGCCGACCCCTCCCCTAGTGGGGGGCTTCTCAGCTGCAGCAAGAGGCCTGCTGGGTGAGCCCAGAATCAGGAAGAAGCTGCTGGTTGGCTCACCCCCTGGGCACTGCCACACCTCCCTGCAGGGCCACTGGAGAGCTCTAGGGACATGGCCGTCTCTTGTCTGACCTCGCTGTTGCTGCTTTATGGAATTCTGTAATTACACCTGTCATCTGTTACCTGCCAGCCCCGGGACCCTGCTCAGGTCCACGTACTCAGGGTTAACAGACCAGCAGGTCCTAGCATTTGGGGCGGGGGACTCTGCAGCCCACCAACTTACGTGTTGTGCTACCCCACCTCCACCAAAAAAAGAAACCAACAAAAGCAAATCTGGAGTCACCTCCTGAAGTTACTTATCCGTGGACTTTGCAGGCAGAATAAAGGAAGCCTGAATTTAGCTCAGTTCAGTTTAGCAGATTAAGGGTTAGGTTCTTGGGCAGGAATTATCCCGTGAGGATGGAGCCGTGCCGGTGCCATTTCCTGCCCAGGATGCTGGCTTCTGCCAGAGGTGGAGTGGAGCAGCTGGGGTAAGGCAGGTGGCTGCATGCAAGTGTGGCCCGAGGCCAGGGCACCCGCTGGAAAGGCGGCCGCAGAGGACCAGCGCGTGCTCCGCAGGCTAAGCAGCTGCTGACATCCTCATCAGCTCCAGTTCTAGTCCCGGCTGCTCCACTTCCAATCCAGCTCCCTGCTAATGCACCTCGGAAAGCAGCAGAGGATGACCCAAGTGCTCGCGCCCCTGCATCCTCATGGGAGACCAGGATAGAGTTCCAGGCTCCTGGCTTTGGCCTGGCTCAGCCCTGGCCATTGCAGCTGTTTGGAGAGTGAACCAGAAGGAAGATCTCTCTTTCTGTCCCTTTTTCCCCCCACCCCAACTCTTTCAAATAAATAAATCTTAAAATAAATAAATAAGGCTGGGGCCAGTGCCATGGCGCATTAGGTTAATCCTCCGCCTGCAGCGCCAGCATCCCATATGGGTGCCGGTTCTAGTCCAGGTTGCTCCTCTTCCAGTCTAGCTCTCTGCTGTGGCCTGGGAAAGCAGCAGAAGATGGCCCAAGTCCTTGGGCCCCTGCACCCGCATGGGAGACCAGGAGGAAGCTCCTGGCTCCTGGCTTCAGATCAGCGTAGCTCTGGCCGTTGTGGTCATCTGGGGAGTGAACCAATGGAAGGAAGACCTTTCTCTCTCTCTCTCTCTCTCTCACTGTCTGTAACTCTATCTGTCAAATAAATAAATAAAAATCTTAAAAAATAAACATATAAGGCAGCCTCAGACCAGAGCTCAGGCCTGCTGAGCCAGGATCTGCACCCTCACAAGACCTCCTGGAGATGTGGGTCCAAGTTCAGGTTGGAGAAGCCGCAGACTGAGACTGCTGGTTGTGTAAACTTTAGCAAAAGACTCAGGACGTCTTGTTCCCTTCACTCCACCGATTTGCACGGAATGCCAGGCACAGCATGTTGAGAAAGGTTTCTTTGGCTTAGAGGTGGATCCTGCTACAGCTGGCTGCTTGCTCTCTGAGGGCAGAGGCATTGTCCCTGTCCCTGTTGAGGTCCCAGCACCCAGCACGCGGTCTCAGAGAACAGTGTTCTAGAGGAGTGGCCGAGTGCAGCCAGCTGGGCTTGCGCCGTGGCACTGGAGGCACAGGTCAGCCTTGCGGGCTCCTGCTCTGCACCGCTGTGTCTCAGAGACTGTGTCTTTTCTCTTACCCCAGAGTCGTAGCCGGGCTGTGTTCTGTCTCAGGAAGGCTGCGCTGTTAGAACAGGACACGGGAGAGTCTGATGCAGTAATGCAAGGTGGCCAGGACTCAGCCTCATGCCTGCCATCTGTGCTTTAAACATTCATTTAAAGTTTCAGCATCAAAGTAGAGAACAGGGTGCGTATCATGGTATGTCAGAAAGTTCATGGAAAAATTAAATAAAAAAAGTTTATTTTGGTGTAAAATTTGCAGCCTGGGGCCAGCGTTGTAGTGTAGTTGGTTAAGCCTCTGCCTGCGATGCTGGCATCTGAGAGGGGCACCAGTCCAAGCTTGGCTGCTCCAGTTTCAATCCAGCTCCCTGCTAATGTGCCTGGGAAAACAGAGGAAGATGACCAAGTCTTGTGTGCCCCTGCACCCACGTGGGGGACCTGGAAGAAGCTCCAGGCTCCTGGCGTCAGCCTGGCCCAGCCCTGGCTGTTGTGGCCATTTGGGAAATGAACCCAGGAACAAATGTTTGCTTATAATTTTTCCAGATAGTTTACCATCAACTTAAATCACGTTTCAGTGTTAACATTGTGTATGCACTGATTTCAACAGACATTCTTGTATAAGTAATATACATTAATTATACTAAGAGGAGACAGATAGGAAGAAGAAAATCACCCCAGCCCCACCCACTCTCTACTGGTAAATTTTTGGATCTGCTGTCTATGCACAATTCATATTACGTATCTATTCTTTTCTTACGACAGTTCATAGTTTGTGGTGGATATCTTCTCAGTATGATGAGTTGTGCAGGTGACTTTTTTAAATCCACTTTGCTTCGAGTTGTGACAAAAGCTCGACAGGGTGCCCAAAGAACTTTCTGGATATTTGATTTATACTTCAACTTGCGGCGAAGGTTGGGATTAGGAGCATGTGGGCGAGAGGGCAGCCGAGCTAACGTAGACGTCGTCTCTGTCTTTGTTGTCCTTGGCGTGCTCTTTCTGACCGTGAAATGGTCCCCTCTTTCTGATCTGTCGGCCGTAATGGTTCTTCACCTGGGGCCAGTGTTCGGATTGTTCCTTTCTGACCACGCCTTTCTTCTTTTCAGATCTCTGCAGTTGAAACGCCCAGGGGCACAATGATCTGGAAAGTGGCCACGTTCCTCAGCGTGGCCCTGGGGATCGACGCCATCACCGTCGGTGTGGACAGTCCTGAGAATGGCGGCAAGCACTGGGTGGTGATTGTCGCGGGCTCCAATGGCTGGTACAACTACAGGCACCAGGTGAGCACAGAGCTGCTCGTGCCCGACGCTGGCGCTCTGTGAACGCACTTGGACCTTGTGAAAGAGGACGGTTTGGGGAGCCATTCACACACCTGTTAGGCTGGCTACACTACATGTGTTGGTGAGGATGTGGAGAGATTGGAGCCGAATCCATTGCTTGGGGGCTAGCAGACGGTAAGGCCGTTTGCAGGAGTCTAACAGTTGCTCCAGAGTTGCTGTGGGATCAGCATAGTTGGGTGTGAGGCTCTGTTGACATTCGGGCCAGTAATTCTTTGATGTGGGCTGGACCCTATGGGAGGATGTTGAGCAGCATCCTCGGCCAGCCCCCTGCGGATGACGGCAGTGCCCCCCATTGCACAGTCACGACCCAAATGCCTCCAGACAGCACTGGCGGTCTCCTGGTGGAGGCCCACTGTGCTAACAACTTCATCTTAGAGTTAAGGAGAGCGAGGAGATGACCTGTGCCAGGCCACGGGCAGGTTGAGACCAGAAGGGACTGAGTCCTGGCCTCTAGGTCCCTTTGCCCTTGACACCTCTGCCCAGCTGCTCCGCTCACGCCTCCTCCCCCAATCCTGGCACTTCCGCCAGGTCTGCCTGTCGGGGGCTGGAGAGAGAGAGTCCGTGTGTGAGCGAGCAGGGACAGCCCGGCCTCCTGGTGGGGCTGCGCAGCGCTGCAGCCATCGGGAGCGCTCTGGCTTCCTGGGAAGGTCAAGCCTGGAGCGGCCTCTGACCCAGCGGTCCCACCTCTGGTGGACGCCCAGGAGCAGTGACAACGCTTGGCCCCACAAGAGCTTGCACAGGAAGGTTCATCCCGGCCTTACCCGTGACAGCCCAGCAGGAGATAACCCGACGTCTGTCAGCTGATGAGCTTTATTTGAAAGTCAGAGCTACGGAGAGAGAGAGAAACAGACAAAGAGAGGTCTTCCATCTGCTGGTTCACTCCCCAGATGGTCTCAACAACCAGGGCTGAGCAGGCCAAAGCCAGGAGCCAGGAGCTTCTTCCAGGTCTTCCACATGAGTGCAGGGGCCCAAGCACCTAGGCCATCCACAGCTGCTTTCCCAGGTCATTAACAGGGAGCTGGATTGGAAGTGGAGCAGCCAGGACTCACACTGGCACTCCAACATGGGATGCTGGTGTTGAAGGCAGCGGCTTAACCCACTGTGCCACAGTGCCAGCCCTTAAAGCGGTATATTCCTGTGAGGGAATATTTGGCCGTGAAAAAGAATGAAAAACTCACGTGTGCTTCAACGTGGACGAACCTTAAAAACGTGCCACGTAGAAGAAGTCCATCGCAAAGTCCACATGTTTTATGACTGCAGTTGATTGAAACGGCAAATCAGGCAAATTTAGAGGTAAGAGTGGACGGTGGTGGCGAGGGCGGGGGAGGAGAGAACGGACAGTGACTGCAAGTGTTTTTTTGAGGTTCTGGGTGGGTTTTTTTTTTTAGGTAGTGAAAATGTTCTGGAATTAGATAGTGGTGATGGTTGCACAATGTAGTGAATATACCAGAAACCACTGAACACATGTTTTAAAAGACGGGCTTTTATGGTGGTGACTTGTAGCTCAGCAGAGCTGTCTGTTATTCTGAAAAATTCGTTTGATCTTTTCATTCTTGGAAGTAAGATGCTCAGACCAGTGCAGTATCTACTGTTGGGCTCTTCACAGGTGAATGCCGGTAGCCCCCACGCTGAGGCTGTGTGTGGCAGGTGCAGTTCTCACCTGCTCTCTACAAATGACTGGGTGGAGGCAGGGTCAGGTTGGCGATTTGCCTGTCGTGGCTGATCCGGCACATGGTGGAGCCAGGATTCCAACCCAGGCTGATGGTTCTAGAGCACCTTGTCCACTGGAGACCCACGTGTGTCATGATAAATGTCCTAGTGGCCACATTTATAACAAGGAAAAATGGCAGTGAGAATTTGGCCTAGCAGTTAAAATGCTGGTTAAGGCATGTATCTCTCAGGGCTGGCATTGTGGCATAGTGGGTAAAGCTGCTGCCTGCAATGCTGGCGTCCCATATGGGCACTGGTTCAAGTCCTGGCTGCTCCTCTTCTGATCCAGCTCTCTGCTAATGCACCTGGGAAAGCAGCAGAAAATGGCCCAAGTGCTTGGGCCCTGCACCCATGCGGGAGACCTGGATGAAGCTCCTGGCCTTGGCCTGGCCCAGCCCTGGCTGTTGCAGCCATCTGGGGAATGAATCAGTGGGTAGAAGATCTCTGTCTTTCTCCTTCTCTCTGTGTAACTGACTTTGAAATAAAATTAAATAAGTATTAAAAAAAAAAAAAAAAGCAAAAGGATGTGCCACACTGGCGTGCCGGGGGTTGGTTCCCGGCTCTGGCTCTTGACTCTGGTTTCTGGACAGACAGTGCAGACCCTTGGTGGCAGTACTGGGGATCAAGTAATTGGATTCTTTTTTTTATTATTCTAAATATTTATTTGAAGGGCAGAGTCATAGAGACAGGACGGGGGTTGGGGAGAGAAAAAGGTCTTCCATCTACTGGTTCACTCCCCAAATGGCTGCAATGACCAGGGCTGGGTTAGACTGAAGCCAGGAGCCAGGAGCTTCATCTCAGTCTCCCACATGGGTGCAGGGGCCCAAGGACTTGGGCCATTTCTACTGCTTTCCCAGGCCACAGCAGAGAGCCGGATTGGAGTGGAGCAGTCGGGACTTGAACTGGCACCTATACGGGATGCCAGCGTTGCAGGCAGCAGCTTACCCAGCTACACCACAACGCTGGCCCCTAGTAATTGGATCCTTTCTACTGAGGTAGGAGACCTGGATTGAGCACCCGGCTTCTGGCTAAGCCCTCGCCATTGCAGGCATTTGGGGAATGAACCTGAATGCTCTCTCTGTCTCTTTCTCTCTCTTTTAAAGATTTATTTTATTTATTTGAAAGGCATAGTTACAGAGAGTAGGGGAGAGAGAGAGAAAGAAAGAGAGTTCCTCCATCCACTGGTTCACTCCCCACTGGCCATGAGGGCCGGCCTAGGCAGGCCAAAGCAGGAGCCAGGAGCTTTTTCTGGGTCTCCCCTTGGGTTGAGGGCTCAAGCTCTTGGGCCATCCTCCGCTGCTTTCCCAGGCACATTAACAGGGAGCTGGATGGGAAATGGAGCAGCCTGCCGTGGAACCAACACCCATATGGGATGCCAACGTCGCAGGCTGCAGCTTAACCCACGATGCTGCAATGCTGGCCCCACATCTCCCTTTCCCTGTTTCTCAATAAAAGAAATAAAAAGTAAAAATAAACTCAAACAAGATGAAATAGATCTTAGTGTCTTACCCAGCCCGACAGGTCCAAAGCATTGTCATATCCGCCTGGGACCATGGAGAAAGCTAACCGCAAGGCTCTCAGCCTCTGTTGTTCAGAGCCACTGAAGCCCAGGGGTGTTTACATCCTTGGGGCATCTCCATTCGGACAAGCCCCACCGTGAGAGCTCGGTGGCCAGGAGCGGCCAGTGGCTGCCGGATTAGGACAGCACACGTGTAGTCTCTTCCCGACCCGGGCAGAGCTGCCTCTTCCGAGAGACTGGGCCATGGCCATTTCTTCCCCGCCGCGTGGGTTTTCACATCCGTAGGTTGGTAGCTGACATCCCTACCAGCTCTAAGGTTTGATGATTCTTGAATGACTCATGTCTCGATTGGTTTCAGCGTGTTAACCAAATAGGAAGTTTGGTGTGATCACAAAGTTGTTATCGGCCCAAGGGATGGGGCTCCTGCTGTCTACGTGAGAGTCTTGGATTGAGTTCTTGGCTCCTGGCTCTGGCCCCTGACCTGGCTCAGGGCTGTTACAGGCATGTGGGGAGTTAAGCAGTGGATTGGAAGCACCCCACCCCACCCCCTCAGAAAACCCTGTGCCTCAGCAGAATGATGCCTTTTCCTTTCCTGACCTCAGAGCTGACACATTCAGAGAGGAGCAAACCGAGGCTCTGCCACGCAATCCCTCAGTCTCTAGCCTACCCAGGAGCCCAGAAACTAAGTAATTCAGCACAGGTTGCTGGCTGTGAACTCGCTGGGTCATCACCCAGCCCGGCTTGTACGCAACCACCTTTCGAAAACAGTATCGGTGAAACATCATTAAGGATAAGTTAGCCAGTTACCCTTTGTTCCTAGAAACCCCTTTATCAAAAGTGCTGCTGGCTTCTCTGGCACAGCGCTGGACCTTGCAGTAGAACGAAGGCGGGCAGAGGAAGAGGCCACAGGCGGAAACCTTGGTCCCCAAGTAAGAGCGGATGGTGGCCTGAAGGCTGTGTAGATATGGACGGGTGTGCCGCGTCACCCTGACCACGGCCTGTGCTCACTTTCTTAACCTCGAGGCTAATCACAGAGGGAACATGACGTATTCATAGGGCTTTAGATTTTCCTTGGGGGAAAACAGCGTGCCTCCCCACGATCTTTTGTTATGGAAAATGGACCTGCCATGCACCGTTAGCTCCCTGCCGGGCGCCTTTGTTTTATGGTGGTTTCTTTATGTATTTAAGCCATGTTTTGTCTTGACCAAATTGGGGTTCTCTGTGTTCCGTTTCTGGCTGGAGCTAACAGACTGGGCCCAGGTGCTGGGGTGCAGGCAGGACCTCTGCCGGTGTGGGAGCCGGGAGCCGAGCAGCAGTGAATGTGCTGGAGGGGTGAGGCAGGCGGGCATGGGAAATGGGCAGCTGCCCAACACGAGGGCCAGGGCTGGCCGGGGCTGGGGTGGGCACACAGGCACCTAGGAGACGGTCTTGGCGAGATGGCCAGGGCTGGGAGGGAGGGGCCGGCATTTGGAAGGATGACCCGGGTGCTCTCGTATAGGCTGGGGCTGTCTTACCCACTAGGCCAAACACCTGCCCTCGCAGCCCTGTTGTAAGCAGGATAAACAGACTCGGAGAGGCTGCACACCGTCCCAGCTCACGCAGCCGGCAGGTGGGGAGCTGGGGCTGATGCGCAGTGCTGTGCCTGTGAGTCTTGGCTCACGCAGCCGGCAGGGGTGGAGCTGGGGCTGACGAGCGGTGCTGTGCCTCTGCAGTCCACGCCCAGGACCACTCTTCTCTGTGTCGTGTGGCTCGGGTATCCTGGCCCCACTTCATCATCTTCTACTTTATACGTACGTTATTTATTTATTTGTGTCTATTTGAAAGGCAGAATGAGAGAGAGAGAGCAAGGTCCCGAGATCTTCCATCCTCTGGATTACCCCCAGATGCACTCCACAGCCAGGGGAAGGCCAGGCCGACGTCAGGAGCCTGGACTCCGTGCAGGGCTCTCCCGGGTGGCGAGGGCCCAAGTCCCTGAGCCGGCATCTGCTGCCTGCAGGGCGCGCAGCACCTGGAGCTGAATCGGAGCAGAGTGGGGGCTCAAAGCCCCCGTCATCTTCTGGCTTAGAACAGCACTTCCTTTCTCTCTTGTTAAAATATTAACGCATGCCAGAGGTCTGGGAAGCTTAGGAAATGCAGATACACACAGGAAAGCAGGTCACTTCTGTTCCGAGTCACCGTTTCTGGCCTTGCGTTCTGAAAACGGGGAACACAGCAGAATCTCCCTGGTGACAGAACAGACTTCTCCATGTTGGCCCACGCAGTTTACCACAGGGGTCTCGGGAGGGGGAGGGGTGATGGAGAATGATGAGCCTGGGCCCTCTGGCCAGGAGCCCCAGCCTTAGGGCAGATGCACAGAGCCTGACCGAGGCGTAGAGAGGCGGAATCTTGCAGGGGCTGTGAGTGCCAGCTCCCGGGGTGAGGGATACTGAGCTCGGGCGGGAGGAGGGTTGGAGGGCGACTTCCTGAGGGCAAGCGAGAGGTGGGCGTGGAGGGTGCGGGGACTCCCCAGGAGGAGCTGGGGGAGGTGGGCGTGGAGGGTGCTGGGACTCCCCCAGGAGGAAGTGGGCGTGGAGGGTGCGGGGACTCCCCAGGAGGAGCTGGGGGAAGAGGCACTTGTTCCCCATGGACGGAAGAGTATGCAGTGGCAGTAGGAACCCAAACTTGAGAATGGTCAGTACCGTTCTAAGCAGGGTGCTTTCCTGCGCACCAAGCCCAGCCCTCCTGTGGTTTGAATGCTGAGGAGTGGAGCTGTAAACCCAGATCCTCTCCATTTTTCCACTCTGCCATCATGATCGTGATGACCTGCCTTCAGATAAGCTATCCTCATGATCACAAGATGGCTGCGGCAGCTCCAGATGTCACAGCCAAACAAAAACCTGTAGCAGGAGAAGAGGCCATCTGTGTGTCTTATCTGTTTGGCTCTCTCCTGATCAGAACACAAGCTTGTTTTCTGGAGCCGTGGGTGAACTTTGCCCTATGTCTGACCAGCACGGATCACATGCTCATGTTTATGTTCAAACCTGTGCCTGGCGAGGGGAAAGGATTTCCATTTCTGACCACTGGAGCAGGGCGGGTTGTCTGAGCAGAGCCAGGCCCCTGACAAAGGAGCAGGGTGGCCCAGGTAGAAGGGGACTGGGAACCAGGGCTGGGGCTGGGGCTAGGACTGGGCTCTGGACTGGGGCTGGGTTCTAGGCTGTGGCTCAGCTCTGGGCTAGAACCGGGTGCTGTGCTGGGGCTCTGCAGGGAGCCTACTGCGGCCACCACAAAGCTCAGCAGAACCTGCAGTTTAACGCGTGCAGACAATAAGGAGGGAAGCGGAGAGCAGGGGCCGCGGGTGGGTCTGTGGAGTCCACGGCCATGCGTTCCCCACAACCCCGTGCTGCCTGTAGCTGCGCTAATTCCCACGCCCTCATCACGCCCCGTGTCTCAGTCCCACTGCCCTCCACCCTAGTCCCTTCTCACTCCGCCTCTTTGAAAGCATGTTTCTTTTTAAAAATATAAAAGTGGTATTTTCAGAGCCAGCATTGTGGCATAGCAGGTTAAGTCACCACCTGCGACGCCAGCATCCTGCATGGCCACCAGTTGCTGTTCCTGTTTCCCATCTCTCTGTCTCTGTCTCTCTTTAACTTTTTCAAGTAAATAAATACATCTTGTTTTCTAAAAAAACAGTGGTGTTTGGTACTAACGTGGATTAACCTCAGAAAGCATCACACCGGAGTGGATGCCTGGTACACTGGTTGGGACGCCGTTTGAGACACTGACATCTCTATCAGGGTGCTCAGCCCCAGCCCAGAGCCCTGCCCCATGCCCAGAGAACAGCTGCAGCCCCAGCCCAGAGCCCCGCCCCATGCCCAGAGCCCAGCCGTGGCCCAGTGCCCAGCCCCAGCCCAGAGCCCCGCCCCAGCCATGTGCCTAGACCCAGGCATGCTCAGGGTATGGTCCCTGTCAGGGGGCAGTCCTGGCTAGAAGGTGGATCCCTTCACAGTGACCGCCACTTGGGTCATGCCAGTTGTATTTAGACTTTGCTCCAAGCCCGTTGCCTTTGTCCAGCCGACACGTGGCTGGGTAGAGGCAGTAGGTACTTGAGCAGCCAGGACAGTGGCGCGTGTCGGGAAGCCACGGGGTCCTTGTGAGATGGCCAGGACTCCTGATGCAAGCTGGGGAAGCGGCTGAGTCATGGCAGTCTCTGCTCGTCTTCCCAGAGGGCTCAGCCCTTCTTAGGAAGTCTTGCTCAATGCCTCCTCTCCAGAATTAACTCCTGTGGCTTTCCTGTCCCTAAGGAGGAAAAGGCAGAGGTCAGACATGTTCAAGGCAAGTAACTCAGGTCATTTTAACACCATTGGTTGAAGCTCGCATTTCTTTCTTTCCATGCCAGTCAACACTTGACCGTAACAAAGAACCCCAGCAGCTAACGTTGGTAGTGGCAGCGAAGCAGCTCCGAGGGCCCTGGAGAGAACCACGTCCTGGCTCAGAGACCCCCCACGAGGGGGACGGAGCGCGTGGCTGTCGGAGTCAGGAGGCCTGGCCGAATCTCTGAGCAGCCGTGGCCTTGCCTGAGCTCGCCCGCGTCTGTAGAGTGCGGGTAGAAGCACCTGCCTTTCCAGGTGCTGTTGGAGCCCCCGCAGCACAGGACACAGTAGCCGGGCTCGCCGCAGCTGCCCCTGTGGACTGGGAGCCTTGCTGAGACAGAGTGCCCCTCTCTCCTGTGATTCTCCCATTCCAAGTGAAAGGACTGGAAGGGTTTTTAGTAAGTTCAACAGGCTGTGCAAACGTCACCATTAGATATTCTAGAACATTCCCAGTACCCTTGACACATTTGCAGTTCCTGCCTCCAGCCCCAGACAAGTGCTAATCTCTACTGTCTATAAATTTGCCTTTTCTGAACCTTACATAGAAATGGAATTATATAATGTACAGTCTTCTTCTTCTTCTTTTTTTTTTTTTTTTTTTTTTTTTTGACAGGCAGAGTGGACAGTGAGAGAGAGAGACAGAGAGAAAGGTCTTCCTTTGCTGTTGGTTCACCCTCCAATGGCCGCCGCGGCTGGCGCACTGCGGCCGGCGCACCGCGCTGATCCGGTGGCAGGAGCCAGGAGCCAGGTGCTTCTCCTGGTCTCCCATGGGGTGCAGGGCCCAAGCACCTTGGCCATCCTCCACTGCACTCCCTGGCCACAGCAGAGGGCTGGCCTGGAAGAGGGGCAACCGGGACAGAATCCGGCGCCCCGACGGGGACTAGAACCCGGTGTGCCGGCGCCGCTAGGCGGAGGATTAGCCTAGTGAGCTGCAGCGCCGGCCTAATGTACAGTCTTTTGTGCCTAGCTCCTCTTAGAGTATTTTTTTTCTTTTCAATTCTTTTATTTGAAAGCCAGGGAGACATACAGAGAGAACACTTACATCTGCTGGTTCACTCGGCAATTGCATGCAACAGTCAGGCTTGGCCAGGTTGAACAGGAGACTAGAACTCAATCCAGGTCTCCCCCATGGGTGGCAGGGGTCCAGTTACCTGGGCCAGCACCGCCGCCCGCAAGGCTGTGCATTAGTGGGAAGCTGTGTCAGACGCGGAGGAGCCGGTTTGCTGGCGTGGTGACGCGGGGGTTTGGCTGCTGCTTGCAACACTGGCACCTCGCAGTGCAGGGCTGGTTTGAGTCCTGGCTATTGCAGTTCCAGTCCAGCTTCCTGCCAGTGTGCCTAGGAAGGGAGCAGAAAATGGCTCAAGTACTTGGACCCTTGCCGCCTATGAGGGTGACCAGGATGCAGTTCGTGGCTCCTGGCTTCAACTTGGTCCAGATCTGGTTGTTGTGGCCATTTGGGGAGTGAACTAGCAGATGGAAGATCTCTGTCTCTCCCTATCTCCTCGCTCTGGCTTTCAAATGAATGAATGAATGAATGAATGAATTTTCTTAAGATTGATTTATTTATTTGAAAGGCAGAATTATGGAGAGGCAGAGAGAGAAAGGGAGAGAGAGAGAGGTCTTCCATCCGCTGGTTCACTCTCCAAATGGCCGCAACGGCTGGAGCTGTGCCTATCCAAAGCCAGAAGCCAGGAGCTTCCTCTGGGCATCCCATGTGGGTGCAGGGGCCCAAGGACTTGGGCCATCTTGTAGTGCTTTTCCTAGGCCATAGCAGCGAGCCAGATGGGAAGCAGGGCAGCTGGGCCTTGAACCAGCGCCCATACGGGTTGCCAGCACTGCAGGCTACGGCTTTACCCGTTACGCCACAGCGCCGGCCCCATGAATGAATGAATCTTTAAAAAATAAATAAGCATCTTAACTGTGCACTAAATACCCACCTCAGTGCAGCGTTTTTGAAGTTTATCCGTGTTGTGTCCCCTGCCAGTGGTTCGTTACTTCTGATCGTCAGTGTTACACGGTGCGCGTGGACCTCCTTCTCCCTGCCGTTCACCAGCTGACGGACATCTGGGTTGTTTCTAACTTCCCGTCACTCTGAACAGTGTTAAGAACATATGTGTGCAACTCTTGGTGCAGATAAAAGTGTTTTTCTTGGGTACTTACCTGAGGGTAGAATTGTTGCATCATTTAGTAAGACTGTTAAGCTTTTCCAAAATGGCTGCACTCACAAGTAGCTTACAGAGGTTCCCGGTTCTCTGATCCTTGCTGTCCACGTGTTATTGTCTGGCTCTGAAGTGGCACCTCGTAGTGCTAATGTGTGTTTCCCTAGTGACTACTAACACTGAGCATCTTTTCATGTGTACATTAGCTATTTGCACATCTACTGAGGTGAAAATCTTATTCAGGTCTTTTGGCCGGTCTTTGGCTCACTAGGCTAATCCTCCACCTGTGGCGCTGGCATCCCGGGTTTTAGTCCTGGTTGGGGCGCCGGATTCTGTCCCAGTTGCTCCTCTTCCAGTTCAGCTCTCTGCTGTGGCCAGGGAGTGCAGTGGAGGATGGCCCAAGTCCTTAGGCCCTGCACCTGCATGGGGGACCAGGAGGAAGCACCTGGCTCCTGGCTTCGGATCGGCACAGTGCCAGCCGTGGTGGCCACTTGGGTAGTGAACCAACGGAAGGAACACCTTTCTCTCTCTCTCTCACTGTCTAACTTTGCCTTTAAAAAAAAAAAAAAATCTGGGGCCGGCACTGTGGCTCAGTGGGTTAAAGCTCCGGTCTGCAGTGCTGGCATCCCATATGGGTGCCAGTTCCAGTCCCGGCTGCTCTTCTTCCGTTCCAGCTCTCTGCTATGGCCTGGGAAAGCAGAAGAGGGTGGGCCCCTGCACCCAGGTGGGAGACCCAGAAGCTCCTGGCTCCTGATCAGCTCAGCTATGGCCACTGCAGCCATTTGGAGGGTGAACCAGCAGATGGAAGACCTCTCCCCTCTCCCTCCCTCCCTCCCTCTGCCGCTCAAATAAATAAATAAATCTTTAAAAAAAAAATCTTATTCAGGTCTTTTACGTATTTTTTGATTCAGCCAACTGCCTTACTGAGGTATGAGAATTCTTAGAGTCTTCTGGATACAAGTCTTATCAGATGTTTGTTTTGCAAATATCTTCTCTTAGTCTCTGACTTGTCTTTTCAGTTTCTTGATGGTGTCTTTGAAGCAGTATACTTGATTTTGATGAGGTCTGGTTTATGAGATTTTTCTTTTATGGACCACACGTTTGGTGTCATCTGACATCCTTTCAGTAATAACTCAGGGTACTGAAATTTTTCTCTTATGTTATTGTCTAAAAGTTTTATTCTAGTCCTTACATTGAAGTCTGTGATCCATTTTTAAAAAGATTGATTTATTGGGGCTGGCACTGTGGTATACTGGGTTAAGTCAACGCCTGCAGTGTTGGCATCTCATGTGGGCACCTGTTTGAGTCCGGCTGCTCCACTTCTGATCCAGCTCCCTGCTGATGAGCCTGGGAAGGCAGGGGAGGACAGTCCCAGTGCTTGGGCCCCTGCACCCACGTGGGAGACCTGGAAGAAGCTCCTGGCTCCTGGCTTCAGCCTGGCCCAGCCCCTGACTGTTGTGGCCATTTGGGGAGTGAACCAGCAGAGATCTCTCTCTCCCCACCCACCCCCATCTGTAACTCTGCCTTTCAAGTAAATAAAGTAAATCTTTTTTAAAGAATAATTATTTATTTGTTTGTTTGAGAGAGAGAGACAGAGAAAGATTTTCCAAACACTGATCCACTCCCCAAATGGCTGCAATGGCCAGGGCTGGGCCAGGCTGAAGCCAGGAGCCGGGAGCTACATGTGGGTCTCCCACATGGGTATAGGGGTCCCAAGCACTTGGGCCATCTTCCACTGCTTTCCCAGGTGCATTAGTGGGGAGCTGGATTGGAAGTGGAGCAGCTGGGACTCAGATCAGCACCCAAATGAGATGCTGGCATGGCAGTAGGCAACTTAGCAGTTCTACCACAGTGCTGGCCCTGTGATCCATTTTGAGTTAAGTTTTGTATGGTGTGTGGTAAGGGTCTAAATTGATCTCTTTGTATGTGGATATCTCAGTTGTCCCACACCATTAGTTGAAAAGACTTTTTCCAGTGTAGTCTTAATCAGGAAGCGAAGTCCTCCGGGTTTCTTTTACAATGTTATCTTGAGTCTTCTAGGTCTTTTGCAATTCCATGTAAACTTAAGGATCATCTTGTAAGTTTCTGCAAAAACACCGTGATCTTTGTTTTATTTTTATTTTTATTAAGTCTTCTGATTCATGAACATGAGAAGTCTCTACATTTATTTAGATCTTTCATTTTCCTCTGCCATATTTTACAGTTTCCAGTAGAAAAGTCTTTTGTTAAGCTTAATCCTATTTTTTTTATTTTTTAAAAGATTTATTTATTAAAGATTTTTTTAAATTTATTTGAGGGGCAGAGTGACAGGGAGAGAGGGAGACACACACACACACACACACAGAATCTTCCACCTACTTGTTCACTCCCCAAATGGCCACAACAGCCAGGGCTGGACCTGGCCGAAGCCAGGCATCAGGAGCTTCATGTAGGTCTCTCACATGGGTGGCAGGGGCCCAAGCACTTGGGCCATCTTCTGCTGCTTTCCTGGGTGCATTAGTAGGGAGCTGGGTAGGAAGTGGAACAGCCAGGACTGGAACTGGCACTCTGATATGGCATGCTAGTGTTGCAGGTGAGGGCTTAACCTGCGTTACTTAGCCTTTAACCCTTAGCCTTTAACCCGCTGTGTCACAACGCTGGACCTCAGCACCTGATCACCAAATGGGTTACTGAGCCTGATAACACTGGGCAATAAAACCCGCCCAGCCTTCCCCCAAGCAGGCGCCCAGGGGCAGTTCCTCTGCCAGTGTGCTAGCATGGAGTAGTGAAATCTTAGGAGGAATTTTAGCTGATTCACACTCAGCAACCCTTTGTCCTGGAGAAGGAGGAGGAGGGGAGAGAAACCGTGGAAGAACCGGACCCCTCCCCCTCATAAGCCCCGTCTGAGTGCAGACTGCAGCTCAGCTCTCGGCTCTAAGGAGCCGCCCACCCGGCCTGCCAGGTGCATTCCCTGCGTTAAGCCACGGAACCTTGCTGTCCCCAGTCTGAGTGCCGGGAACTCTCTCTCTCTCTCTCTCTCTCTCTCTCTCTCAGATTTTGTCTATAGAGGTGCACATCTGTTCTGATGGACGCCCTGCCCCATTAAACCTTGCTACCTTGCTGACCACTGCCCTCTGTCTCACGTCTGAATTCTTTGTTGCGCAAAGACGAGAGCCTGTCCCTCCATCTCCGCTAACAGAGGCATTTTTCCATGACTTGTTCTGTTCCTCTTCATGCTCCTGGGCTTCGCCTGTTCGAAGCTCGGCTCTGATTCACCTTTAGGGATTTCATTTCTGTGCACGTATGGCAGTTTATTTTTCTGGCTGTTGATAGTCATTGCGTTTCTTTCTTGATATTTGCCATTATAGTGGTGCCGGGAATAACCTCCTGTTGCACATTTAAACAGTTTAGCAGTTTGTTTGAGTGAGAGTGTGGATGTGTATTTAAAAGTGACCTTTATTTATACTTTTAGCCCTTCGCTGTATTGTCCCCGGGCCTGTGTGTGTTGGGTGGCTTCTCTCCTGTCCCCGTGGGAAGCAGTCTGCAGCTGTGGAGTGGCAGTGCCTCCCGTGTGACCTGGGCAGCTCATCTCCCCTCCCTCGGCTGCTTTCACCTGGAAAATGTCCAGCATCAGCTCCGTGCATGAGAACGAGTGAGATGACGCGTGGCCGTCCGAGCCTAAACCCTGGACAGACAGAAGTCAGTGAGCGTGTTAAATCCCGTGTTGATCCATTCATCCAGCAGCCCTTTGGTGCCAGGCCCTGCGCATGCCGATTCAACCTTCAGCGGCTGTGCACCCAGCGCTCGTTTGGCGTCAGATGGGTCTGTCTGTGCGGAGCGTCTGCAGGCACGAGGCCGGGTGCAGCGTTGCGTGTCGGTTCCTGCTGTGGCGGTGGACGCAGGCCCAGCTGCCGAAGTTGCTTTTCCCTAGAGAGGCCCGCGTGGGGCACGCTCCCCCTCTGTCTGATCTATGTCTCTGTTCCAGGAAAGATCTAACTAGATGTGGGCAGAAAGTGAGGCAGCATTTTCCTCTCTGGCCTCACTTGATTTCTATGGCGTGAAGTGCCGTGAGTGTCACCCGGGAGAAGGAAGCAAGTCTGTCTTCACGCTCGGAGGGCAAGGAGTTGCATTTGGAACTTTTTTTTTTAACCTAATGTTGGTCTTTTTTTTCTTTGTATTTTTTTTTAAACTAAAGAACACATTTCTCCTTTCAATTCCTAAATTGAACTTCTGAGTTCCCGCTCGATTCTCTGAACGGTGACTGGAAGACAATGACGAAGCTTCTTGAGTCAGAAATAATTGTCGAGTGATTCAGAACTGGCCGCCCCTCTTTTGTTCCGTGGTTCACCACGCCGAGCCGTTCGGTTTTTGAGACCTAAATCCGTGCTCTCAGGAGACTTTTATGTGGTCTGAAAATTGAAAATTAGTTGTTTAGGACTTTCAAAGCTCTTGTCACGCATAGATGTGGGTGTGGTGTGGCCCACATGTGTGACTTCTGGATGAATAAGAATTTGCATAATTTGGGTGGATGAGCGGAATCTTTAAAAATTTAGGCAAGAGGCTGGCACCGCGGCTCATATGGCTAATCCTTCACCTGCGGCGCTGGCACCCCGGGTTCTAGTCCTGGTCGGGGCGCCGGATTCTGTCCTGGTTGCCCCTCTTCCAGGCCAGCTCTCTGCTGTGGCCCAGGAGTGCAGTGGAGGATGGCCCAGGTGCTTGGGCCCTGCACCCCATGGGAGACCAGGAGAAGTACCTGGCTCCTGGCTTTGGATCAGCACAGCACGCCGTGCTGTGCCATAGAGGCCACTTGGGGGGTGAACCAATGGAAAAAGGAAGACCTTTCTCTCTGTCTGTCTCTCTCGCTGTCTAACTCTGCCTGTCCAAAAAATAAAAATTGAGGCAAGAAAAATGTAAATATATGGTTTTAAAAATATTACTTATTTGAAAATCAGAGTTACAGAGAGAGAGAGAGAATCTCCATCCACTAGCTCACTCCTCAGATGGCTGCAATGGCTGGGGCTGGGCCAGGACGAAGTCGGGAGCTTCATCTGGGTCTCCCACATGGGTGGCAGGGGCACTTGAGCCATCCTCCGCTGCTTTTCCTAGGCCATCAGCAGAGAGCTGGATTGGAAGTGGAGCAGCTGGGACTTGAACTGGTGCCTATATGGAATGCTGGGGTTGAAAGTGGCAGTTTTACCTGCTACACCACAGCACCAGTCCCAAATATATGTTTTTTTTTTCTTTAAAGATTTATTTTTCATTTACTTGAAAGGCAGAGTTATAGAAAGAGGAGGAGAGACAGAGATCTGCTGGTTCCTGCTCCAATTGGCAATAATGGCTGGGGCTGGGCCAGGCCGAAGCCAGGAGCTTCTTCCTGGTCTCCCACGTGGGTGCAGAGGACCAAGCACTTGGCATCATCCACTGCTTTCCCAGGTGCATTAGCAGGGAGCTGGATCAGGGAAGTGGAGCAGCCGGGTCTTGAACCATTTGGGATGCTGGTATGTGCTGCAACACGGCGCCAGCCCCCAAGTATATGTTTTTTAAAATAATCATTTAAGGGGCTGAGCAGTGGCTCCCAGGAAGTCTTCCAGAGACAGACATGTTACTTGCCACAGCTCCACAACTGGCCCCCTTCTGGGCAAAGTCTAACCCGAATTAAATGTCTTCTTCCAGGCAGACGCTTGCCATGCCTACCAGATCATTCACCGCAACGGAATCCCCGACGAGCAGATCGTGGTGATGATGTATGATGACATCGCCAACGCCAAAGAGTGAGTGGGGGGCTTTGGGAAGGAGCTTCCGGCTATGGAAGCAAATGCATCCGGGCTCATGGGCCCCTTACAGCAGTGGCCCAGTGCTGGGACCTGCACAGCCTCATGCTTAGCTTTGACCATGGCTGGGGTGCACCCTGGCAGGGCAGGGCCCTGCTCGGAGACAGGTGCTGCGGGGTGTTTTGAAACAGTTTATAGAGCAAACACCTTCTCACTTGGAGAACGCTTCCCTGTGCTTGTTCCTAGCCTCTGAGCACAGAGAGCTGCAGGCTAGATCCTAGTCTTCCTCCTGTACCTATTATCACCTCCATCTAACTGGGACAGTTTATTGTTATTTATTTATTTGAGAGAGCAGCAGAGGGAGAGCTCCATCCGCCTTCACTCCCCAGATGCTCCCAGTGGCCTGGGGCTGCGCTGGAGCCCTCAGCGCCTGAGCTCTCCCATCGGCCCTGTCTTCCCTCCTAGCTTCTTCTGAAAGTAGTTTTGTTCCAGGATCTTTTGATGAGGCCTTGCCCGCACGCTGCCACCACCTCCCTGCGGGGAACCAGGGGCACCTGGACTTCGGGCCTTGACCTGAGTTATTAGAGCTCAGCCCCTCCCAGTGCCCTGAGGAGAGCTCCCGGGTTGAGGGACCCTGAGGTCCCCAAGTGGCTGATGCCACCACGTGACCGGCCAGCACACAGGCGGTGAGAAGCCTGCTCGTCAAAACGGCCATTGACTATTTTTCACACAGCAGGGTCCTATTTTTGAAGAGCGAGGTTTCTGACACCTGCCACGTTTTAACTGTGTCCTCTAATTCCCAGCAATCCCACCCCAGGGATTGTGATCAACAGGCCCAACGGCACAGATGTGTACCAGGGCGTCCCGAAGGACTACACCGGAGAGGTGAGCGGGCTAGCGGCTGGGGCTGGCGGGGCTGCGTTCTGTTTCAGCAAAGATTTGTCCTCCTTCCCTGTGTTTCTCAGACCAGAACCTCCCTAGACTGACTTCAGTGTTTCCTGTTTGTATTAGGGTTTGTGCCTGTAGAGGAAACAGAAAAGGAACAAACAGTGTTCAAAATAAGTTACGTGGTCTGCTCACACTCAGGGTTTAGTCTTCTCGGAGGCCGAAAGCCCAATCATGGAGTTCCTTCGATAATAACCCGATTTCCTTGCCGTCGGTTTGATGATAGAGGGTCTGTACTCTTTACCGAAGCTCTTCTCTCAGCCTCACACCTGCCGCCTGTTACCTCACAGGGGGATGCTGAGACTGGTTGGTTTTCAGTCACTATTTTCCAGTATAGCCCTTCCAAAATTTCTGTCTTCCTCGCAGTTGACTGAGCAAATTGACACGGTTTTAAAGACGTAATGACTTCAGTCTAGTGGTTTTTATAGTCTGTTTTTCTTCATTTCTGAAGGGTCTTTTAGGAAGTGATATTCTTTGTGACAGAGAAGCGTGTGTTTGGTGTTTAACAGTTCCTTCAGTTTCATTTTTTCTTTTGCATTCAAATGCATTTGGATCCAACGTCGTCTATGCCATGTGCAGTTGAACGAATTTTCAGAAAATCGTTTCTTTCTCTGTGGTTAAGTGAGGGGAGGTTTGGAATCCGGCGGCAGATTTTTTGGTATTGAGTTTTCCCTTTTGCGTGTTTTTGCTTTACTTTTCCCGATCAGGTCTCAGGTTTACAACATGCTCTCAAGGGGCCTCAAATGTGCTGGGGATCCGGCCGGGTGCAGGGGGAGGGCCCCTGGGTGACGTGCCCTCCTCTGCTCTTCCCCTCCCATCAGCGTCTTTGGGTTTCTCTGTGCTGGCTTGGTGGTGGTCAAGGAGGGACAGCGGTGGCCAGCCGCGTGGCCAGTAGCCGAGTGTGGGGTGGGGCCAGCACGAAGGGCCTGTGTGCGCCCCAGAGCCCTGCCCTGGTCCCCCTGGGTTCCAGGGCGGCCGCGCCTCAGCACGGGCCTCGGAGGCGTTTGAGCTGCTGGCCTGGCTCTGCTGCAGGCTCCACGGCCGCTCTGCTCTGGGGCGATTTTGACCCTGGCCCCCCCGCCCTGGTTTCCTTGCAGAATGTTACTTCCGAAAACTTCCTGGCTGTGTTGAGAGGCGACGCAGAAGCAGTGAAGGGCAAGGGGTCCGGAAGAGTCCTGAAGAGGTGAGGCCTGCTTTGTGGGTGCCACACTCGCCTCGGGGCCTGCAGCCCGCTGGGGGAGCTCGGTGCTGACCTGGGACGGGCGAACAGGGCTGGTGTCAGCGGCTCCCGTGCAGCCCGCAGCGCCGAAGGAAGCCCGCAGTCCAGGGCCCCTCGGTTTCTTCTTTGTTTCTTAACATTTTTATTTATTGGCATTTTATTTGAAAGACAGAGGCACATACACAGAGAAAGACAGACAGCCGTACAGACAGATGGAGAGAGGTCTTCCATCTGTTGGTTCACTCTCCAAATGCCCATAACAGCCAGGGCTGGGTTAGACCAAATCCAGGGGACCCGGCTACTGGAGCCCTCACCCACTGCCTCCCACAGTGTGCATTTCTGGGAAGCTGGAGTCGGAAGCAGAGGAGCCGGGGCTCAAACCAGCACTGTGATATGAGATCCTGGCACCCCAGGCAGCAGCTTAACCACTGCACCAAATGCCGTCCTCTTCCTGGTTATTTTTTAACAAGTGTTCCCGGTCCCTTAACCTGCTGTCCTTTGTTGCCCGTGGATGGTAGCAGAGGCACGACCCTCCACAGTGGAGCACGCGGCCAGCTTGCCCAGCGGGCAGACACAGTCCCGAGTGCAGAGCTGACCTCTGCACTGGGGAAGACTCACCGCGGTGCAGTGCTGCCGGCCGCAGTAGAGGCCTCTTGCCGTGTCGGGTTCCCTGGCGCAGCGTTTTCACGCGATGCTGGGACCGTCAGCAGCAGGAGACCTGGGTACGGAGTGCAGGCTGAGCCCCAGGGAGGTCGCCCTCTCTCTGCCACCTGGAAGGAAGCCTTGCCCTCTGGTTGGGAAGGGTGGGTGGTGGTGTCCTGGCTGAGGGCTCAGGGCCCTGGAGAGGAGGCTGTGGGACTGTGTGCAGCTGTGTGTCCTAGCGCCTTTCCTCATTTGGGGGAGCCCTGGTGGGAGCATGGGGTGTCTGGGCTGGGCCCCACGATCCACATCACAGCCAGGCCAGCTGCCCAGCAAAGACCCCTCCTGCTTTCTAGCCGGAACTGAACTAAGAGTCCTTTGTTTATTGTTTTCAAGATTTATTTGTTATTTATTTGAAAGACGAGTTACAGAGAGAGAGAGAGGAGGAAGAGACAGAGAGGGAAAGAGAAATCTTCCATTTGCTGATTGATTTCCCAAATGGCCACAGCACCTAGGGCTGGGCCAGACTGAAACCAGGAGTGAGGAGCTTCTTCCAGGTCTCTCATGTGGGTGCAGGGGCCCAAGCAGGTGGGCCATCCCCTGCCACTTTCCCAGGCACATTAGCAGGGAGCTGGATCAGAAGTGGAGAGCCTGGAATTGAACCAGTTCCCATATGTAGCACATACCTGCTACGCCACAACACCAATCCCATAACTGAGTCTCAAGGCTGTGGGATACCCTCATGGTCAGACTAATGCTTGGGGACCCCTTGGCCTTGGACTCCTGCCTGAGCCTGCTTGGCCCACAGTGACCCCTTGGGTTTTGCCTGGGGAAACAGCACCCCGGCCCATGTCCTCACTGTGGCCCTCTCTCGGCAGCGGCCCCCGGGACCACGTGTTCGTGTACTTCACAGATCACGGAGCTACCGGACTACTGGTTTTTCCCAACGATGATGTGAGTTTTTCTTCATGTTTAAAGACATCCGGGAGATTAGGAAGCACAGCCTGTGTGTTGAGATGAACCTGTCGGGTGGGTGGATTTGCTAATGTGTGACCAGGGTGGGTTTGTCCCTCACGGCTGTGCAGGGACAGCCCTGCAGATCTCGTCCCGTCTCCGTCCCCTGCAGGCTCAGGACGCCAGGAAAGAGTAAAGCTGAAATGTTCTGTACCCAGTGAATGAAGAAGCTGAATCTTGTCTCATTTTAAAATACGTGCATGAAACGCTTGGTGACATTCCAGGATTCTACTAGGGTATTTCAAAAAGCTCATGGAAAATAAAATTAAGAGAGAAGTTTATTTTGCCACAATTTTTTTTTGGGAAATTCATGCCTGGTTTTTTCATAATGCCCATTTTACTTTTTAAAACAAGATTTATTTATTTGAAAGGCAGAGTTAGAGAGAAGGAGAGACAGAGATCTTCCATCTGCTGATTCACTCCCCAAATGACCTCAACGACTGGGGCGGGTCCAGGCTGAAGCTGAGAGCCAGGAACCAGGAGCTCCCTCTGGGTCTCCCACGCAGGTGCAGGGGCCCAGAAACTTGGAACATTTGCTGCTGCTTTCCCAGGGGCATTAGCAGAGAACTGGCTCAGAAGTGCAGCCGCCAGGTCTCAGACCGGCGCCTGTATGGGATGCTGGCACTGTAGGTAGTAGCTTAACCTGCCATGGCGCCGGCTCCTTTTGAAGAACCCTCATGCAGAGACTGCAACATTTTTTTTGCCCTGAGATAAACTTACAATTCAGCTGCATTTTCTGTGAACTTAGGAAGTGCCTTGGTAGCGCTGCCCAGTTGTGAGGCTTGGTGACAGAGACTTGTTAAAGTGACAGAGGCTGGTCCTGCTGTGCCGCCTGAATGTCATTGTTCTCCCCTCTCAGCTGCACGTGAGGGACCTGAACAAGACCATCCAGTACATGCACAAGCACAAGAAGTACGGAAAGGTAACGCCAGCCTTCGGGGCGGCCCTGGGCGAGAGTGCGGGTGGGCAGCGGAGGCAGGGCCACAGCTCCCGAGCTCCAGGTGGCTGGGCTCCTGGGAGGGAGTGTCCCGAGCCTCCAGGTACTGCTCCCCTGAGGACTGCTGCTCCGTGTACTTAGCCGGCACTGGACAGCTGGCGGAGGAGAATGCCACTCTCCTGTCTGACACCTTGTTTTCACTGTTCCGTCCTCTGGAGACCAGAGCACATCGTCAGGGTCAAGGCTGGCCCTGATGGCTCCTGGAGGTCACTCTGTGGCTCGTGGGTTGCCAGCCCTTCATGGGTATAATGGAGTGGCCTGAGAAGAGCAGCTTAGGAGGAAGGAGGTTGTATTTTGGCCCACAGTCGGGAGGTTCACAGTCCAAGATCACGCGGACACTGGTGAGGCCGGAGGATGGAGGAGGAAGTAGCGTGTTAGATCAATTTATTCCATTAGCGATGATTTCACTCCATCTGGTTGGCATGGCGGCAGCTTCTGTAGCCTCTGGCAGCAGCCTCTTAAAACAGTGGCTCCCAAAAGCCAAAGCAAAAGGCCCAGGGAGAGGGGAATGGACAGAGCCCCAGTGGCACGTGCCTGGCCGGCGTGCACCCACCTGTCCGGTTCTGCCTCCCAGATGGTGTTCTACATCGAGGCTTGCGAGTCTGGCTCCATGATGGACCACCTGCCCGATGACATCAACGGTAGGTGGTGAGAGCAGCGGCCTCTGGGCCAGGGCGGTGGGCAGGTTGCATGGGTGGAGCGGTCGGTCATCCTCAGTACAGCCGACATGGATCCAAGCGCTTGACGTGCGCAGGGCCTGCCCGTGCAGCCTGCTGCACAGACCCGGGGGGAAGCCTGCAGGCCGCGCTGGGCTTCTGCTCCGCAGGGATTCGTAGCAAGGGACTAAAGAACTTGGATATGAGCTTCCCAGTGCTCTGCCAAATTCTAGGGAAGCTACTCCAGTCCCAAACCCCTGGACCTCGGGCCAGCCACGGTTGCTGGCTTCTGGTTGCTGCCCTCTTTGACCTTCAGTTATCCTCATGTTGCAGTGGGACTCGAGACAGTGCCTGTCTGCTGGGAGAGCTCTGTTTTAAATGATAACCTTTGTCTAACACAATTCGGAGCTGCCGGTGGACAGGTAGTAAATGGTAGCTATTGCATAGGTTCCGCCAATCTGATTGTTTCTTCAGTATTAACTCCCTCTGGAACTTAAACCAGGCCCAGGTTCTTTAAGTTTCCCCAGCTGTTAAGATCTGTCAGCGTTCTTGCCAGACAGCACACGCGATGTCTTACACGCGTGCGTCTGCTTGTTGCTGCTTTCTTCTGCAGTTAATGTTACAGGAGTTACGTTAGCAGCGTGGACAGGCCTGCATACGGTGCCCTGTCCCCGGCCCCCGAGCTGAGGGTGGGTGGCAGGCTCCCCTTTCGTCCTTCTCTCCAGGGGGGCAATCAAAGCAACTGAAGACATCTTTCATTGCTCGCAGTTTACGCGACTACCGCTGCCAACCCCACCGAGTCGTCCTACGCATGTTACTACGATGAGGAGCGGGGCACCTACCTGGGGGACTGGTACAGCGTCAACTGGATGGAAGACTCGGACGTGGTGAGCCCTCCGCAGGGGCCGGCCAGCCAGCGGGGCTTTCCCGTTCCGGCTCTGGTTGCCAAAGGACTTTCACGTTTTCCCTTCTGCAGGAGGATCTGACCAAGGAGACGCTGCACAGGCAATACCAGCTGGTGAAGTCGCACACCAACACCAGCCACGTCATGCAGTACGGGAACAAAGTGAGTGAAGAGGCAGGAACGGCCCTGTTTCACGGCCACAGCATCTTAGGGGCCCTCGCAGGCACTGAGTCAGCTCAGGCTAGTGAGTTGTGAGGCTTTGGGCAGGGGACTTGAACCTGTTTGCATTGCTCACGGCCCTAACCCACAGGGTAGCTGGGGACATGCATTCCAGACACTAAACGCAGGCCTTGCACATGGTGTCCATAGAAGCCCTCACCTTGGACTCTTCCAGGCTCATCTCCCTGCAAGCTGAGGTTGCAATGTTTCTCTTTGGCATCGACCAGAGACTTTTTACGCTGCTCCAGCTGTGTCCAGAAGGGTTGGAGATGGTTCAGCGGGCAAGTCCATCAGGGCTCTCTGCACAGTGCCACAGCAGGGGCTGGGCAAGCCCTGGGCAAGCCCTGGCGTGTGCAGGTAGACACAGAACTCGGGCAGGGCCTCCCAGGTCCTCAGGCCTGTACACCATGCTCTACTGTCCCAGAGCTCGCCAGCTGAGGCCCGTTCTTTGGGCCCAAGTATTGCTCTTCTAGAAGAACTTTGAAGCCAGCAAATCCAGCTGTCTCCAGTCCTTTCCCCCAGAGTGTGGGCTGGGGCCCTGGCCAGGCCTCTGGGTGTGTGTGGGAGAGAACAGAGCAGAGGCGACAGGAAAGGTTAAGTCAGACTGCGTTGCCCTGGCTATGCGGGGGCCTGCTTGGGCTCCCCAGTCTCTTACGGGGTCCTTAGCATTGGCCATTTCTGGTGGGGCTTGAGGAGGTGAGATGGATCGTTTCTGAACTCTAGATTTTATTTGTATCTGTCTTTCAGTGTTTGTTTTAGAAGCATTTTTAGATTCCCACTGCTTGGTCTAGGAAGGAGAATGCATGCAGCATTTCTTTGCACCGACTGGGAGCCAGTCTTGTAGAGGCCTCTCTAGGTAAACGGTGCGTGACGGTTGTACCTGTCAGGCCCTGAGGCCCATGTGTCAGCCCAGCCTGCTGTGGCCTCAGCTCCGCCTGTCTCCATGGACACAGAGTTCAGCCGCCACCCGAACAGTTTCACACCTCCCTGCTGATCAGTGGGGCCTGGTGGGTGAGCAGAGCCCGCGGTCACCACCAGGTGGAACGGCCTCGGGTGAAGCTCTGCCCGAAGCTGCCTTCCCCATGTGACAGGGCAGTGGTTTACTGCAAAGCATGCTGGGTGTTTCTGTAGTGCATCATTGGTGCATCTCAGGTGCTCCGGCAGGTGGCCTGCTCTGTGCTGTGGGCTGGCTGCAGGTTTTCAGGCAGTGACTGGGACCTTGCCCTGGTCGTCAGGCCATGGGGAGGGAGCTGGGAGCCTCCTTCGGAGAGGCCGAACCCGGGGCACACTCACCACGTCTGCTTCCCCCTCCAACCTGCGCTCTCCCTCCCTCTGCAGTCGATCGCCAGCATGAAACTGATGCAGTTTCAGGGCATGAGGCACAGAGCCAGTCCTCCTGTCTCGCTGCCTCCAGTCCCACACCTGGACCTCACCCCGGGCCCGGACGTGCCCCTGGAGATCCTGAAAAGGAAGCTGAAGAGCCGCGCCAACTCGTCCCAGTACAGGAAGCTCTCGGCAGAGATGCACAGGCTTCAGAACGTGAGTGGTGGCGGGAGGAGCCCGGGCCAGCGCTGTTCCCAGCCCGGGTGGGCAGGGTGCGTGGGCTGGGCAGTGCCTCCTGACCAGGTCCAGTGTTGCTCAGGGCCAGGTGACAGACACGAGGTCCCTTGTCCTGCCCCGTGGGAGCGTGTGGGGACAGAAGGCAGCCTTTGTGGGTTACGTGAAACCCAAGCCAGCAGCAGAGCAGGGCCGTCCTCACTCTTCGCACTCAGCTAACCTTGGCCTCTTCGGCAGTGAGGCTGCCCCCCGCCGAAGCTGGGGCGTGCCGGCCCTTCCCTCCTCGGAGCCCTGTTGCCCAGAGACTGTCATTTCACCACGTGTTGAGTGACGAGCCGCACTTTCTCTGATGACAGTTCTCAAACATTTCCTGCTGTCTCAGGAAGTCAGCCGCAGCCTCGTACCCCGGGGCATTGTCGCATCTGTGTGCTCACTGTGACGCTGGGCCAAAGGGGCCTGTCCCTTCCAACAGCAGGAGCACGTGTGCTCCCCCCGTCCCCGTCGTCAGCCAGCACAGGGAGGGACGCCCCGAAACGCAGCCTGGATTTCCCAGGAGAGATGAAAAAGTCTACACGGCTTGTTTTCTTTTATTAAAATCTTTAAAAAGTATTATCTTTTGAAAGGATTTATTTATTTTTTATTTGAAAGGCAGAGTTACAGAGAGTGAGGGAGATATATATATATATATATATATAGAGAGAGAGAGAGAGAGAGAGAGATCTTCCATCTGCTGGTTCACTCCCCAAATGGCTGCAATGGCCAGGGCTGGGCCAGGCTGAAGCCAGGAGCCAGGAGGTCCCTGCAGGTCTCCCACGTGGGTGCAGGGGCCCAAGGACTTGGGTCGTCTTCCGCTGCTTTGCCAGGTGCATTAGCAGGGAGCTGGATCGGAAGCTGAGCAGCTGGGAATTAAACCGTCACCCAAATGGGGTACTAGCACCACAGGAGATGGCTTAGTGCATTATGCAATGACGCCGGCTCCTAGAATTATTTTAAAAAATGTTTATTTTCATCTGCTTGAAAGACAGAGTGAGAGAGAGAGAGAGAGAGAAAGAAACAGAAAGAGAGGGAGGTCTTCCATCTGCTAGTTCACTCCCTGGTGCCCATAACAGCTAGGGCCGGGTCAGGTGCAGGCCAGGAGCCCAGAACTCCATCCAGGTCTTCCACGTGGGTGGCAGGGACCTAATTACCTGAGCCATCATCTGCTGCTTCCTGGGATGCATTAGCTGGAAACTGCATCTCCAGTGGAGTAGCTAGGACTCAGACCAGCCCTCCAGTGTGGGGTGCGGTGTCCCAAGCAGTGGCTTAATCTGCTGTGTAATTTATCTGAGAGGCAGAACCAGACAGAATGCTCCTATCCACTGGTTCATTCTCCGAACGCTGGGGTTGGGCCTAAGGTCAGAGCTTGGAGCCAGGTACCCAGTCTGGGGTCTTTCACGTGGGTACAGGAACGCGATCACCTCTGCCTCCCAGGTCTGCACTGGTGGGAAGTGGAGCCAGGAACCACAGCCAAGAACCACAGCCAGGCTCTCTGGGGTGGGCTGTGGGCATCTTCGTGGCTAAGCTCCCGTACCCTGTGATGTGTTTTATATTCATGGATGTAATTACCGTGAGAGCGACAAACACCAGGGCGTGTATCTACCTGGGATCAGACAGTGTAGCAGGGGCCCTGTGCTGTGAGGCACAGATCTGCAGTCCACTTTCTGCAGAGCAGGCCCAGTCCTTAGATGTAAGCACTGGCAGCATGGCCAGCCGCCCCTGGGAGCCTGGCACGCATATCTCGTGCCCACCTCAAAATGCCTCCCTTGACATCTGAGCTGCGGGGGGTCGGGGCTGTGTGAGGGTGAGTGTGTGAGCTGGCTGCTGGTTGGTCCAGGGGTCCGAGAGACCACGCTAAACAGATGTTTGTCTGCAGGCCAGGACCATCCTGGAGAAGTCGGTGAGCAAGGTGGTCTTACTGCTGGCAGACTCCCAGGCCGAGGCAGCAAGGCTGCTGTCTACCAGGTCCCCGCTCACGAAGCACGACTGCTACGAGGCGGCTGTCACACACTTCCGCACGCACTGTTTCAACTGGCACTCCTCCACGGTGAGCCCACGCCCCCAGCTCCCTGCGCCGTCCTGCGACTTCACCTCTCATGCATGGCTGCCTAGAAGCTGCCATCTGGCTCAGAGGCAGGCTGGGGCCGGGTGGCCTCAGAGCACTCCTACCGGCCCAGCAGGTGGGAAGTTCTGCCGGGCGCTTCCAAAAATTCCTGGAAAAATAGGACTAATAGGGAAGTTCATTTTGTTGCCAAAAACATGAATTCCATGCATAGGTTTTTCATAATAAGCTGTTTTTTAAAAATTATTATTTGAAAGGTGGAAAGAGAGAGAGTTCTCATCAACTGGTTCACTCTCCAGATGCCCACAAGGACCAGGAAGGGGCAGTGCCAAAGCTGGGACCAGGAGTGCGGCCAGGGCCTCCAGTGTGGGTAGCAGAAACTCAATCTCTTGAGCAGCCCCCCGGGGTCTGCTTAGCAGGAAGCGGAACTCGGGGGCCGGAGCTGAGCAGGGAGCCTGGGCACACTCTGCTGTGGCACGTGGGCTTCTTAACCAGTGTCATTTTTACTTTTATTTTTTTAAGATTTGTTTATTTGAAAGTTATGGAGAGGGAGAGACAGAGAGAGAGAGAGAGAGAGAGAGAGAGCACTTCCATCTGCCAGTTCATTCCCCAAATGGCCACAATAGCCAGGACTGGGCCAGGCTGAGCCCAGAGTCAGGAGTTTCCTCTGGGTCTCCCACATGGGAGGCAGGGGCCCACGCACTTGGACCACTTTCTGCTCGCTTCCCAGGAGCGTTAGCAGGGGCTAGAACCGGCGCCCATATGGGATGCTGGTGTGGCAGGCAGCGGCTTAACCTGCTACACCACAAGCCGGCCCCTTAACCAGTGTCTTCATTGGTGAGCTGAATGACTGCCCCTAAATAAACACCTTGAAGCATGGATCTCAACATTTGCAATCTCTTCACTGAATCTTCACAGACTTTCTGAAGTACTCACCCAGGACACCTGCCATTTATTTTGGCTTTGAAGGGTGTTGCTTCCGGGCGCACTTTGGCTGTGCCCGCCAGACCCTGCGCCTTGGCCCTGCGCCACACCGCAGCCAGTGCTGGCCCTTTCCGACCCTTCCCCACAGCTGAGCACTGAGGTTAGGCCCCAGGCCGTGGGGAGGGCAGCAGTCAGGTTTCTGCAGGTTGTGGTCTGTCCTGTGCAGTGCTTGGGGCCTGGCGCAGCAGGGCCACCTCCTTTCCTGGCCTGTTTCCCCCACGGCCTTTTCTGTCCATGGCGTTTTACTAGAACCCAGCCATGCTCCACTCGCGACAGTGACCCCATGCTGCTGTGGGGCCTGGCTTTTCTGCCCCCAGCACCCTGCCAGGTGCCCCCTCCCTTCTTCCTCATGGGGGTCCCAGGCTCCTCTGAGGTATTCTCGAGATAGACACCCCCAGGGGTTTCCGTTTCACCTGTTGTGGTCCAGTTTGGCATTTGCATCCCATCCACCCCCCCCCCCCATCGAAGAATAAGGTTCCCAGCAGCAAGGAGAGCTTCAGGGTGGGGCGGGGGGAGGTCCCAGGTGGCCGGGGGGAGCAGGGCCGTCATCGAGAGCCCTTCATCGGTGGTCCAGCCTTAGACGGAGGGCACTGTCGGAGGCTGCTGCCCCCTGTGGCGGGTGTAGACCCTGGCCTGTGGGCACTGCTCTTGGGAGATGGTCCCTAAACACCACCAGACCATCCCCAGGTGCTGAGGGTCCGTGACCCACCAAAGGCCCAGGGCCACTGGCCAGGACGTGGTCACTGTGTGTGGCCGTCCGGCGTCGGGGTTGGTGGTATGGTGACAGGGTGGCGTCTGATTCTTCCCTGTTTCTCCCCCAGTATGAGTATGCGTTGAGATACCTGTATGTGCTGGTCAACCTTTGTGAGAAGCCGTACCCACTGGACAGGTAAGTGCGCCATGGCGTTGGCAGCAGGAGGGCACGCACTGCTGTCCTGTCGGCCGTGCTCCCGTCCAGGGTGTCCAGGCAGCGCGCTGTCTGTGGGAACTGGCGGCTGGTCGGTGAGAGACGCCTGCCGGCTCCCACGTTCTTCCCCGTCTGTCTTGCAGGATCAAACTGTCCTTGGACAAGGTGTGCCTTGGCTACTACTGAGCTGCCTTCCTAGCGCTTTCCCAGTGTGAACGCCGCCCCTTAGCACGCGTACTGATCCGAGACTGAAGAGGTGGAGCGCGAGGAGGCCCGGGCGCGCGGCCCTCCCGGAGCACGGTCGCCGCGCTGGGCCTTGCCTTCCCCCTTCCCTGGCCTTCTGTGGGACATGCAGGACGCTCTGAGGGAGCCCCGGCTGTGAGAGGGCAGCGCTGTGCTGAGAGCGGCGCTGGCTTCGCGGGAGGCCTGGGGCTGCCTTGTCCTGCCCGTGGGCATAAGGCGCGGGAAGGCCACCGGGCTCCTGTAGCCGGTGGAAGAATCTTCGCCGTGAGACGGAAGCCGAGGCCTCTTCACGTCTTCAGAGGGATTTACTGAAGAGGGCCTGTAAGCCCCAAATGGAAAACTATTTTTTAGAAATTGTTATAATTTTTGATTGCTTTTGTATTTTATCTTGCAATACTGGACAAGTCCTGGAAAATAAATTTCTGTAACTGAAGCCGAGGATTCATTTCGGGTCCCCTCCCTGGCTGTGGCTTCCAGCCTCGCCTCCTGCTTCCCCTGTCCCACCTGCCGCCGTCTGCGCCTCCACCTGCTCCGCCGCCTGTGCCGCGTGACGTGCTGTTCCCTTCGTCCCCACGGCCCCTCAGCGTGTGTCCCACGGTGCCCTCCTTCCTCTGAATGGTCCTCAGTGCCCCCTCATCAGAAGTACAGTTGCCTCTGTCTGCCTTTTTTTAAAAAAAATTAGTTTTTTGAAAGGCAGAGTTATAGAAAAGATCTTCCATCTGTTGGTTCACTCCCCAAATGGCTGCAATGGCCAGGGCTGGATCAGGCCACAACCAGGAGCCAGGAGCTTCTTCCAGGTCTTGCATGTGAGTGCAGGGGCCCAAGCACCTGGGCCATCTTCTGCTGCTTTCCCAGGTGCATTAGCAGGGAGCTGGATCTCAAGTGGAGCAGTGGGGACTTGAACTAGCACCCATATGGGATGACGGCACCGCAGGTGGTAGCTTTACCCGCTATGCCACAGCACCAGCCCCATAAGTGTATTTTGATGTCAAAACTTCTTTGAAATCCATACAGATGAGGGTCTTTAAAAAGTTCATGGAGACACATGTTACGAAAAAACTAAGGTTTTCAAATATCTTTGCACCAGAATAAACTGGTTTTAATTCCGTTTCTCTGTGAGCATTTTGAAGTATCCTTGTACAGGTGGTTCAATGCCTGTTCCTCTGTTTTCTAGAACAGTTGGCTGCCTCCATACCTTGCTTCTCTCTTTGTTATTAGACCCCCTGTAGAACGATGGTCTGCTTCCTAATTTATTAAAGGCAGAACCTGAATGTTCATGGTTCTCAAAGTGAAAAGCAGCTGTGTTTCATTTCCCAAATAAATGACAGTTTCATCGGTGACAAGGACATGGCCTTTTCCCTCCCTGGTGTGGTTCATGGGCCCCTACTGGACTGAGGTCTCTGTGCCTTGGATTTTGGTCCTTTCTGGTAGATGTTTGCCCTGGCCGTCATGGGCTGTTATAACAGCGTGCCTTGCAGGGGTGCTTGGGAGCTGGAGAGACCGAGATCGGGGCGCCTGTCTGGGTGGACCCCGGGATGGTCCTACACTCGGGTAACAATCTAGCACGTCATCTGTGGCTCCCGCTATTCCAGTGTGGCCACTGGCTGGAATGAGGCGTGGCTCTGTGTCCTGGCCCGCTCAGTGCAGCCGCGTCTGTTTTTGTGGCCATCCTTCCTGTCACCGCAGGGTGGGCTGGGCTGCCTTGTCTATTTCCTGCCCCGGTCCTAGAGTCGGCCATTCCTCCCAGGAGCCCTGGCTCCTTTAGTCACGTCAGCTCCTGTCCCCTTATGCCTTGCAGTGAGCTTGTTCTAGACTTTGACAGTGCAGTCAGGTGCTTTGGGAGCCGTCTGCTTCCCCTTCTGGGGCCCCTTGACTTCCTGAGTGATATTTGAAGATTAGCAGACATTAAGGTTCACTGTGCCGGAAACGTCCATCTCTTGATGAAGGGATGACGCCAGGCATCTGCCTCTGCATGTGTCACACGGGTGCTTTCCCTGCCCGGGAACCTCCCGAGTTCCAGCTCTTCGCCCTCCCTTCTCCCCCTTTCCTCTGGCACCCGCTGGCCTCCCCCCGCCCCACCCTGGTCTCGTACCCGTGCCTTTTCCAGAGCGGGTCTCACTGGGTCAAAGCTGTGCAGCTGTTGCAGGTGGCGACAAAGCCCTGGTTTTCCGGGTGACGGCTCGTGTCTTCCCCGTGCTGAGTTCCATTCTGTGCATGAGCCATGATTTGTCCCTTCATTGTTGAAGGACATCCTGGTTGCTTGCAGGTTTTCTGGTGCCTCGTGTGTAGGTTTTTGGGTGGACACGGGTTCTCTGTAAGTGTGTGAACGCCCAGGAGCAACTGCCGAACCTAAGGGGAGCAGGGTCAGCCTTAGGAGGAGCTGCACCTCGGCGTCCCCTCCCGCAGGCCTCTTGCCTGGGCTCTCAGCCCTGCTGAAGGTGGGTGGTGCGGTCTCTAGTCTAACGTGCAATTCCCTAGTGACATCACCTCCCGCGTATTTTCATTTGCTTCTTTGCCACCTGTGTGTCCTTGTGAGGTGTCTGTTCCAATCTTTTGCCCATTTTTAATGGATTTCTTATTTTTACACTGATTATACCATGAGTCCCTAGGGGATGGAGTCCAGCAGCTCAGGCTCCTTTCTGTGGCTTCTCTGGGGGAGCAGGCTGGCCTGTCGTCAGCTGAACCTGCGTTCCCTTCTCTGGCTTCCCTCTCTCTCCGGTCCTCCCCTTCACACGTTTCAGGAAGCTGCCGTGGCTCCTGGAGTGTGTTACACACTCAGCACGCACACTGATGCTCTTGGCTGGGATCTTGCCCCTAACGTGTTTGTTTGAGGCCCGCTGGGTCACACTGTGGGCGCCCCTGGTGTGGCCATGGTAACCTTCCTTGCGTGTCAACCAGACCCATTCCCTTGATGTCTACAATGTCACTTGTCAACGCCCATGTAAGTGGCCCAAGGAACAGCTCTGTGTTTTCTAAAAAGCCGGAGAACATGCATCTGGTGCCTCCCCTCTCTCTCTTGGCGTTTGCTGTCTCGGCAAATTACTGGAAGGTGGCAGTTCTAGCTGGTGGATTGTTTTCTTGTTGAGGCTAAAGAATTTTTTTTTTAAAGATTTTATAATTTATTTGAGAGACAGAGTTAAAGAAAGAGGGAGAGAGAGAGAGGTCTTCCATCCCCTGGTTCACTCCCCAAATGGCTGCAATGGCTGGAGCTGGGTGGACCTGAAACCAGGAGCCAGGGGCGTCCTCTGGGTCTCCCACGTGGGTGCAGGAGCCAAGCACTTGGGCCATCTTCACTGCTTTCCCAGGCCGTCGCGCAGAGCAGGGAAGAGGAGCAGCTGGGACTTGAACCAGCACCCATATGGGATGCCGGCGCTGCAGGCAGAGGCCTAGCCTACTATGCCACAGCACCGGCCCCAAATAATTCTTTATATATTTTGGAAACAAGTCCTTTATCGGATATGAGAGTATTCCAAACGTCTGTGAAAAACCATGCATGGATTTCAAGATTTTTACACCAACATAAATTTACATTTTAACTCATTTTTTTTTTGCTCACTTTTTGAGGCACCCTCATGCACATTTTGCAAATATCCTCTCTTAATTTTTGGCTTTTTTGTTTTTAAGATTTATTTATTACTTGAAAAACAGTTACACACACACACACACACACACACAGAGATCTTCCCTCTGCTGGTTCACTCTCCAAATGGCCACAATGGATGGGGCTAGGCCAAGCTGAGGCCAGGAGCCAGGAGCCCCATCCAGGTCCCCACGCTGGTGGCGGGGGCTCAGGCACGCGGCCCATCCTCTGCAGCCTTCCCAGGCGCGGTAGCAGGGAGCTGGATCGGAGCAGCTAGGACATGGGCTGCTCACATGGGCTGCCCGCACTGCAGGAGACGCTTAGCCCGCTATTGCGGTTGTCCTCTGTGTCTTACCTAACTTCCCTCATATTTTTAGTTCTTTGATATAGTTGATTGCATTTACTTTTTAAAAATTAACTTGCTTGAAAGACAGCAAGATCTCCCATCTGCTGGCCCCACCCCCCATTCCCGCAACAGCTGGGGGTGGGGGTGGGGGCGGGGCTGAAGCCAGGAGTCTGGAACTCAGGCCAGGTCCTCCATGTGGACTGCAGGGGTGCACTCGCCCCAGTTCCTCTGCCTCCCAGGGTGCGCGCTAGCAGAAGCCGCACCCCACGGGGCATCCTCACTGCTGTGCCCATCACCTGCCCCACAGAGCATTTGTGCACTGCACTGTCTGCGGGGTGAGGCGGGGGAGGGGTCTATCTTTCTCCCTGTCCGCAGGAGACTTGGCCACTTTCTTGCACCCATGAGGAGTAACTGAAGCTGAGGCGGCCGCAAGGCCTGGGGAGGACCGGGCGTCGGCAGGGCGCGCGCCGAGCCACCAGGGATGGTTTTGCCCTCCGCGGAACCCCCTCCCCTCCGCCCCGCCCTTCCAGAACAGCCTGCGAGGGCCGATGGCCCCAGAGTGTCCCTGCACCCCCGCTGGGTGTCCTGCGTGCCCCTCACGCCCCGCACACCCACAGCCCCCTGCCTCGCAGGTCTCTTTCCCGTCCCCCCACCCCCCTGCATCCCCATGAGAAACCCGGGCGTCTAGAGTTCTCCCGCTCCGCGGATTTCCCACCCTCGCCGTGTCCCTGCGTTCACGCCTCCTCGCACCACCCCTGCGGCCGCCCCGTTGGGACCCCGCTCCACGGCCGCCTGCAGCCCAGCTCCTCGTGGGCGCGCCCGGGCCGCCCTTTCAGCCTCCTGTCCTGCTCCTGGCACCGGCCCGCGTGTCACTAGGAGTTTCCCTGTGGTTTTCGCTGTCTTGCTTCCCGCTTGTCCGGAAGTGGGAAGGGGCTGAGGTTTGACCCCACTGGCACGCCAGCCGGGAGCCGGCCGTGGGTTCACGGGCGCTGGCCGATCCGACACTCCGGACACCCCCGGGCGGGCGGCTGCAGGAGCGGCATGCTGGCTTATGGCGCCACCTGCCGGCCAAGTCCGGGTGCGCCGCGGCGCCGGGTCCTCTGGGTGCCTGCTTAGGAAACTCAGTTCTTTCCAAAAGGCTGGGGGCAAGCCTGCCCGAATTAGGCCCTGGAGGGGGACACCCCTTCCAAGGTGAGAGCCATGGTTTTATTATTATCCTGGTCAGAGAAACAAGGCAAAGCCGTGCGCTGTGGCACAGCAGGCTGGGCATCCCATATAGATGCCGGTTCAAGTCCTGGCTGCTCCGATCTAGCTCTCTACATAAGGCCTGGGAAAGAAGTAGAAGATGGTCTAAGTGCTTGGGCCCCTGCACCCACGTGGGAGACCGGGAAGAAGCTCCTGGCTCCTGGCTTCAGATCAGCTCAGCTCCGGCCGTTGTGGCCATTTGGGGAGTGAACCATCAGATGGAAGACCTTTCTCTCTGTTTCTCTCTCTGTAACCCTGGCTCTCAAATAAATAAATTAAAAAAAAAGATTTATTTTATTTATTTGAAAGACTCCCCAGATGACCGCAACGGCTGGAGCTGCACGGATGCAAAACCAGGAGCCTGGAGCTTCCTCCGGGTCTCCCATGTGGGTGCAGGGGCCCAAGGACCTGGGCCATCTTCTACTGCTTTCCCAGGTCATAGCAGAGAGCTGGATCAGAAGAGGAGCAGCCGGGACTATAACTGGCATCCATATGGAATGCCGGCACTGCAGGCCAGGGCGTTAACCCGCTGAGCCACAGCACTGGCCCCTCAAATAAATAAATCTTTTTTTTTTTTTTTTGACAGGCAGAGTGGACAGTGAGAGAGAGAGACAGAGAGAAAGGTCTTCCTTTTGCCTTTGGTTCACCCTCCAGTGGCCGCTGCGGCTGGCGCGCTGCGGCCGGCGCATCGAGCTGCTCCGAAGCCAGGAGCCAGGTGCTTCTCCTGGTCTCCCATGGGGTGCAGGGCCCAAGCACTTGGGCCATCCTCCACTGCACTCCCGGGCCACAGCAGAGAGCTGGCCTGGAAGAGGGGCAACAGGGACAGAATCCGGCGCCCTGACCGGGACTAGAACCCGGTGTGCCGGCGCCGCAGGCAAGGATTAGCCTAGCGAGCTGCGGCGCCAGCCTCAAATAAATAAATCTTTAAAAAAAAAAGTGAAAACTGTCAAGGGCTCTTCCCCATACCTGCAGACATGGACATGGAAGATGGATGTATTTATTGGAAAAGCAGAGTTACAGAGAGGGAGAGACAGAGAGCGAGCGAGCTTCCATCTGCTGGTTCACTCCCCAAATGGCCGGGACGGACAGAGAAGCCAGGAGCTTCTTCCGGGTCTCCCACGCGGGTGCAGGGCCCCGAGAACTTGGGCCATCTGTGCTGCTCTCCCAGGCGCACTAGCAGGGAGCTGGACAGGAAGTGCAGCGGCAGGGCCTTGGACAGGCGGCAGCTTTACCAGCTGCTCTACGCCGCCCTGGGGGGGTTCTCTGGGCTCTGCTCCTGGCCGGCCCTTTGTTCCTCCAGACCCCGCCCAGGCGCCCTGGGCTCCTGCTGGGGTCCACGCCCTGCGTCCCCTCAGCGCCCAGGACGCACTGTGCCTGCTGTTGTCACCCTGATGGTCACACTGAACGGAAAAGAGCTCCAGGCTCAGCGGCCTAGATCGGGACGTCCCCTTAGATCTGGAGGACAGAGCACAGACTGACGCCCACTGGCCCCAGGGCCACCCAGCGTGGGCCGGGAACCTGCACCCCCTCCCCGCCACTGCGAGCCCCCCACTCCTTAGCTTTTCGAGAACATCCGGGACCTCTCCCGCCTGCGCCCCCAGGCCCCGGGAGGATCAGCACTCTCACTCAAAGAGGGGAAACCGGGGCTCCAGCCATTGCACGACGGGCTGAGGGCACACAGCTGGCCTGGGGCCCAGGGCCGCTGAGCCGGTCAGCGAGTTCCCACCCTTACTGCTGCGTTGCGTTCCTGATCTTGAAGTCCGGCACACTGCAGAGTACCCATCCGGGGCCTGGCGCGGGGGGCCATGGAGGCCGGCCCTTCCTGGCCAGGCCGGGTTTGTGTGGCAGCCGGGGGAGAGGGAAGCCACTGGCGGGCTGGCACGTCCCCACTTCCTGCCACAGCTGCTGTCCTCCGTCGGCCCAGATGACCCTGCCAGATGTGGGCCTGGATTCCGGCTGAGCATGGGCACCAGCCCTCCCAGACGTGGCCCTGGCTGCCCAGTGGGGTTGGGGGCCAGGATGTGTCCACAGCGGGGGCGGGGCAGCGGGGGTCCCTTGGGCCCTTGCCTGCCTTCCTCGGATCTGCAGGCCTGGCCCTGTCCACTTGCTCTTGAGGGAGTCTGATAACCCCATCAAGGTCATGTGGGGTCACCACACCTGGGCATCTTCAGGGCTGGTTTGGGACTTCTGAGGGGCAGGACTTTGTGCCCAGCTGTCCTAGCAGGGCCAGGGCGTGCCTGGTCTCCAGGGAGACCCTGGGGGGCTTTTCCCAGCCCCAGGAGAGCGGAGGGAGCCAGTGTGCCCCAGGTCCCCACCGCCTGCAGCCTGGACTCTTCGCCAGGGCCCAGCCCTGCTGAGCTCCCCCGGCTCCCCTGGCAGGGGCCCCAGGAGCTGGGGTGAATTGTGTACCCCCGGAAGTCCACAGGTTGGAGCCCCGAGCCCCGGTACCCAGTAAGTAAGGTTCAGGGAGGTCACCCAGCTGGGCCCTGATGCACTGGCTCCTGTGTTCTTGCGAGCAGACGGCGGGGCGAGAGGCCCAGTGGACAGAGGCGTGGGCCGGGAGAGAAGGCAGCTGCCTGCAAGCCGGGGAGGCCTGGGGAGCGGCCAGCAGGGCCCCGGCTCCCTTGGTGCCGTCCAGCTTCCGGAAGCGAGAGGCACTCCCTGTGGTTTCGGCCCCAGGTCCTTTGCGTGGGAGCGCCAGGAGCCCACGACACCCCGGTTCTTGAAACCTTCATGACCTCACCCACAAATGCCTCCCTCGGGGCTGTGTGGGGTGAGATGGTGCAGGGGAGCTGCACAAGGCACCCCCAAAGCTCAAGCAGGGGTGAGGCCACCTCCTGGGAGCAGCGCACTCGGATGATGGGAGCGCCCCCTTCTGTTCTCGGGGCTCCCTGGCCTCACCTGACGGCTGGGCCCCAACACTGGCCTCATGCCCACGTGGGCCTCTCACAGGGAGCCCCTCAAACCAGCCCACAGCGCCTCGGCCCCTTTCCTGGGGACCCCAGGGTAGGCATGGTGCCGCCCTCTGAACCCCAACCCACTGAGCGTGGGCCCCGCCGCGGGCTTGGGTGCACGGGGCCCCTCTGGCCTTCCCGCTCAGCCCAGGGCTGGTGGCAGGCGGAGGCCCCATGTCCCACAGCTGCTCAGGGCCCAGGGCAGCGTCGGAGCCCAGGCAGCGGCGTCTGCAGCACACAGCCAGCCGCGCGGGGACAGTCTGGGCTCGTGGCCAGCTGCCCTCAGCTGTGTGGGCTTTGCCTGTTTGCTCACAGCCTTGACACCAACCCCCAGGGCCAGGCTGTATCCTGGAGGGTCCCGTGTCTCCCACTGCGCCAGCCCAAGCCAGAGTCGGACAGAGTCTGTTGACCGGCAACTGAGCAGGCTGGAACCTGGGACTGGGCCGAGCTGAGGTCAGCTCACCCCGGGGGGCGCCCAGGGGCTGTGTTGTGTTCTGTGCTGCAGGCACCCAGCAAACGCCCGTCCCTAATCAGGGCAGGAGACACAGACACACAGCTCCGTCCAGAGGCGACATCCACGGGCACCTGCATTTTGATGGGCAGGAACACGGATAAGCACAGTTTGGTCCAACCTGGGCAGTCCCAGGAGGCTTCCTGGAGAAGCTGGGTTTTGAAGGGTGTGTAGGAGTGGACCAAGCAAAGCCCAAGGGAATGGTGTTCCAGTGGCACCATTCCAGGGGACAGATGGCTGTGAACATGACCTTGTGGCTGGGAGGAACGGGGACCAAGGTCAGAGGCTGGGGGCAGCCACATTAGGACCCCGGAGGCTGCGGGAGGCCGAGCCTGAGCCCCAGGCTCTGGAGACACGGCCCCCTCCCTCGGTGGCAGCAGCGCTGCTCCCGACCCCCACCCGGGAAGGTGGGGCTGCGAGCCCCCCCCCACCCCGCACTGGCTGCAGCTCCTCCAACCACAGAGACGCCATTCCCAAAGGGTCTTTATTCGCCCCTCCCCACGCGGCTGGGTCTCTCCCCACAACTGCGTGGCCCCGGGGGACGGAGAGGGCGTGTCCCCCACGGGTGGCTGCCTGCTCCTCGGGGCTGCGGGGCGCTGGTGGCCGAGGGCTGGTCCCGAGCCCTCCATACACACTTGGGGCGCCCCGGAGAGGCCAGGCGGAGCCCCCAGCTGTCCGGCGCCTCCCTGGGGGCAGGGGAGCATCTGCGGCCACGTCCTGGACACGGAGCTTCCTCCCCCGCCCGAGGCGCTGTGCACGCACAGCGGGTGGGCTCGCTTGCTGCGAGCCTCAGTTTCCCCTTGCGTCTGAAGAGCCAGGGCTCTCGGGGCTGGGAGTCGCCCGCGGCTGCTGCCTCGCCGTGTTCCCCAGCGTCCTTGGCTCTCTGCGCGCTGACACGAGCGCGCGTGGGCCCGTGTCCAGGCGTGCGCGCCTCACAGGAAGTTGGGCTCCCGCACCACGAGGCAGGGCGGGCTGCCGCCGCCGTCCAGCGGCCGGTACACGAAGTGGAAGTCGCGCTTGGGCTCGCTCCGCAGCAGGTAGCCCTTGATGGCGTGCGGCAGCGCCTCGTCGGCCAGCTGGAAGCAGCGGCCGTCCACCAGCACGAAGAGCCGGTGCTCGCGCGCCTGCGCCACCTCGAACTTCTCCGCGCACTGCGCGCACAGCGCCTGCGCCTGCGTGTCCGCCCGCGACGCCAGCGTCCGCGACTGCCGCTCGGGCTCCAGGTACGACACGCAGATGAAGTCCTGCGGGGCGACAGCGGGGGTTGCGGTCACGGCGGGCCCGGGCTGGCGGCGGCGGCGGCGCGCGGGGGGCCTTGGACGGCCCCGCGTACCCCCGGCACCTGCGGCCCCTCCCTCCCCGAGCCCAGCACCTGGGCCCAGAGGCAGGGCGGAGTGGGGGCGCACGGTGGCGGCTTCAGGGCAGGTCCAGCGGGCACGGCGGGAGCCAGGGGGCCCGAGGGGAGCCGGGGCCTGCGGGGCCGCCGCGACCCGCCCGACTCTGACTCGGTCCCCCGTGACTGCGTACGCGGGGTTTCCCGGCGCGTCTGCCCCCTCGGCTGGGAACCGAGGACGGCCTCGGCCCTGACCTCACGGTAGGGAGGAGAGCGGACGAGGATGGCGCGGAGCCTGGAGCCGCAACCGCCGGCCCACCCCGGGCGCTCCCAGCGCAGGTGCGATCCGGCGTGCGCGGGCTGCCCCCTTGTGGCCGGAGTGGTGACAGCAGCCAGGCCACCCGCGTGAGGCCCACCGCCCCAAGCAGGCAGGCGCTTCTGAGATGCTGGGCTCCGGCCGGGAAACCCCAAAGGCTGCCCGCAAGGGAAAGGATTTAAGGCCCGGGTGCGGGGGGAGGCACGGGCAGGGGGCCGAGGGGCTCTCTCCTGAGCGCCCATCTTCCCTGTGGCGGGGTCCATCTCGCCGAGGCCCTGCCTGGCACAGCATCGGGAACTCACAGTGTGGAAGCGAGAGGCAAGGGAGGCCTGGGGCTGCAGCTGGCTCGGCCGAGCTGGGGCGAGCTGACTGCACAGATTGCTCATGTCAGCCATGCCAGGCTGAACTCGCCCTGGACAGTTTTCACAGCACGGAGATGGACGAAAGCTGTAACTGGATCTTTGCTTTTCCTTCCCAGAGAGCCAGTTACTGAACACTGATCGGGATGCGGGGGTTACAGGAAGGGGCAGCCTCCGGACATAGGGAAACTGAGCTGTGGGAGAGGCAGGACAGCGCAAGGGCGCACAGCAAGCTGGGACGGAGCCGCGTCCAGCATGCGAGCCCCCTGCCGCCCGGGCCCGGGCTCTGCCTGCTGCACACGGGCCATCTTGGGAGCCGGGAGTGGGGTTCAGGACCGGTGTGCTCCGGTTGCCGGGGGAGTGCGTCTGCATAGCCCCGTGCAGCTGTGGATGGCTGCCCAGCTCGGCGGCCCTTCCACACACGCAGGCCTGCTCTGTCCCGAGCCCTGGGCCTCCTCTCCCGAGCTCCTGTGCTCCCAGAGACGGCGCGTCCACGCAGTGAGGGTGGGCGGCACACCGAGGGGAGTCTCGCGCCCAGCCTGGGGGTCCCAGGGACGGCCCCTCAGCGGGGCTGTTACAGGATGGGCAGAGCAGTGCAGGTGGAGGGCAGGCAGCCGGGCACGGAGCGCTGCGTGTGTGCGGGAGGCTGTGGGCAGCTGGATCTGAGGCAGGCTGGGGCCGCCAGGGAGGGGAAGCATGGGTGCCGAGGACGTGGCGCAGTCTGGCCAGGAACTGGATTAGTGGGGGAAGGACTGCAGGCTAGGGGCGGGGCCTCTGCGTTTGTTCAGGATCCCAAGGCAATAGGACAGCTCGTGGGCTCCCTCAAGCCGGACACCCCCGTCTGACGTCCCAGCAGCGCCAGGACACAGCAGGTGCCAAGGGATGCTGGTGGCTGTCTTACCCTCCTTTGCCGGAGCAGGACACAGCCCCGTCCCGGGGCAGAGAGCGGGACACACTGGTGGGGGGCGGAGGGACTGGGGTCCCTTCCCCACTGTGCCCCTGAGGGCCCGCCGCGCCACCCGCCCTGGCCCCCAGGCCGCACCGCACCTGCACGGAGGAGCGCGAAGCCCGGGCCTTGTTGAGCGTGCGCCGGCGCTCCCAGCGGTGGATGGAGTCCTGCACCTCCACGCTCAGCTGCCGCGTCACCGTGAGCTTGTCATAGTTCTTGATGTGCTCCAGGGCCCCGTAGGTGGTGGTCAGATAGTAGGAGCCTGCGAGGACAAGGGTGTGGAGGCTGAGCCGGCCCCGCCCCCCGCCCAGGCTCCACCCACCGCCGCTGCACGGGGCACTCCTTAGTTCCTGCACCTGCGCCCAAGGCCGGTCTCCACCTCACGCTCGCCCCTGCTCAGAGCTCACTGGCTCCCCTTCCGGATGATACTTGCTTAGTTTCAAACGTTTGAAAACGAGTTTAAAATAAAAAATGTTTAAAGACTTATGCAAGAAACTGAATAGGGGGTTGGCTAATCCTCCGCTTGTGGCGCCTGCATCCCTTATGGGTGCCGGGTTCTAGTCCCGGCTGCTCCTCTTCCAGTCCAGCTCTCTGCTGTGGCCTGGGAAAGCAGTGGAGGATGGCCCAGGTGATGGGGCTCCTGCACCCGCGTGGGAGACCAGGAGAAGCACCTGGCTCCTGGCTTTGGATTGGTGCAGCGCCGGCCGTGGCAGCCATTTGGGGGGTGAACCAACGGAAGGAAGACCTTTCTCTCTCTCTCTCTCTCTCACTGTCTAACTCTACCTGTCAAATAAGTAAAAAAAAAAAAAAAGAAAAGAAAAAGAAACTGAAATAGGGGTGCATTCAAGGAGAGAAGGGGAGTATGGGTGAAAGTGTGGCAGGATACTCATGTGTGTTTTCATGTAAGTCCTTCTTAAAAACATGTATTTATCTGAAAGGCAGAGTTACAGAGAGAGAGAGAGAGAGAGAGAGAGAGAGGTCTTCCATCCTCTGGTTCACTCCCCAAATAACTGCAATGGCCAGAGCTGGGTTGATCTGAAGCCAGGAGCCAGGGCTTCTTCCAAGTCTCCCACGTGGGTGCAGGGGCCCTAGCACTTGGGCCATCTTCCATGCTTTTCCCAGGCCATTAGCGGGGAGCCGAATTAGAAGTGGAGCAGCCGGGACTCGAGCTGGCGCTGCAGTATGGGATGCTGTGCTGCCGGCAGAAATGCTTTAAAGACCTAAGCTCTTCTGACTGCATCGTCTCTTCTACAAACGACGTAGAGGAGATTTCAGTTATCGTTGGCCAATTGCATGCAGTTTTTACTGACCAAAAATCAGTGAGAATTTCCATGCAACGCTCCCTTTATTTGTGCCGACTTCGGTTAGTTCAGGCGCGTTTTCACTGGCCAGCGCGTCCTGAAGTGACTCAGGCTTTGAGCGCCGAGTGTGGCCGCAGCCTCTCCATGAGGTTTGAAGATAAGACTATTTTGCATGGATGCTTCCAAGTCCGCTCTGCTTTGCGTGGAGGCAGGGGGTGGGGCAGCGGGTGGGGCGAGGCCTCCGCCTGGGGCAGCTCCCCCCCCCCCCCACTTTCTTCCCCAGGCCTCAGGACTCACCCACAAAGCCCATGATGCGGCTGTGAGAAGTCACTGCGCGAGTGACGCACGGTGGCTCCTGACCCCAGGGGGGCGCTCTGGAGGCCTCTCCCCAGATCGGGTGACAGGTGGGGAGCCCCGAGCCTGTCCGGGGCCGCCCCACTGTTCACAGCTAGAGCCCCACCTGCGGGCCAACTTCCCTGGGATCTGAGGCCACGCAGTGCAGGCCACGGCCACTAGGCGGCAGGAGAGCCCACCGGGAGCTCCGAAGCCCCTTGTGCGGCCCCCATAGCCTGGCCTGGCGCTCCAGGGACCCTGGGCCAAGGAGCCCCTGCGGGCACTTCCGGGAGAGCTGTGGACTTTGAGCTGGCTCCAGAGTTGCTGGTCTCCTGCGTGCCCCATGATTTCCCAGAGGGGTGGGAGCAAAGGAGAGGCCAGAAAGGGGGGCCCTGGCCCCATGAGCTGGAATCCAGCGCCCCCTACTGCTTCTAGGAAGCCCCGACCTCTCTGGCCCCACACAGCCGCTGCACAGTGACACCCCAGCGCCTGGCCCCTTGCTCCGTTACAGCAGGTGGGCTGGGCTCGGAATACAGGGTCCACAAGAACACAGGACCTGGCTTGCAGGCCCTGTGCGGAACAGGGAGCGGTCGGCTCGCAGGAACTGGGACACGCGGGAGACAGAACCAGACTCCAGCTCCCAAGCACTACTGGTCTCAGCTGTGTCCCCCGAAGCCCAGCTGTTGAAATCCCGGCAGAGACCCCTCCCACCGCCCGCCCGGCTCCTCCGCCCTGGCCCGGGCCCCTGCCCAAGGTGGTCCTGGAGGCGGACACCTGTGGGGCTGGGCCTGGCCCAGGTGCCGAGGCCTCCCCTGCCATTGGGTAGGACAAGGAGAGGTACAGGGAGGCACCTCCTGGCACCTGCTGCACATCGCGGGGACCGTCTACAGGTGCTCGGAGCTGCCACAGGCGCACAGGCTGCCCAAGCGCTGCGGGGCGGGGCCTGGGGAGGCTCCGCCCTGCCCACCACCTTGCCCTCTGACGCCCCCAGGAGCGCCTCTGACGTCACTGCGGGGCTGGAGGTGGGGCGGGGCTCTGGCGCCTGCAAGAACCAGACCAGTGCACTCAGGCAGCCTTGGGTCAGAATCTGTGAACTGCTTGGCCTTCGTGGATTTTTATTTTTATTTTATTTATTTATTCTTAACAGGTAGAGTTATAGACAGAGAGAGAGACAGAGAGAAAGGTCTTCCTTCCGCTGGTTCACTCCCCAAATGGCCGCTGCGGCTGGCGCTGCGCCGATCCAAAGCCAGGAGCCAGGTGCCTCCTCCTGGTCTCCCATGTGGGTGCAGGGCCCAAGCACTTGGGCCATCCTCCACTGCACTCCCGGGCCACAGCAGAGAGCTGGACTGAAAGAGGAGCAACCGGGGCAGAATCCAGCACCCCGACCGGGACTAGAACCTGGGGTGCTGGTGCTGCAGGCGGAGGATTAACCAAGTGAGCCACGGCGCCGGCCCCATCCTTCGTAGATTTTTAAAACAGATTTATTTGAAAGGTAGAGAGAGAGATCGATCTTCCATCTGCTGGTTCACTTCCCAAATGGGTGTAACAGTCAGGGCTGAGTCAGGCCAAAGCCAGGAGCCAGGAGCTTCCTCCTGGTCGCCCACAGGAGTGGCAGGGGCCCAGCACTTGGGCTGTCCCTGCCTTCCCAGGTACAGTCACGGAAGCTGGATTGGAAGTGCAGCAGTGAACCTGGCCCGGTGCTCCCACTGGGAGGGGAGGCGGGCGTGCGAAGTGGCAGCCTAACTCGCTGTACCACGACACCAGCCGCAAACCTTCATGGATCGATCTCTTCTTTGGTTTGTCACAAAAAGACTCAAAGGAGCCCTGGACAGACCAGCTCTCTGCTGTCTGAAGAATCCCCTTTCCCACCCGACTCCCGAGGCTTCTGCAACGAGAAGGACCCCCGGAGCCTCGTGCAGGAGCGGGCAGGGCCGCAGGCTCACAGGAGAGGGAGGGCTGCTCCCCGCCCTGTCCCTGCTCTGCCATGAGCCCCCCCCCCCCCCCCGCTGCAGGGCTGCGGGCCGGGGATGGAGGAGAGGGGGCCAGGCTCACACATGCACGGAGCCCAGGCACTTGCTCCCTCCCAGCCTCCAACGGCCTCCATGTCTCTGACCCCCCCCCCCCCCCCCCGGCCCCACCACTCAGCACCTGCTCCCCAGGACCATCCGCAGCACCTGCCCAAAACAGAAGAGAAAGGGGGGGGAGCTGCTGACTGCTCAGAGCTCAGTGCTCTCCTGGCCACCCGAGCCCCCCCCCCCCCAATCTCTCGAGCCCACCAGCCACTTCCCCTCTCCTCAGCGTTCACCACGCGGGACAGGGACAGGAGCTCGAGTGCCGAGCCGCTCACTCTGCTCTGAGTCCCCCACTGGAGTGGAAGCCCTGAGAAACAGGATCTGCGTCAGCGGGCGCACAGGCTCAGTGCAGGCTCAGCTCAGGCACCCGTGCGTGCTGCGTGAGTGGGCGCACGGCCTCCCCAGTGCCGGGACTCGGGGCTCCCGCGGAGGCCTGAGAGCCTTCTCCCCAGGCAGGCTGCGAGTCCGGAGGGTCCGATCTGTGGGAGCCCTCTCCCTTGGTTTGCCCTTGGCTTGGGGTACTGTTTATGGGGCTTTCTGACATGTGAGCCTTGAGCCGGCACCGCAGCCCCGAGACCACACCGAGGCTCCTGCTGGGAGTGCGGGGCAGGCTGCGTCCCTCGCAGGGAAACGGGGTGCCCAGAAGCTCACCCTCACAGCCCTGTTACTCACCCCACCCTCTCTCCTCTGTTCTGGGGGCCTGAGACACAGGTCGGTGATGCCGGGAGGCCCCCGGCCACTCCTCCGCCTCGGAACCCCTCCATGTGTGTGCTCAGGGCCACACAGAACAAACAGGAAGGCCCGTGAAGGCCCCAGGAGGGGGAAGTCCTGAAGTGTGGGGCGCATTTGTTCTGATGAGGCCTCCAGCCCTGCCTGTCTTGCCCTGCACTGCAGCCCAGGTGTCTGGCAGGGGTGAGTGGGTGGGGGGGAGGAAGGGACAGATAGGCGGGTGGGGGATGGATGAGTGGGTGGACTGGGGCATGGACGGATGAACAGATGAGCAGATGGATGTGTGAAGTGGATGGATGGATGGATGGACGGGTGGATGGCTGGGTGGACTGATAGGGAGGTGGATGGGCAGGTGGATGGGTGGACAGATGGACTGATGGATGCATGGATGGATGGATGAAGAGACAGGTGGATACATAAATCAATGGATGATGGATGGACAAATAGATGGGTGAGTAGACGGATGGATGAAGAAACGTGGATACACGGATGGATGGATGGACAGGCGGCCTAGTGGGTGAACACATGGATGGATGGGTGAAGAGACAGGTGTGTGTGTGGATACACAGGTTGAATGGATGGCTGGATAGGCAGATGGACAAAGGCACAGGTGTATGTGTGGAAATGTAGGTTGACTGATCAACAGACAGGTGGCTTGTAGATACATAAACTGAAGAATGGCTGGCTGGATGCAGACAGGTGCATGTGTGGAAATATAAATTGATGGATGTGTGGGTGGAGGTACCAGGCAGTAGATAATCACTTCTAAATAAAGTTTGGCTTCTCCTGAATTCCTGGACCCTCCTAGGAAATACATTGTTCTAACTTCCGGAAGATTTTAACTAAAGAAGAAAATGAGGTGCCCGAGCCACGAGCCAAAGGCACACAGGATGGCGAAGTCTGGGGCTCGCGCAGGCTCCCTGAGCCGTCCACGGCTCACAGCACCACCTGTCACACTTCCCCAGAGACCCACAGATGTTACAAACACATGTGGCCGCAGGGGGCCAGCTATGCCCACAGGGCTGGTGGGGCCTGGCAGCCTCACCCCACCCTTCAAGGCTCAGAGGACGAGCTGGGCTCCCCCAAAGCCGGTGTTGGCTCCCTGGAGGCGTGGCTGGGGCTGGGTGGGCGAGAGGAAGTAGGGGAAAGGCAAGCGGAGGGTGGGGTGGCACAAACCACATCTCTGCCCCCACCTACGGGTACACAGGGCGCTCTTTCCACGCCACTGCCCCCTCCCACTGCAGAGGCCCCTGGCAGGGGACTGTCAAAGCACTGGGCGCTGGGGGGGAGACTCCTTCCTGTGGGCGCCGCCCACCGTGTCAGCCTCCTGGGCCACACTCCCAGCCCCTGCTGCCCCTCGTCCATCACTGCCTTTTCCCTTTCTGTACCTGGCTGGCTCCTACTCATCCTTCAAATGCTCAGCTCTGGCGGCACCTCTTCCAGGAAGCCCTCCAGGGAGCATGCTCCAGCACCCCGTGGGCGGCTTCCTCCCACCCCAGCAGCTGTCGGTCTCTCTTCCTCCTGGTTCATCGCCCCTCCCAGGCTACTCGCTGGCCCAGGAGTCACACTCAAGTTCACGTCTCCTGGGCTCAGCCCGAGCCCTGCACCTTGCGCGCCGGGTCAGGGGCGCGGGGGTGGGGGACTCACCCTCCCCCAGCTGCAGGGCGGGGTCCATGAGCTCCATCATGTACTCCACGTCCAGGAGCAGCTCGGTGAGGCTGCTGCGGGCCAGCACGTACATGAGCACCGGGAGGAAGTCGTCGGCCCCGTAGGGCTTCCCTGGGGGAGGAAGGACGAGAAGTGACCACCGAGGGGCTCCTTCTAAACGCGTCGATTATTTTCATTTATTTTTTTGGTGTTGTTGTTTTTTTTTTGACAGGCAGAGTGGACAGTGAGAGAGAGAGACAGAGAGAAAGGTCTTCCTTTGCCGTTGGTTCACCCTCCAATGGCCGCCGTGGCCGGCGCATCACGCTGATCCGATGGCAGGAGCCAGGTGCTTCTCCTGGTCTCCCGTGGGGTGCAGGGACCAAGCACCTGGGCCATCCTCCACTGCACTCCCTGGCCACAGCAGAGAGCTGGCCTGGAAGAGGGGCAACCGGGACAGAATCCGGCGCCCCGACCGGGACTAGAACCTGAGGTGCCGGCGCCGCAAGGCGGAGGATTAACCTAGTGAGCCGCAGCGCCGGCCAAAACGCGTCGATTATTTTCAAAGGCAGAGACGGAGAACTGCATCTGCTGGCTCATTCCCCAAATGCCTGCAAGAGCCGGGGCTGGGCCGGGCCACAGCCAGGAGCCAGGGGCTGGAGCCAGGTCTCCCACGTGGGTAGCGGGGATCCACTCCTCCGTGGGCACCTGCGTTAGCAGGAAGCTGGATCAGAAACCTGAACCCAGGCGGTCCCGTATGGAATGCAGGTGTGCCAAGTGAGGCCGTAACCACCGTGCCCAGTGCCCACCGGGGAGGCTGTCCTCGCGCCCGGCCCTGCCCTGCCCAGCGCCAGGGCCAGGGATTTGCAGGCTGAGGGGGACAAAGTCCCTGCTCCCTCTGACTCCCAGAGGGGCCTGGGCTGGGCCTCCTGGAGAGGCCAAGGCAGCTGCCAGGTGCCCTCTGGGCCATAGCGAGACCCGGCTCCCTTACCCCTCCCAGCTCTTCCCTCGACCACCCTTGGCTGCCCGCTTGGCGGTCAAGTTCACGTCGCACTTCTGCCATAGCACTTCTGCCTAGCAGCAGCTGTGGGCCTCACATCGATGCTTCTGGGAAGGTTCCCCCCGACCACCCCGACAACCACGCGTCTCCTGCCCCACCCGGGAAACAGACGCTGGCCTGAGACCGGACGAGACCTCACATCCCACTGCTCGCCGCCACGCTGGGGCTGTGGCCTTTCCAGGTGTCTTCAAACGTCAGCCCCTCCGGAAGGAACGGCTCCTGGCCACGCTCGGGCCCCGCAGACAGCCCACAGGGCTCAGCACCCTGCCGCCAGCAGCAGGTGCCGTACAGGGTACGAGGTGCCTCCCCCACGAGGCTCAGGCTGGCTCTGAAGACACAAAGCCAAAGGCTGGGGCTCCGGGGGGAGAGGAGAATCCCCTGGAGGTCCCTGTGGGCGCCTGGGATGCCTCTGCAGGCCCCTGGGGAACTGTCTGCCCAGTGGAGGATGGCCACGCAGTCCCCAGCTGGTTTCTCACTTCCTCTAACCCACGGGGCTCAGGCAGGGGTCCCTAGATCTCAGCCAGCGGTTCCCAGGGCTGTGCGTGGCCCCAGCAGGACGCACACGGGGCTGTGGCCCTTGGCGTCTCGGCTGAGACTAATCCATCAGTCCGCAGGCGCTTCCCCCCGAAGCCTGTGTCCACTGGTGCATTTCAGAAGGACTCAGGCGACCGCTGGGGGATACAAGGGCACTGCAAGGAGCTCTTGGGAAACGGACGATAAAGCCAAGTCTACTTTGGTGCAAAAAAATTTTGAAACCCACGTCTATGGGTCTTTGAAGGCTTCCTGCCCCGTCACATCACTGGGCATGGACTTCGAATTTTCTTTGCACTCTATCTTTCAATTCCACTTTCCAAAAACTTTCCTGAAGTCCTCACATACACCTGACAAAACAGGAAAATCGGAAAAATAAAGCCAACATAAAGACAAGTACCAATTCCAGGAGGAGGAGCTGCACTGAAGGAAAACCTAAATGCACAAGAATAAGCAAGAACCTACAAACCTTCTCACGTTTGGCTTTGAGCTTCCTGGTGGCTAAAGTGAAGAGGGAAACACAATCATTACGCCCTTCTCTCATTGTCCTTGAGAAGGAAATAGGCCTGTTTCTTGGGGGAACAAAACTGTTTTTCTTGCCCTAAGCACCGTGGCTCCATCTGGGGGACATGAAGAGACGCGACTGGCAAGATCGCATTGTTGGGGATGATGTGCTCATGACGTCATCTTGCTCAGGGCCAGCAGCTCCCGTGGGGGACTTCACACCTGCTCCCCCGAGCAGTGCCACGGAGGAGGTGGCACAGGCTTCGGGGAGCTGAACTCCCAAGGTGCAGTGGGCAGAGCTGTGCCTCCGGCCTCGGGCCTGGGTTCGAATCCCAGCTCTGCCGCTCAGGAGCTGTGGACGAGAGCAAGTCCCTTCCCGTCTCCACCCCGGCATCGAGGCTGCAGGCCGAGGTGCCCAGGCCAGGTCTGTGTAGATGAAGTCACACAGTGGGCAGAGCCAGGCTGAACCACACTGGGCCAGAGCCACAGGTAGTTACCAGAACGGGCTCTCGGGTGCTGAACCAAGTGGGAAACAGAGGGGTGCTTTGCTGTAAGCAGTGCCAACGCCAGTACCCCCTTATCTGCGGTTTCACTTTCTGTGGCCAGCCGTGGTCTGAGAGAGTATTACGGGGGAAACTCCTTAAGTTCCAAGTGGCGCGCCGCCCCAGGCGGGCAGCAGGTGGCGCTCTCCCGCTCCCTTATGTGAAAGGCCTGGAGCAGGCAGCAGGTGCTGGGGACTGAGGGGACCAGGGAACAGGGAGTGCCAGCCAGCGCGCACAGGGCTTCTTCCTCGTGTGACCAAAACATTCTGGAATTGGAGCAGCTTTGGATGCACGACCTAGCAGCTGTGCTAAAAAAGCAAGCACTCCATTAGTTTTAAGCGTGTACAGCGCGCACGTGTGATAGGCACACAGCAGGTGTCATGGTGACTGTGGATTCTCCGGCACCCCCATGGCACTCCCCAGCCCTGGCTCACCTCACCCACACCCTGGCCTTGCAGGTGGGGCCAAGGCAGCGGCTGGCACAAGACCAGCTGGGCCCGCCGCCAGGGGCACACGCGGGCTGCCCAGGGAAGACCTTGTTCCTCCACACCCCCGTCTCCTCGGGGCCCTCCACGGCTCCCGCTGCCCAGTGCTCCATTGCAGGGGTGTGAGTTCTGCTCACAACTCGCCCGCCTGATTTTCCCGAGAACAGGTTACGGACCCCTGCCTTCCTGGCCACACTCAGTTTCTGCATCTGCAAACTGGGGCCAGCAAGACCGGCCCTGATGCCCTCGCAGGGCGTTTGAGAGAAGAAGATGAGAGAAAGAGCAAGAGAGTGATTCAGAACCCACTGGGTGTGGCAGCGAGGTGGGCGAACTGAGAACACAGCACCTGCAGTGTGAAGTCCCGGTGCGTGCGCCTGCAGGCTGTGTGACCTTGGCCTGATTGCTTCACCTCTCTGAGCTTGTGTGCTCGCCTAGCACAGAGAACATGGTCTTCCTACGGGGGCGGTGAGGCACTGGCGCTCGGACCAGGCCATTCTGGCAACATCTGGGGTGGCTTCTTGGAGGTGACGGCTACGGAGGGTCAGGGACTCCGTGCAACGTCCTGCAATGCCGGCGCGGCCTCCGGCACTCCCCCGAAGGGGCCACGGGCCTGGGGCAGGACATCCTGCTTCCAGCAGAAGGCCGGCCCTGCAGGCAGGGTGGACAAACCCTCCCCACGGGCCTCTTGGGGCATCTTGGCCAACCCCTTAGGAAGGGCTTTGGGGCCCATTCCCTGTCCCCCTCCACACACACCGTGTTCAGCCTCCCCGCTGTGGGGGTCTCCCGACCCCGCGCAGGTCCCCAGCCCCCGCCATGAGCAACTCATCTCTGTCTCCCGGTACACAGAGGACAGGAGTAGCACCCATGAATGAGTGAATGAGTGAATGCAGAGCCCCCAGCCAGAGCCTGGAGCCCTGACTCCGATGGGCCTCTGCAAAGCCCCGATAGTGCTTCCCCCACCAGCGAGGACTCGTCTCCCCCTGGGGCCTCCCCACCTCTGTGAAGTTGCCCGCCCAGGGCCGGAGTCCCCACCCCTCCTCGGGGGCCGCCTGTCCTGCCATGGCTGGTCAGCGCAGAGCCCCGGGCAGTCGCCCCTCCTGCTGCCCGGCAGCCGCGTCTTGTCCTTTGATCCACAGCGAAGCTCTCATCCCACTCGATCTCGAGAGCCACGTGGACGTGGACGTGGACGTGGACGTGTCTCTAAGACCTTCTCCACGACGTCCTCCCGGGTAGCTCGCTCTACTTTCCGACTTCCAACCCAGAACATTCTGCCTGCATCCGCCTCCCAGGCGTCACCCGCTCGCTGTGTGGCGTCACGGGCCCGTCCCCGAACTCTGAACACACGGTCACTCCGGATCCCTTCCCACACAACACTCCCCTGCCTGGGACGCCCCGGCCGCCTCCCCCGGCCCCACTTCTCCTGTCCTTGCCCACATCCTCCTGTGCGGCTGGGTGGTCCCCGCTCCAGCTCCCATAGGTCTTTACAAAAAGGTTATTTCATCTGAAAGGGAGAGAGAGATCTTCATGCCATCCTCTGGTCTACTCCCCACATGCCCCCAACAGCTGGGGCTGGGCCAGGCCGAAGCCAGGAGCCCTGAGCTTAATCTGATCCCCCACATGAGTGGCGGGGCCCCAAGTGCTTGGGCCATCACCTGCTGCCCCCCAGGTGGGCTGGGCCGGAAGTGGAGCAGCAGCACCCTAACCCGGGCATCCAGAGACGTGCGCATCCCAAGCAGCTCCTAACCTCTGAGCCGGGTGCCCAGCTCTCCATCGTCCTGTTTCAGAGCCCGCCCTTCGCTCACTCGGGCCACTCCCTGAGGGCAGGGATGGAGGCTGTGGGAGCTGGGGCAAGTCGCTACACCTCTCTGAGCCTCTGCCCATCGCTGCCTTCCTGGTCCCCAGCCCCGGGCTTAGGATGTAGGATGCTGACAGGGGACTGACCCGAGGCCGGGCGTGTTCTCACTGGACACCACTCTGTCCTGCCCGGGTCAGGGTCAGGGGCATGGACACTGAGGGGAAGCCTGGAGTCCCAGGCCCAGCCCTGCGCACCGTGGGGCCTCAGCCAGTGCCACTGGGACGCGTGCGGGGTCAGGGATCACACCCAGCTGGCTGCAGCCTGCACCTCCCGGTGACTTCTGTGGTCCTCCCGTCAAGTTCCAGCCATGTGCCGCCTGCAGGGACGCCGGGCACCTGTGACAAGCTGGCCAAGGGGCCGCACGCGTGTTTCACCTGCTGCGAGACGCTGGAGAAGCAAAGCTCTCCACATAGAAACGAGCCGCAGGTGCTCCCGGGAGTGCTCCCCGCGCGTGCTCCCCACGGAGCAGGAGTCCCTGCCGCTCGACCACTGCCCAGCTGAAAGACTTGAAGCTGGCTGTGGGCCCCCTGCGTGGCGCGAGGCGGGGCTTCCGTGGCGTGGGGCGGGGCTTCCGTGGCGTGGGGGCGGGGCTGCCGTGGCGCGGGGCGGGGCTGCCGTGGCGGGAGGCGGAGCTCTCTCTCTCGGAGCTCCCCGAAGCCGTCCTGCACACGTGCCTGTAGGTTAAGTCTCAGTACTGCTCTGAGCAACTCCGCACCCACAGGCACTGGCACCGCCTCCCTGCAGAGCGCCCAGCTCAGCAGCCCTGCAGGCCGTGGGCTCGGAGGCCTGGAGCCACAGAGGCCCAGCCTGGCTGGAGAGGCCTGGAGGCCATGGAGGCAGCGATACGAAGCCTGTGCGGCCCGGGTCTGTCTCTGCCAAGCTCATTTCTGACACCGGGATACGGGAGAAAAACCAGCCGGGGAGGCAGGAGAGAGCAGTGACTCAACACGAGACCTGGGTTCAAGTCTCAGGTCCACCACGCACCTGCCCAGGTGTGACCCTGAATGTGCTACAGGACCTCTCCAAGCCTCAGTTTTCCTGGCTGTAAAATGGGGATAATGACGGTGCCCACATCCCATTGGGTGGTGCTTAGCTCGGTGCCTGCTAAACACTGGACACGATAATCATCCAAGACAGGAGAGGGCGTGTCCTATAAAACCTCAGAATGGGACATGTCCAGGACCAGGGTGGAGAAGCAAGGACAGGGACCTACAACACCTCCCTTAGCCTGGTGAGGCCTCGGATCAGACGCCAGGCCAGGGCGGGTAATAACTACAGTGCGTGCCGGCTGCCAACCGCAGCCAATGAGCAGCCGGCGAGGTGGGCACGGCTGCGTCCCTGCACACAGGGGGAGACTGAGGCTGTGTGCCCGAGTGACCTGAACCCGGTGACAGAGCCAGAGAGGGGCAGGGCTGGGTCCCGGGCAGCCTGTGTGTTCTCTCTGAGGCTGCCCCGGCAGAGGGTCCCCCGCTGGGGTGCTGGGCGGCGAGAGGCCTGGGCTCCATCACCACCCCTCTGGCCCCACGTCCCATGGCCTGGCCCTGTGCACTCTGTTGCCTGGCATGGAGGAGCGCTTGTGGCATCAGGGGCTTCAACAGACGGCAGAAGGAGTGAAGAGGCCGCCCCTCTGCCCCTGGGATGGCTCCTGCTCCTCACAACGGAAGTCTCACCTGCTCATCCCCCCTTCCTGCTCCCATCTTAAGGGCGTCCTGGGCTCGGATCTGTCTCCCCCGAATGGCAGCACCTGCTCTTAGACGTCAAAGAGCCGGGAATGACCTGGGGCCAGCGTTTGGTGCAGTGGGGTTGGCCCAGTGCCTGCAATGCCAGCACCCACACGGACGCAGCAGCTGGAGTCCCAGCTGCTCCACTTCTGACCCAGCTCCCCGCTCATGCGCCTGGGGAAGCAGCGGAAGATGGTCCCAGTGTCTGGGCCCCAGGTGGGGCTCCTGGCCCAGCTCTGTGGCCATCTGGGGAGTGAACCAGTGGCTGGAAGGTCATTCTCTCCCTCTGTCTCTCTCTCTCTGCCATACTGCTTTTTAAATAAATAAAATCAATCTTTTTTCTAAAAGGAGGTGGGCGTGACTTGGTCGTCAAAGTGACAGCAGGGATGAATCCAGAGGTTCTAACGCTCTCTCCAGGAACCCAGTCTGTCCCTGGCCACAGGACGGTCAAGTTCATCCAAAGCCGTTTGCCAGGGAGAACCACAATCGCCTGACCCAGGACCCCAACCCCGCCCCTCATGGAAAATGCTCCCGAGGGGGGACTCTGAAACTCGGGTCGGCTCCCGGGCTGGCTGCCTGGCGTGGGATGTCGGCACGGGCTCCCCAGCGAGAGGATTCTTGGCCTGCGCCGGGCCACTCGGCACACGGGCACAACAGCAGCTTCTTTCTGGAAGCTCCCGACCCGCATCTGAGTCCATCCTTCTCTTCTTATTCCAATGGGCAGGCAGCAGCCGGGCCCCACTGCAGTCCTGTTTCCAGTGGGCCTGGGTGAAGCCAGCAGGAGGCTGGGGCACCCTCGCCGGAGGCCAGGGCCTGGGCAGTCGGGGAGCAGAGCTGGGGCAGGCTGGGTGGTGGGGTCGTTGATGGAAGAAACAGGTTGACAGAGGCCGGCAGGACGCAGCCTGGGGTCCCCGGGGGCCCTGGGTGACACTGGAGTAGCCAGAGCACGGGCTGCACCAGCCGCTGGGTGCCCACGGTTGGGGAGGCGGCAGTCGGAGGCCTAAAATCGCTGCTTGTCCAGATCAGAAGAGACTGTTGGGATCTGGCTGATAAGGCCCACCCGATCTAATCTTGAGAAACGGCCGACAAACCCCAAATGAGGAACTTCCATTACAGAGCCGGGCGGGGGCAACCCGTCTTCCTCAAACACATCAACGTCCTCAGTCGAAGGCAGGCTGTGGAAAATTCCACAGGAAGGAGGCGGGCAGCACGGGACAGCCACAGGCACGGATCTGCACTGGAGGAGGGCACGTGCTCACCGAGCCCTTAGGAGGCCAGGCGGCAGCGTGGGAGGACGGCGTGGGTCCGGCCCACGGGCACTCAGAGCGGGCCAGCTCCGCGTGGGAAACCCACCTGCTCACACACGTGCCCTCGGGGGCCCGAATGCCCCTAACAAAGATGGCGCTGGCGGGCTGAGAAACTGACCAAGAGGCGGGGTCTACCTTACTAATTCACAAAAGTACGAGGGGAGCCGGCTCCCCTGGCCCGATGCACCACTGCTGTGCCTGGAGCTCCGAAGTCCGAAATGATTTCCAAATGAAAGATTTAAAAACAGCAGCAGCAGAACCCACACGCATCCCTGCCTGTAACCCACGGGCCTGTGGGCTGGCCTGGGGCTCGGCCTCTCCTGTGGCACGTGGAACCCAGCTTAGAAACCACTCGCGAGGCTGAGCCCCCAACGTTTTGGGGAACTCGCGGGGGAGCCGGTGGCTCCTGCATCCCGACACGTGAGAACACACGCTCATCTCTGATTCTCCTGGATGCCTTGAGAGGTGGTCCCGGCCCCATTTTATGGGTGGGAAAGCTGAGGCTCAGGTGCCGTCCGCGTGCTTCCCATGCGCTGTCCCACCCCTCAGGCAAGAAGCATCTCAACCCCATTTCACGCGCTTGGGGGCGCAGTGGGACTGACGCCCAAGGACACTGCACCAAAGCTGGGTTCAAGCCCACGTTTGCAGGTAAACCCCAAAGCATTTCTCTTCGTGGGGGAGACTGGGGCTGAGCAGGTCGGCCCCAGCCTGCTAGAGAGCAGATGAGCCCGGGCACCGCTGGACTCCCAGTCCAGTGCTCACCTGGAGAGGGAGGGGCGTGCGATCTGCCTGGTCCCTGCTGAGAAACGCAGCGATTTCCGTGGGAAATCCTCACCTGCCCCGCTCAGGGTCTCCCTGTCCGGACCCCAGCCAGGACGGAGGGCCCTAAGCCCCCTGGGCTTCGCCTCACTGCCAGCCGCGCCAGGAGTGCCGGTTCTAGCCCTGCCTGCCTTCTCCCCGCTCCCTCCCTGTCCCTGCTCTCCAGGAAGGTTTCATTGAGCAAATTCATGGTTGGCAAAGCTCACGGTGTCTGACCACAGCCGCCAGGACCGGAAACAGGACGGAGCCCCACTAGGATGGAATGGCCCTTTCTCAGCCCTCGCCGCGGACGCCATGATGACGTCTCAGGGGGCGGAGCCCTTGGCCCTGCCCTAATTCCTGGTGAGGCCTTGGATCAGACGCCAGGCCAGGGCAGGTAGTAACTAGAGTGCGTGCCGGCCGCCAGCCGCAGCCAATGATCAGCTGGCGAGGTGGGCACGGCTGCGTCCATGTACACAGGGGGAGACTGAGGCTGTGTGCCCGAGTGACCTGAACCCGGTGACAGAGCCAGAGAGGGGCAGGGCTGGGTCTCGGGTAGCCTGTGTGTTCTCTCTGAGGTTGCCCCCGGCAAAGGGTCCTACGGGACCTCGCTCTGTTCTGACCCAGTCTCACTGCTGGTCCCCTCCACACGCACCTCCAAGCCTGCCTCTCCCACCCCCACTGCTGCAGACCCAGGGCTGCCTCGCTCTGTGAACGTGTGAGCAGGCCCCTGGCTGCTCCCCGCCAGCCCTCAGCTGGGCCATGCCGCCACTGCAAGGCATGTTGGGTACTTTCCCGGGGCTCTGGACCCCTAGGGCTGACCATGTCAAGCTCTTGAGAGCTCTGGGTTCTGCCTGCTGCCCACTGAACCCCACTTACTTTCCTGTTTTTTTTTTTTTTTTTTTTTTTTTTTTTTTTTTTTTTTTTTTTTTTTTGTAAGGCAGAGTTATATATAGAGAGAGGGAGAAAAGCAGAGAGAGATCTTTTATCCACTGGTTCACTCCCCAAATGGCTGCAATGGTCAGGCCGAAGCCAGGAGCCAGAAATTCCACCCAGGTCTCCCGCACGGGTGCAGGGACCCCAGCACTTGGGCCATCTTCTGCTGCTTTCCCAGGTGCATTAGCAGGGAGCTGGATCAGAAGTGGAGCAGCCGGGAAGCCGGGACTTGAACCAGTGCCCATGTGGGATGACCGTGGGCGTGGCTTAACCGCTCCGTTACAAGGCCAGCCCCTCTCTGGGGTTTCACAGAGGGTCACTCAGTTGTGCAGCTTGCATCCTGGGCCTGTTCTCTGGACTCCTGACTGCACGGGGCACCTGACCCCCGAGCTGAAGTCCATGCCACAGAAGCAAACCCTTCGCTGTGTCCGCGTCTGCAATGGCCCCCTCTCTCCCAGCCACATCCCCGGCATCGTGATGGGGGCTACAGCGCGGTTCTGTCACTGCGGCCCGTCTCCGGGGAAGGCTACTCCTAGCAGCTGGCCGCAGGACACGCACCCTAGCAGATGGCCACAGGGCACGCATCAGTCTCACAGAAGACAGCGTCTCCCGCTCGGAACTGCGGCCCAGGCAGCCTGTGAGGGGAGCTTTTCTAGGGCAAGGGGCCCTGGCACAGCGGTGGCCACGGCTCCTCAAACAGGTGCGTTTGTGGCTGCTTTGATTGACATTTGCCCTGAACCACCAGGGGCCCCAGTGTCCCCTCTCGGTAAAGCAGCTTCCTTGGCAGGGGCCCCCGGGCTCCAAGTAAATCATTCGCAGCAGTGAGTGGCAGATCAGGACAGTGCTTCCACTCCCCACTGCCGTATCTTCCACGCACAGTTACACAGGTTGCTCACTGCACAAGGGCATCCAGCTAGAGGGGTAACTGGTGGACAGAATCTAGCGAGGATTCTGCCCACTGGGTGTGCACCAGGCACGGGGACACTGCTCGTCTGCCTGGGGGAGCACAGTGATCAGTTGGCGACCAAGGTCCCAGGGACTCCCCTTCTTACATCCACACCCCTGCAATGCGACCGCGGCCCTCCCTCCTCACCCCTGAATCCGGGCTGCTCTGTGACCAAGGAACACGTGGATCAGAGCGCCGGCTCCGCAGGCCTCAGTTCTTGGTTCTCTCCGTACCCCAGTGACAGCCATGGGCACAAGGCCAAGCTGACCTGTGAACCTCACAGTCCAGGCACCCCCACCCTGGACCGGCCAGCTGCCTCTGCCCTCAGTCCCACAGGGGGAGCCCAGCCAGGCCGCAGCGTGCTGCCCCAGACCCGCACGCCTGCCCCATGGCCCCGCGGCCCCGCGGCCCAGGCAGCTGTCAGCAGTGCTGGCTGCTTATGGCTCCTGCCACAGTGGGCACCGAGTCCCTGCCACCCCCTCACGGCGTGTGGCCTTATTTGGCAATGGCACTGTTGCAGCTATAAATAGCTCAGATGAGGTCACACTGCAGTAGGGAGAGTCCCTAACCCAGGGGCTGTGTCCCTAGGGAAAGGAGAAGCTTGGGCCCGGGACACGTACACAGACCCCGCCTGGCACAGACCGCGCCTGGCGAGCCCTGGCCCTGACTTCCTAGTCTCCGGCGCCGTAGGCTGACTGTGTGCCTCGGCTTGTGGTGCTGTGTCCTGCAGCCCTGTGCCTCTTCCTATCGCCTCCAGCGGCCTGGGATGGGCTGGCTTGCTCCTGGTCTCCCAGGACCAGCCACCCAGGGCCCTCCTCCTAGTCCCCAGGTGGCTCCCACCTGGATCAGCCAACAGTCAAGCCACCGCCCCCGGGGAGCTCAGGGGATCACCTGGCATGCCCTGGACCCTCACCCTGACCCCTCAGCTGGGCCCCTGTGTCTGGAAAGGCTTCCCCAGTGCCAGGCTCTCCCGGGGGTCCCAGCCCTGCGCAGCCGCCTCCGGGCGCCCGCCGGCCCTACCTGGGTTGCTGAGGGCCATGGAGTCGTAGATGAGCTTGCAGGTCTTGAGCAGGATGGAGATCTTCTTCTCGGGCGAGTAGGCCTTGTGCATGCTGGTGAACTTCTGCAGGATCTTCTCCATGGTGGGCAGCTCGGGCACGCTGGTGGTCACGCCCAGGTCGGTGCTGGTGGTGGCCAGGATCACCAGCTGGTTCTCCTTGAGCTGCCGCAGCGAGCCGTCCCTGCTGTGGATCTCGTGCAGGCTGGAGTTGATGGCGTCCTGCAGCGGCTTCAGGACGCACTTGTACAAGGCCGACTCCACGATGGCCTCTGCGGGTGGGCGAGAGCGGGCGGCGGTGAGGGCGGCGCCGGCAGCGACCCTGCCGCTGCCGCCCGGAGGCCATGTTCACAGCCCCGGTGGCCAGACCCTGTGGTTCTGGCCCAGAGGTTGGGGGTGCGGGGGTGGGGGAGCGTGCAACAGAAGCCCCCCAGGCAGGCACAGGCACCCCTGGGGTGCTAACACCAGAGCCCTTCCAACAGTGCGTGGGAAAATGGAATGCAAAGGTGAGTTTATTTTGTGCAAAAACTGTCTTCAAAACCACAGAGACCCCCCCCCACCCCCGCGACCGTAAGCACGGATTTTAAAATTTGTGTACCAAATCAATGCACCTTGAAAAAAACCGTTTATAGCTATCTGAGAGAGAAGAGAGAGAGCAAGCGCTCCCATCACTGGTTCATCTCTCACAGGCTGAAGCCAGGAGCCTGGAACTCAACCCAAAGTCTCCCAATCTGGTGGCAAGAACCCAGTCACTTCAGCCGGCACTGCTGCCTCCCAGAATTCGCTTCGGTGGGAAGCTGGAGTCAAGAGCCAGAGCCAGGGAGAGAGCACTGTGGTGTAGCAAGTAAAGCTGCCATCTGCAGTGCTGGCATCCCATATGGGCGCCGGTTCAAGTCCTGGCTGCTCCACTTCCGATCCAGCTCTCTGCTGTGGCCTGGGAAAGCAGTGGAAGATGGCCCAGGTCCTTGGGCTCCTGCACCCGCGTGGGAGAACCAGATGGAGCTCCTGGCTTTGGATCGGCACAGTTCCAGCCGTTGCAGCCTGGGGAGTGAACCAGCAGGTGGAAGACCTCTCTCTCTCTCTCTCTCTCTCTCTCCCTCTCCCTCTCTGTCTCTCTCTGTGTAACTCTGACTTTCAAAATAAACAAATACATCTTTAAAAAAAACACCAAAGAGCCAGAGCCAGGATTCGAATCGAATCCAGGCACTCAGATACAGGACATGAATGTCTGAACTGCTAAGCCAAATTGCCCGCTTCCAAATTCTCTTTGAATTCCATTTCTCCACAAACTTTTTGAAGTATCCTCATACGAGCTGGTCATTGTATCCTAACGCTTTCCACATGGCCTAGCACAGCTTAAACTCTCCCAGGGCTGCCAGCAGCACACAGCTACAGGGGGCACTATTCACACTGAGTTGTGCAGTGGACAACCTGAGCAGCTGTATGCTGAGGGCCAGGGTACTCTGTGAATGATTGGAGGGAAGATTCTGGATGTGTCTTCTTCAGTACTCAAGTGCAGGGCAGGCCCACGGCGCGGCAGCTCACACGCCGGCTGGAACCCCTGCGTCCCCTATCTGAAAGCCTGTGTTCGTGTCCTGGCAATGCGCACCTGGGAGGCAGCAGGTACTCACGGTCAAATCCGTGGGCCCCTGCCCGTGCACATGAGAGACTTTCACTGAGTGCCAGGCGCCTGGCTTCGGCCTGGTTTAGCTCTGGCTGTTACAGGCATTTGGGGAGTGAACCAGTAGGTGGGCAATCTCTCTCTCTCCGTCCCCCAAACAAGTAAGTTAAAAAAAAAAAAAAAGCAGTTAAGTGTCAGGTTGGGCAAAGGGATGGCCCCAGCTGCTGAGACAGTGAGCGCTCAAGTCCTGTTGTCTGCGACCTCAAACACACGGTGGATCCAGGCCGCGGCCCCGCGTCACTTTGACGCCAGCCCCCACCTGCACTGGTCAGGCCACCATGGCCATCGCTTGCCCGAGTCATGGCAGCGGGCTCTCCCCTGGCCCCGAGGGCACACTGTCACACAGCACGGCGTGTCACCGTGATCGGCACATTTGATGGTGACGGCCGCCTGTTCAGTCTCCAGTCTCCCGTGTCACAGGCACTCAGACCCAAACCAGAGAGCTCCCTGTGGCCCCGAGGCTCTGCCGTGACCACATTGCTCTGTGGGCTCCCCCCACCCTCGTGCCGCTCTACCAGCTGGCCGGGCCTGCTCCTGCCTTGCAGGGCCAGCTCAGGCGCTGATGGGTGGCTTGGGAGCCGAATAGGGATTTGAATTCATGCCTGCTTGGCCAAGACACTGTTCAGCTGCTGTGGGTGACAGCAGAGAAACAGCTTCAAGGAGGCGTGGCCTCCCCGGTCCCCACCCAGGGGAACGGTCTTGGCTACTTGGCCAGCAAGGGAGCATCCCAAGTCCTGTCCCCACAGGGAGTCACCTGGGCCACCCTGGGGGTGGGGGAGGAGCTCCTGCTTCCATGGCTGAGTCTAAGCTGAGGCCTGGACAGGCCTTCCCTGCTGTGTAGCCTGGCCGGGGTGCCCTGGGTCCTCCCTCGTACCTCCCTCTTCCCCCTGAGCAGGGACACGTGGTGGCCCTGCCTCCACCCCGATCCTGTCACCCTACCAGGCTCACGTCTCGACCTCAGCGCCCTTGGAGCCTCTGCAGCTGGAAGAGCACTGACCTTGCACCACCCCGGGACGCTGCATGACCTTGGCCAAGTCCCTTCCCCTCCAGGGCCTGTTTCCTCTCTGCCTGAGATCTGCCCTGGACTCCACATCTCCTCCAGCCAACCCGGCCCACTGGCAGAGCTGGGGGTGGGGAGCAGAGCGGCAGAGGGGTGCGTTCCTGGTCAGCGTCAGCCTGGCTGTGCACTGGCTCCGTGTCACAGGAGACAGCTCCCCGAGCCGTGGTTTCTTGGGAGCAGCAGGAGCCCAAGGCCACCAGGCTTTGGGGTTGTCACGAGGCGGAAACGTGCAGTGTCTGGGATGCTGCCATTGCTCCTGTCACCTGCTCGGCCCTGCTCTGCCACCCGCAGCTCCAGGCCGCGCCCTCCATGGGGGCCCAGCTCACAGCCACCCTCTGTCTGCCTGGAAACCTCCTCCCTCTGTCTGTGGCAGGCTCGGGGGACTCCCTGCCTTCGCCTGATGGACCACTCTGAGTTTAGGGCCTCTTGGCATCCGGGCACCGCGGACAGAGCTGCCCAGAGACCCCGGGGGGGGGTCTGTGTCCTGCCGCTGCCTCCCCAGGCGAAGTCAAACCAGCAATTCCACCTCCTCTGCCTGCCAGGGTTCCTGGTGCTGGCCCTGCCCCTCCCAGCCGCTGGCCCAGCCTCCGCTGCGTCCCCTCCACACACCCTGCCACCTGCAGATCGGTCCTCAGCCCGACCTCCGCGGCCCCCACCCCGCCGCCTCTGTCCGCGCTGACGTCTCTCCCTGGCAAGGAAGCCCTCCCACCACTCTCTCTCCACAACACAGCCCATCCGGAAGGCAGCGCCGACCACAGATTCCTCCAGGCTCCTCTGAGCCACTCATGTCCTTCCACATCCTCCCATGCCCTTCCAGGCCCTCTTGGCTGGGCTCGGTCCTCCGGCCCGGATGGCCTCATCTGGTCTCACGGCTCTATGTGTGCTGCTGGTACCCAAACATCTCTGTTTGGCTCACTCGTTCCCCTAAAAACTATGAACTTGGACCTCCAGGGCCCTACTCGAGTCACCCCGCTGTGTCTCCGACATCCCCACATCTGGATCCAAGCTCCTGTCAGGTCCAGGACAGATGCAGCTGCCACTTCAATCTTCCAGGAACAACACTGTGCTCACCCTGCCCCTGTCACTACCCACAGCCACTCCTGCAGCTCCGTCCTCACGGAGGGTCAGACCCCAGCCCCCTCTCTGCACCTGCACCACTTGCACACCACTGATGGCTGCTGGCTGACCATCTGCTTACGTGGCTCACTGCCTCCCAGACAATGAGCTCTGCGGGGCACAGCCAGTGTCGCTGACTCTCTGTCCCGGCTGTGGGTTGCTACTGGAGGCCTTGCTTACGCAGCCCCCGAGCTTCCCGCCCGAGCAACCCCAGGACCCCTGCATCATGTGCACAGTGCAGGCTTCAGGCCTCAAGTCCACCTGCCGTGCCACTACCGGCCCTGCCACCGGGCCAATGGATCAGTTTCCAGAGTCTGCTATCAAAATCCAATTACCCCAGGGCGGGCAGGCGTTTGGCACAGGGGTCAAGAAGCCACCTGGGATACCTGCACCCCACATTGGAGTGTCTCAGCTCACATCCTGGCACTGGCTCCCTGCTATGCGCCTGGGAAAGGAGAATGTGGTGACCCAAGGATTTGGGCCCCTGCCACCCATGTGGGAGACCTGGATGGAGCTCAGGGCTCCTGGCTTCAGCCTGAACCTGCCCTGGCTCTGTCAATCTGCCTTTCAAATAAATAAATCTTAAAAAAAAAAAAAAAAATCCCATGGCCCTGGGAAAGTTATCACCTCTCACTCCTTTTGGAAGAAATTCTAAGCTACTGAGTCGCAGAACCACAAATGCTCCTTCTTGTGCCCATCACTGGCCCTGGAATGAATGAGGCATGCCAGGGAGGGTGGCACTCGGAGAGCCGGGGGTGGCGCTTGCTCCCCAGGCAACCAGTTCAGGAGCAGGCCCGTGTCCTAACCACGGCGGCCACGGCACCAAGTGCTGACTGCAGTTGCTCGGTATTTCCCTAGGTGTGCAGTGGAGTGGGAAGTAACACAGCTTTCTCCTCATGGAGTTGCTGGATCACAGGCTGGAGGCCGGGGCACTCCGGCAGAAGGGGTGTCGGAGCCGCGAGCTCTCTGAGAACAGAGCCCCATGTGGGATCCGGGTGCTCGTGACCGATCACGGGAGAGCTGGCAGGAAGGGGAGCGAGGGGGAGTGACGCATCAGGGGCCAGCTTGGCTCCCACCTGTCTGGGGCAGACACTGAGCCACAGAGCAGCCCTGCCTTGAGGCCCGTGGGCCAGCCTTTGTCCCCGCCCTGAGGAACTGGCTGTGGGCAGAGAGATGAGGGGGTGTGGGTAATACGGATCCCACCAAGGGGGCCCCGAAGAGGAAAATGCGCATCATGCAACATTCTGCGCCCCCAAACTTGTCTTTAAATTCTGCTTCCCCAGGAGTCCTGCGATACACCCTCACACATGGCCAAGCTGATGTTCCAGCAAAGGGGGCAGCCACGGGCTTACGCAAGCTGGGGAGGGCAGCTTGCGCCCAGGAGAGGGGACGAGAGGGGGGCACCAACCGCACGTGCTCCACCAGCCTCTTCTGTGCCCAGGGGCTCCCAGCCCAGGGCCCTGCCCATCGCCCCGCCCCCAGCCCCGGTGACACTGACCAAGCTCCTCCTCGGAGTGCAGGCCGGGGTCCACCATGGCCTTGAGCTCCGTGCTCTGCAGCAGGTAGCTCTTGAGCTGGGTCATCATGGTGCGAATCTCCTGCAGCATCTCGGTGCTCGAGTCCTGGCGCGCCATCATCTCCAGGCTGTAGGCCTTGTAGTCCTGCACCAGGCTGCCGAAGTACGAGGCCTTGTCCTGGGCCAGCTCCACCACCTTCTTGTAGAGCTTGCGGTCGCTGGAGAGCAGGGCCTGGAAGACGCTGGTGAAGCTGGCCAGGCTCAGGCGGTGGCGCGCCTTGCCCAGAATCATCGCCGGCTTCTTCTTCACGCTGGGGAGGCTTAACTGCTCCGGTTCCTCCTCTGTGCTGCTGGTCGAGTAGGAGTCCTGGTCCCCGGCCAAGGCGGGCACTCCCAAGCCGTCGGGCAGAGAGGCCAGGGAGCCCTTGGACTCTGGAGAGCTGTGGGGTCGGGGGGTGCCGGCCTGGGCATGGAGGCATGGGGGCCCAGCCTGCCGGGCAGGACTGCGGCCTTCTCCGGGGGCTGGAGGCGTGCGCTTCTCGGGGGCCGCAGCCTCGTGCGTGGGCGGCGCGGCGCTCTCCGCGGGGCCTGGCGGCACACTGGCCAGCTGCCGGGAGATCCGCTTCTTTCTGGGGGGCGGGACCGGGGGTTGTCTGGTCTTCCCCGGCGGCGGCGGCGGCCCTGGCACCACGCCTGGATCGCCGGCCTTGGCCTCTGCCTCCTGGCCTTGCTCTGCGGTGCTCTGAGGCCGCTCCTCCAGGATGTCCAAGGGCCCCTGGGGAGGCAGGCTCAGTGGGGTCGCCCCGCAAGGGCCCGGCTGGGCCCCCTCTGCTGCTGCCATCTCCGCACTCGGGTCCTCCAGGGACACCCTCTCGGAGAGGCGGCGTCTGGGGGGCGCGGCGGGAAGGCCCTTCTTGGCCGGCAGCGGAGGAGCTGTGGCCAGCGGCGCGGGGCTGGGGGCTGCGCCCGATGGCGCCTCCTCCTCCCCGAGGGGCCCCAGGCTGGCAGCCGGGCGCAGGAGCCGGTCGCAGGCTGTCATGGGTGGCTGGCTTGGTCGGTCTGGGGGGCCAGGGGCGTGGGGGGCGGGGTGGGGGGCAGACGCCGGGCGGGCAGCGGGCAGAGGACACACAGGAGCCGGCGGTGCGGGAAGCCGGGCTGGGCCCGCGGGGTGCAGGGCGGGCGCCGGGGGCGGCGGCGGCGGCGGTGGCGGGCGGCGCGGAGCCCACCTGGCGGTGGGCGAGGTAGCATCGGAGGTGGGGGGCGCCGGGCGTGCGGGGCAGCTCCCCGGGGGCGGCTGGTCTGAGGGCAGGGCGCCCCCGTAGTCTTCGATGAAGAGAGGGCTCACAAACCACAGGCGGTCGCTTCCTACGGACAGCTGGAACTCGCAAGAGCAGTTGGCGGACGGCGCGGGGGCCCTGGGGCTGGCAGCAGGAGGCGCTCCGGGGGCCGGGTCCCTGGCGGGCTCTGGGGGGCTCTCTCCGCCTCGATGCGGGTTCAGCGAAGAGTCCCAGAAGCCTGTGGGAAGCAGAGGTGGGGACAGGCGTCGGGTCCCGGGACAGGGGCCGTGGCCCTTCTGGGTGCCTCTGAGCCTCTCCCACCACTTCCTGCCCCAGGAGGGGAGGCCCCACGCCTTCCTCCCAGCAGCACTGGGGTGGGGCCGCCAGGGTGACAGAGGCTGGGCCTCAGTTCCGGCTCTGGGTTGAGAGCCCACTCAGGGTGACACAGGGTGGGGACGCATGTGCGGGGGGCCAGGAAGGCATGGGGAGGCCTGCTGGTGGCAGAGGGAAGCGGTGGCCTGGAGTTCATGCAGGGGACCAGCTGGGTGCTGGGGCACGGCGCTTGGCTGTTATTTTCTATTTTTAATAACTGCAGGAAAAATCTCCACTACTTATTTATTTTGAAAGGCAGGAGAGAGAGAGAGAGACAGAGAGAGAGATTGAGATTGAGATTTTCTTTGTGCCGATTCACTCCCCGAGTGCCTGCAATGGTTGGGATTGGGTCAGGCTGAAGCCAGGAGCTGGGAACTCAATCCAGGTCTCCCACGTGAGTGGCAGGGACCCAGGTCCTTGAGCTGTCACTCCCAGGGTGCACATGGGCGGGAAATCAGAGTCCAGAGCCCGAGCTGGAATTTAAACCCAGGACCCTCATGTGGGATGCAGGCATCTTTACTGCGAGGCCCAAAGTCCATCTGCATTGGCTTGGCTTTTCTAGGCCTCAGTCTAGCCATCTCTAAAGTGGGGTCACAGCAGAACCCACAGCATGGGCGGAGGAGAGACACCATCGGATCAGGGAAGTGGCCACCATGGTCGTTACAGCTGGGAAGAAGCAACCTCTGGGCGGCGGCTGTTGGGCTCGGGAAACAAGGCTCCTGCCCGCCGAGCAGGTTCCAGCGGGTGCCTCACTGCTGACCCCGTCCTGGTGCACTTGGCACACAGCAGTGGCCACCAGGGCAGGCCTGGCTCAGGAGTGCCGCCGCTGGCTCCCATGCCCCTTCAAGGGTCTGCTGGATGCTCAGGACCCTCCCCCAAGGGCCCAGGGACACGAAGTCCGTGTCTCACGGGCCACACTGAGCTCACGCAGGGAGCTCCTCCCGGAGAGGCACGCAGGCCCCGGTCTTGGCCAACCTGCCAGTTCCAGAGACGGGCAGGGGATGAGCCAGGCTGGTGCACAAGGGCTGGGAATGGTGAGGCTGAGTGTTCAGCCCCGGCTCCTCCCTCCTGGGCCTGAATCATCAGCATCACCGAAAGCTGGAGCAACGCGCCGAGTGCCAGCCCGCGGCTGCTCGCTTTCCCTGGGTTACGCTCCTGGTCCGCAAGCAGACTTGTCACCGTGTCGCGGACGGAGGTAAGGGGCTCAGACAGCTCAGAGAACTCGCTGAAGTCCCAGGGTGGGTGAGTGGGGGGCTGGGACTTGCCGCAGTGGGGCCAGCTCCGTGTGTGCCCCTCCTCCACGGGAACTGGCGCCACGTCCCAGCACTGGTGAGTGGCGGGGGCGGGGTGCCTGCACCCCAGAACTGGAGATGTGGAAACGTGAAGGGCACCTGACACCGAGAGGAAGGAGCCTCCATAAGACGGTGGGGCTGAGCGCATGCCTGCTGGGAGATGGGCCGATGTGAGATGCTGAGACCTGAGGGCTTTGGCTACCCTGCTGGCCAGTGGGCCACCAACCCAATCAGAGTGGGCAGCATGCACTCACAGGTCCAAGGGGCTACTGAGAAATGGATGCCCTCGGCTCTGTGCAGCCCTTTAATAGGGGAACAGGCCGGGGCCTGCACCAGTCCCGTCCTGGGCAGAGACCCTGCTTGTGGAACTAGCGGTCACCATGGCAACTTGGGGACCAGCTTTCACACAACTTTCCACTATGCGCAGCTGTGCACATCACGGCCATGGGCTACAGCGTGTCCAGGGCCGGCTCTGCCATGCCCTGGCCTCCAAGGCCTCCACAGCCGACTCACGCTGCAGCCACCTTGCATGGGGCACACAGGTGCGCTGGCCCCCTGGAGCAGACGCAGGGAGCCCGGTGTGTGGAGTTTTCCTGCCAAGGGGCAGTGGGCAGCCAATGTGACCCACAGGGCCACTGGGCAGCAGCCTCACACGTGAGCAGAGTGAGCTGCCGGTGACTGCCTCCAGGTTCCCACAGACTTCCTTTGGGTGAAGGGGGCAGCCACATAGGAAGAGCCCACCAGGGCCTGGACACTCCCATACCGCATACCTGGGTCATGGCCCTGGCCCCCTTCCCCCCCATTCTCCTCCCTGGGACACTGTGCCAGGCACACAGTCGGCCCCTGATTGCAGCTGGTTGAGAACCTCTTCCAAGTCTTTAACCAGCATTCGCGGCCCTGTCCGTCTCTTCTGGTGTCACCTATGCAGGAGTTTCACTCCAGTCCACCCACGGCTCACTTCTTCCTGAACACGCCACGTGCTGCTCGGCCTCAGGTCTTGGCTAATGCTGTTCGCCCCCTCCCCACTCCCCCTCGGGGACTCAGGTCCCAGATCGCCTGTCTGGTGGAGCTCTCCCGTGCATTCGGGCTCCCTGCAGTCCTGTGGGCCCCTCGCTGGGCCGTGCACCCTGACAGCAGTGATCAGCACGGGGCCTGTAACTCTGCTTCTGTCCGACACCCCCTCTACGCTCTGAGCTTCCAGAGGGGCAATGAAGCTGCATCCAGCTGGGTACTTGCAGCACCTAGAACAGTGCTCGGGACAGAGCAGGAGCCAGGCCAGCCCCTGAACACACACGAGCGGATAGGCTCAGACAGGAGGCAGGGGCTGCAGAACAGAACACTGGATGCTAACGTGGGCATGGCCTTTACCTTGGGGGGACGGCTAAAGACAGGAGAAAGCAGGGCCTGGTGTTTGGTGTAGCAGGGAAGATACTGCTTGGAATGCCCACATCTCCTATCAGAGTTCAAGTCCCAACTCCGCTCCTGACTCCAGTTTCCTGCTAATGCGCGCCCTGGGAAGAGACGGCTCCAGTACTTTGCTCCCTGTCATCTGCGTGGGAGACCCAGGTGGAGTTCTGGGCCCCTGGCTTCGGCCTGGCCCAATCCTGGACGTTGCAGGCATTTAGGCACACAGGAGGTCTGCCTGTCTGTTTTGTGTCTCTCTGTCTTTCAAATAAAATGAAACAGATAAGTAAAAATGAAAAACCAGAGGCAGTGAGAGGGAGGAGGCTAGAAGAGGCTGGAGCACCCCGTCTGCAGAGGGAGCACTGACTTGTTTCCTGGCTGCGGGCAGGAGGTCAGCAGCACTGGGCTCAGGCACACGAGCCCAGCCTGGAGACCCGGATGCTGCTTTCTTGCTCCCAGGATGGCCTTGGTGGTTGCAACCGAGCAGAGGGAGGGAAGCTGGGAGCCGAGGGCTGCATCCTACAGCCTGGGGCTTGGTTAGGGAACCACGGGGCCAGTGCAAGCCTTTAGACTTGAAAATAAAAAAAAAAAAAGGAAGTCGGCAACTTTCTCTGCAGCCTGCAGAAGCCTGAGGCCAAAGGAGAAGCAGAACTCGGTGTCATGCAATCCGGTGGTTGGCAAAGCTGTGAGCACCAGTGCCCAGTGGCACCACGCCAAACCTGGCTGAGCGGCCAGAGTTCCCCAAAGAAAGATCTGACCCGTCCCGGCCTCTGTGCCGCCCTCAGATGAAAACAGCCATTTGGCTTGCACGCGGCACACAGGTGTGCGGGCCCCTGAGGCCTCCCGAGCCTCGGCTGGGGACGTCGCTGCCAGGGGCCCACACCTGCAGTCCTCAGGGCTGGGGCTGTGCCAGGTGCTGCAACGCAGGTCCCGAGGGCAGAGTCCTGGGCCAGGGGCAGGACGTAGAGGGGATGGAGAATGTGACAGACGCCCTGGCAACAGCCCAAGTCTGAGGAGTTCAAGGGGTCCATATTTTTGTGGCATCTCAAAGATGTGCCGTTGGACAGTCATTCAAACTCAAATCTTCAATGTATCTTTAATAACCAGAAAGATTCTCATTGTATGATGTAAAGGAAAAAGCAAGTTGTATGTACAGTTGGAGAGTTATGGACCATATGTCTTTTCTTTTTTTTTTTTTCTTTTTTTTTTTTTTTTTTGACAGGCAGAGTGGACAGTGAGAGAGAGACAGAGAGAGAAAGGTCTTCCTTTGCCGTTGGTTCACCCTCCAATGGCCGCCGCTGCAGCCGGCGCACCGCGCTGATCCTGGCAGGAGCCAGGAGCCAGGTGCTTTTCCTGGTCTCCCATGGGGTGCAGGGCCCAAGCACCTGGGCCATCCTCCACTGCACTCCCTGGCCATAGCAGAGAGCTGGCCTGGAAGAGGGGCAACCGGGACAGAATCTGGCGCCCCAACCGGGACTAGAACCCGGTGTGCCGGCGCCGCAAGGTGGAGGATTAGCCTATTGAGCCACGGCGCCGGCCCATATGTCTTTTCTAAAACATTTTTTTAAAAGTATTGAGGCTGGTGTTGTGGTGCAGTGGGTTTAGCTGCCACCTGTGATGCCGGCATCCCATATGGGCACCGGTCCAGGTCCTGGCTGCCCCTCTTCTAATCCAGTTCCCTGCTAATGCACCCGGGAAAGCAGTAGAAAATGGCCCAAGCACTTGGGTCCCCATCACCCATGTGGGAGACCTGGATGGAGTTACAGGCTCCTGGCTTCAGCCTGACCCAGCCCCAACCACTGCAGCCATTTGGGGACTGAACCAGCAGGTGGAAGATTCTCATTCATTCTCTCTCTCTCTCTCTCTCTCTCTCTCCATCTTTCTCTGTAACTCTGCTTTTCAGAAAAACAAAATTAAAAAAACATTGGGCCGGCGCCGTGGCTCACTAGGCTAATCCTCCGTCTTGCGGCGCTGGCACCCCGGGTTCTAGTCCCGGTCGGGGCGCCGGATTCTGTCCCGGTTGCCCCTCTTCCAGGCCAGCTCTCTGCTGTGGCCTGGGAGTGCAGTGGAGGATGGCCCAAGTGCTTGGGCCCTGCACCCCATGGGAGACCAGGAGAAGCACCTGGCTCCTGCCTTCGGATTAGCGCGGTGCGCCGGCCGCAGCATGCCAGCCGTGGTGGCCATTGGAGGGTGAACCAACGGCAAAGGAAGACCTTTCTCTCTGTCTCTCTCTCTCACTGTCCACTCTGCCTGTCAAAAAAAAAAAAAAAAAAAAAGGGAAAAAAAATATTAAGCAGCACAAAATGTTCTAAACCACTACACATAACCATCATTCTCTGAGAGCACGGTTTGGGACTGAATTTCTCCCTATGCTTGTCTCGTGGCCACAGCCGGCCTGTGGGTCACAGGGTGTGCAGCCTGCACTTTTGAACACGGCCTTTTCCCAGTCAGCCTTGCGTGAGCGAGCACCCCGGGCCGTCACGTGGTGCTGAGCCTGCAAGGCAACAGCTCTGTTTCAGCACCAGCAGCCCTGTCTGCACGGCAGGGCTTGTGCAACTCTCTGGATACTTACTGCCTCCTACTCAGTTCCAAAATACTAAATACAAAAGTGCTGGGGCTGGTGTTTGGCCTCGTAGTTCAGCTGCCTGTTGAGATACCTGCATCCCATATCAGAGTGCCTGGGTTTGGGTCCTGGTTCTGTGCCGCATTCCAGCTTCCTGCTAACACACACCTGGGAGGCCGTGGCGGCCGATCAAGTGAGCCTCTGCCACCCACGAGGGGGACGTGGAGGGTGCTCGGCTCCTGGCTCAGCCCTGGCTGTTGCGATCCATCCCAGCACATGGGACTCTCTCTCTTTCTCTGCCTCTCAAATAAATAAATAAATAACTTTTAAGATATATTACATTGATAACGCTAAGGTTAACAGACGCATCAGCCTCAAGAACTCGCTGCAATTGTTGGAGCACCAGGCGGGCAGAAAACCCAGGGAAAGGGAAAACCCAGCAGGGGCTTGAGCCGCTTCTTGGCTCTGAGCTCCAGGAAGAGGCTGCCAGTCACAACTACGGTCACGTCAGACCAAACCAAGAGGCAAGGCACGAAGCTGCATTTTCAGGCTGTGCTCTCAATAGAAATCCTGGAAGGAAACCACACCCCAAACTGGCAGCAGCGGTGGGGTTCCCATGATGTTCAGCCTCATCCTTTTCTGGTCTCGTCAGTTAAAACCAACAAGCTACTGGGCCTTCTTAAAAGAAAAAAAAAATGTAAAATCACAATCATGGGGGCTGGCACTGTGGCGCAGTAGGCTCAAGCCCTGCCCTGCAGCGCCGGGTGCCGATTCGGGTCCCGGCTGTCCCACTTCCGATCCAGCTCCCTGCTAATGTGCCTGGGAAAGCAGCAGAAGACGGGCCCAAGTTCAGATCCCTGCTCTGCTGGCCACACATGGGAGACAAGGGTGGAGCTCCAGGCTCCTGGCTTCGGCCTGGCCCAGCCCTGGCCACTGCAGCCGTTGGGGGATTGAATCAGAGGTTGGGAGATCGCTTCGTCTGTTTGATTTTCAAATACATGTTTAATTTTTGAAACAAAAATAAAAAGTACCCAGGTAGTTTTTAGCATATCCACAGACTTGTGCAACCATCACCACGATCACTTTCAGAACATTTTCATCACCCCAGAGAGAAGTCCCTTACTCATGCACGGTCACCCCTGAAATCCCTTACTCACGGGGCCACTCCCCCTCCTTTGTCTCACTGGCCCTGGCAGCCGGAAGTCCACTGTCAGTCTCTATGGGTCTGCCTGCTTCGAAACCCTGCAGAAATGGAATCACACGACCTGTGGTCTTTCACGCCTGGCGACTTCCACCGAGCCTCATGTGGTCAAGGGTTATCCAAGCTGCACCCTGTGTCAGTAGTTCATCTTTTTTAACAGCTAAAGAAGCCCTTTTGATTCTTTGAGTTTCTGTTTCCTTGTCCATAATGGGTTTCTGGGGGAATAAATGAGATAACGAATGTCCGTGTGGGCCTATGTCCATGCATTTGCCTCCTGTTGTCCTTTTGGTTTTCCCTGAAATGCTGACAATTCCAGGGAAGCCCCTGGCTCATGAGGCTCCCTTCCCCGTCTGGCCAGTGGCCGTCGAGGCTCTCCCTGGAGGATCTGCAGAGAGGGCAGTGGCCAGGCAGGGCTCGGGGCTGCAGAGGCAGAGGAGCGGGAAGCTGAGAAGGCACAGCACGGCACAGAACAGCTGCCATTGCCCACTAAGGCTGCTGACTTTCAATCTCCGATTCTGGGAGATTCACCGCCCTCCCTTCCTCCTCTAAGTCTGTTTGCATCCATGCTATTTTGCATGGTGTCGGTTCTCTGCCATGAATGAGTCCCACGCATGACGCGCTGAGCAAAATGCTGGAGAGCACGCAGGCCCTTGGCACACGTCGCCGTTTGCATATTTATCACCACTTCCGCACGTGGAGGTTGGCGAGGCCCCGGCCTCCGGCCTCCGGCCTGTGACGGGATGTGCTCTTCCAGCTCCCATCTCCCCAGGGTACTCAGGGAACGGAGGGACAAGTCCACCTCGCCTTGGCTCTGGGAAGAACCACCCCTGGGAGCACGGCCTTGCGTCGTGCAGCACCAGGGACGCTGGGTCTGCACAGAGCACGCTGGGGCCGAAGCTGCTACAGACTCAGGCTTCGCTGGGATCTGGTTCTCAAGGAAGCCAGTGCTGGCGGATGGCTCTGAACTCGCTTCCCCACTTGCGCCTCGAGGGGAGGGGGTTATGCGTGCCGGAAGAGCAGCAGCGTGTGTCACACGCAGAGTTCCTAGGTCCTGGGGTGGCCAGGGTCTCCTGGTTCAGGGCCCTGCAGGGGCTGCCAGGCCAATCAGCCCCAGGGACGTGGACAGGGACATCTGCAGCCAACTGACCCGTGCATCCCAAGCGCCCCACCAACGCGGCTCCAAGGTGGCCGCTGACGGCTGGTTGTGAGCTGCAGCTGGGGAGCTGGTGCCAGCCCTGGCTTTGTCAGGGGCTCCTGCAGTACGCAGGACAGCGCCAAGCGCTCTGCTGTGCTCAGAAAGAGCCTGTGTCCCTTGAGACCGCAGGAGGCTCAAATGAAGAAACACGAATGGCCAACAAACACGTGAAAAAACACTCAGCACCACCAGCCATCAGACAGGCAAATCCAAACCACAATGGGACACCGCCTGACCCTGTCAGATGCTGAAAAGGGACCAAGAAACGCTGGCGAGGACACGGACGGGGGGCGCTCGCAGGCTGCTGGTGGGGATAGAAAGGGAGGCAGCCGCTGCGGAAACAGGTGGCGACTTCTCGAAACACAGAACAGACTTGCCAGGTGATCCAGCAACCCACTGCTGGGTGCACACCGGAAGCCTCCAAGAGATCCCTGGCCACCAAGTTTGCAGCAGTGCTGTCCACAACAGCCGAAACTGGGAATCAACCAAGGTGCCCGCCATCAGACAAAGGTGCCCGCCATCAGACAGGCACCCGGAGACTGCGGTAGGTGCACACCGCGGAATATTATGTGGCTATAAAAAAGAACGACATTCTACCATCTGCGGCAAGATGGACGCAGCTGGTGGACATCATGTTGAGGGAAACAAGCCAGACACAGAAAGACCAACACCGCATGTTCTCCCTTATATGTGAGAGCTAAAGTTAAAAAAAAAATGAAAAGACCTCCAGTGGACGTCATTTGGACAAAATGGCCACCTGTCCCACACGGACGTTCCCAAGAGGGTAAAATCTCAACAACTAAGAATCAGACCGGTGGGGACAAAGGTCCGTGTGTATTCCCACTATCAACTGAAAACCGGCACGGGGTCTGTAAGTGCTCATCCAGGCCTGGGGGCATCCGAGTCAGGAGTCAAGGGCAGCGGGAGATGGTGGCGGGTGCTCGGGATGGCCAATGGCCCGGGTTCAAATCCCTGCTCTGCCGCGTACTCTCAGTCTTGGCTTCCTCAGGTATCAGTGGGGATAATCGTGGTAATGATGGTGACTCCGCAGGGCTGCTTCAAGTAGCCGTGCGTCAACGCAGCGAAGGAGCTGAGCGCGACGTCTGTGTCCACTAAGTTCTGACAGCCAGGGGCCTGCGGCCTCCCCCTGCCCAGCCTCCGACCAGGGGCAGCCCTGGGGCGTCTCTTGCACGGCTGGCCAGAGGCCCCGGGAGCCAGGGCGTGCCTTCTCGGATCCCAGGTCTGTCTCTCATTTCCTCTACAACCCACTTCTGCCGCAGCTTTTTCCACCCAACCGATACTGGCGGCCAGGGCACCCCGGTGTTCCGGGCGCGGTGCCGGACGCAGGCAGCACAGGGTCCCCTTCCTGGAGACTTAGGGATGAGCTGCTTGCTTTGCTCAAAGTGGGACCTGGTGGCTCCAGGGTAGGAGCCCTGTGTCCTGGAGCTGCAGAACCTATGGAAGCAGCCGCCCCAAACATGCTCTCCCTGTCCCCCCGGGCAATTCCCTGCTTCTGACACGTGCAGACAGAGGCCACTGGCCCCCCCGCAGCCACAGATGGGCGAGCGTGGGCTTCCCAGGGCCTGCGCGGTCAGGCCCTGGTCCTAGGTTGGCACTGGCTGACTCCACCCTTACCGCGTGCTCAGAGGAGCCCACACAGGGAAAAGGCCCACGGAATGCTAACATTCCAGTCCGCTCCGCTCCCACTGCTCCTCGCCCTCCTCAGCGGCCCAAAGCCTGGCAGGTGCGGGGGGCGGGGGGAGTGCTGAGGGTCAGCTGGCTGGGCAGGGGCAGGCCGAGGAGTGAGTGGCCGCCGCCAGTCACAGTGGCCTTCCTGCTGCTTTCTCTTCTGATGAGGGCACGGCTGGGGTCACGTGGCTCTCTGGCCGCCACTCCACTCCTCCCTGAGCCACGCGCCGCTGGTGGGGCAGCCCCTCTGGCTCTGATCTGCCCCTGCTCCCTCTGACAAACGAACGGGCTGTGCTCGGGACCTCCCAAGTGCTGTCTGGAATTTTTTTTTTGACAGGCAGAGTGGACAGTGAGAGAGAGAGACAGAGAGAAAGGTCTTCCTTTTGCCGTTGGTTCACCCTCCGATGGCCGCTGCGGTTAGTGTGCTGCGGCTGGCGCACCGCGCTGATCCGATGGCAGGAGCCAGGAGCCAGGTGCTTCTCCTGGTCTCCCATGGGGTGCAGGGCCCAAGCACTTGGGCCATCCTCCACTGCACTCCCGGGCCACAGAAGAGAGCTGGCCTGGAAGAGGGGCAACCGGGACAGAATCCGGCGCCCTGACCGGGACTAGAACCCGGGGTGCCAGCGCCGCAGGCAGAGGATTAGCCTAGTGAGCCGCGGCGCCGGCCCTGTCTGGAAATTAAACCCTCTCCTTGCTGTGCAGGCTCAGCAGCCCGGCTGGTCCCACGGGAGCTGGGATCAGGTTCCAGCTCCGCCTTGGCCTGGGGGACGCCCCCTGCACAGGCTTTCACTGGACCCAGAATTAGGGTCTATTTCCTCACGCCCCACCTCCGGTCTCCGAGCACACGGGCGCAGTGGGTGGGGCACTTACCCAGGCCCAGGCTGGAGATGGTCTCGAGGGCTGGGTAGCTGCTGGCCTCCAGGATGGCCCGGGGCAGCCGCAGCGTGAAGGGCAGGAGGTCTCTGTGAAGACACAGGGGTCAAAGGTCAGGCCTGGGGAGGGTCCCGTGCTGTCCGTCCCCACCCTCCACAACTCCCACGCTGCAGCCCAGAAAGCAAGAGCCCGATGAGCCCACTGGCTGTCGCCATCTCCATACAGGCTGGATAACTCCCGAGAGCTGGCGGACAGAACCCTGAGGCTGAGGGAGCCTCTGGCCAGGGCCGTGGCTAGTGAGTGAACCCTGCACAAGCCCACACGTGTACGTGCTGACCGCTTTCTGTTTTGTGGGCTGTGGGCCACTCCAGGGGAGGACTGTCATTTATTTCTCTTCTGATGGACAGCCAAATTCGTCCTTCCTTCCTTCCTTCTCCTCCCTTCCCCCCACCCCCACCCCCACCCCCACCCCCCCATCCCTCCATCCCTCCATCCCTCCATCCCATTAACACTTAGTAGGGTTTACTCAGCATCCGGGTATATTAGATTTAAACAACATTTATTTTATTAATTTGAAAGGTACAGAGAGAGAGAGAGAGAAAGCAATCTTCCATCTGCTAGTTCCCTCCTCAAATGCCAACAACAGCCATGGCCAGGGCTGGACCAGGCTGAAGCCGGCAGCCAGCATAGGTGCAGGGCCCCAGAACTTGGGCCTTCTTCCACTGCTTTCCCAGGTGCATTAGCAGGGAGCTGTGTTGAAGTGGAGCAGCTGGGACTCCAACCACCACCCATAAGGGATGCCGGCATCGCAGGCGGAGGCTTTACCCACTAGGTCACAGTGCCGGCCCTGTGTTAGCTCTTCAAATGCTCTCAACAACACCACAAAGCAAGTGCGTGCCTCATGGCCACCTCACAGCTGAGAAAAGTGGGGCACAGAGACGCTTAGCGGCTTGCTCCGTCCCACAGCGTGGAAGTGCCGAAGCCGCGAAGCCTGACTTTGCATACAGGCTGGCTGGCTGCAGGGTCCCGGCTCCTGACCCCTTGGCTGCCCTCAGTCTCAGTGAAATGATTCCAAGTTGCTCCAGTGCTGCGAAGAGCCATTCCGGCACGGACTCGCCCAGCCTCCGGGCTGCCACGTCTCTCGGGCAGATCCCCTGATGTGAGTCTGCCAGGCCACAGGTGCGTCCTAAGAAATGACAGACTTTGGGAAGCTGACTCCTTCCCTGGGATCATCCCGGTTTCCCAGATACAATGCCCATGAGTCGGGCCCCAGAGCCGCGCGCCTGCGCCAATGCCCTCTGACAGCCTCCTGCCCAGCTGCAAGGGTGCGGCCTGGCCCACTGCCGGGTGTGGGGTCCGGGGGCAGGCGGCCCCCCCCCCCCCCGTCAGTCTCGGCAGGCAGCCCTGTGAAACTGGAGAGGAAGGCGTGACTTACCCGCACCCCGACGCTGAGTCCCCGCGTCTCAGGAAACGCGGGGAAAGCCCTCCAGACAGGGTGCTGGGTGCTGGGGCACCCTCCTGAGCACCCACAACCCCAGCCAAAAGCTGGGGGGCTCCACAGTCTGTGGCCCGCCTGGGTCACTCTGTGGGCTGCGTCCAGGGGCTCCCAGGGTCAGGTCTGGGGGTGAATGCACGTTTCGCAACAGCTTTCAGTAGTGGGGGGGGACCCTGATGGAGGTAGCTGTGGGTGGGAGTCACAGACCCCCAAAGCACGGGTTACCAAAAGTCCTTAACGTTCAGCAAACTTCCAGATCTGTGTGTATACTGCATAGGCCCGGGGATTTCCTCACAAACTGCTAAGTCCATCAAAAAGCATCCACCAGGGCCGGCGCTGTGGTGTAGCAGGTAAAGCTGCTGCCTGCGGCGCCGGCATCCCAAATGGGCGCCAGTTCAAGTCCCGGCTGCTCCACTTCTGATCCAGCTCTCTGCTATGGCCTGGGAGGGCAGTGGAGGATGGCTCAAGTCCTTGGGCCCCTGCACCCATGTGGGAGACCCAGAAGAAACTCCTGGCTCCTGGCTTCAGATCAGCCCAGCTCTGGCCATAGTGGCCATCTGGGGATTGAACCAGTGGATGGAAGACCTCTCTTTCTCTCTCTCTCTCTCTCTGCCTCTCTGTAACTTTGCCTTTCAAATAAATAAATAAATCTTAAGAAAAAAAAAAACATTCACCAAAGCAGAAATTTTGAAAACGAGATTTTTAGAATAAGCATTCCCCTACTCCCCCACCCCCACCCCCACCGCCTCCCACACCCTGGATGCTGTGCACATGGGCGACAGAGGGTGGCTACTCACCTACTGACACAGTAGAACGCGATCAGCCTGAAGATGTCCTCAAACACAAGGACCGAGCCTTCCAGGTACAACACTGCGGAGAGCGGAAAGGGCTCCGTGAGCAGCCTGCCAGGGACGGGAGGGAGGGAGCCGGCAGCTCGCTGGGGGCTGCGGCAGGGCGGGTCTGCTGCGTTCGCCGTGGGTCCTGGTGTCCACCACAGTACCTGGCCTGCGTGGCTGCCAGCCTGACACCCATGAGAAGTGGATTCCGGGTGTTCACCCACTGAGATTTCAGGGGTTACCTACTACGGCAGCTGCTGTTAACACATTCATTCTTGGCAAGAGAATCCACAAGATTCTAGACTTTAAAAGCAGAATTAAACATCTGACAGTTCCGAGGACTGCCGGGGCCCCTGGAGGGAGTTGTCATATTCCACACTGGCCTCTAGGAGGCGCTGCGACCCAGGGGCACTGAAGTGGGGACACCAGGCTTTCACTTGCCATCCACAGTCTCTGTCCCTGACAACACATGGCTGCCAGGCACCCCGAGGTGAGGATGGCCCTGATGTCCCACAGCTCTGATGATGGAGAGGGCTGGGGGGGGGGCTGCAGCTAAGCCTCCTGGGAAGTGTGCAGGTGACACAGTCAGTGCTGAGGCTGGACGGGAACCGAGCAGAGGAGGCCCCAGGCAGGGGGCTGCAGGGCCCGGGACGCCCGCAGCACTTCCCCCACTCCTGACCCTCATCCTGGCACCCCACAGCCGCCACGGGTGATGCTCCCCCCAGGGAACCTCCTGGGCCGTGCCGGGGTTGCGAATCGTGTGAACATCACGTCCGAGTGCCGGCGCCCTTACGTCCGCCCAGCTTCTGGGCTGCGAATACAGTGCCAGGGTCCTTCCTCACCCTGACAGTCACTGCTGCCCTCACAGAAGCCCACACCTGACCTGCGGTTGCCATGGGAACTGTCCCCTTGCTGCAAAACCCTGGGGTTTGGGGGCCAGAGCTGTGGCGTAGAGGGTGAGGCCTCCTCCTGCAGTTCTAGCATCCCATATGGGCACTGGTTCGAGTCCTGGCTGCTCCACTTCCAATCCAGCTCTCTGCTGTGGCCTGGGAAAGCAGTAGAAGATGGCCCAGGTGCTTGGGCCCCTGCACCCACATGGACGACCTGGAAGAAGCTCCTGGCTCGGCTTTGGGATTGCCCAGCTCTGGCCATTGCAGCCATTTGGGGAGTGAACCAGTGGATGGAAGACCTCTCTCCTTCTCTCTCTCTCTCTGACTCTGCTTCTCTCTGTAACTCTGCCTTTCAAATAAATAAATCTTTAACAAACCAAAAACAAACGCTGAGGTTCTGAAATGGACAAACACAGCTTCCCCAGTTCCCAGGGGTGGATGGGGGCGGACGGTGACTCGTGGGGGCGGACGGTGACTCCCTGTCTCCGTGTGGGTCCAGGTCCGGCTCTGGGGTGGATGGGGGCGGACGGTGACTCCTGGGGGCGGACAGTGACTCCCTGTGGGTCCAGGTCTGGCTCTGGCACCCACTTGCTTGGAGATGGGTACTGCAGCGCAGCCCCTGCCTGTGAGTCTGGAGCTCAGCCCCCTCCCCACCCGAAGGAAGGGCACCACCAGACCAGAGCTGCCAGCATCGCTGGTTCCAGCAGCAGGCAGAGCCACCAGGAGCCAGCAGGCACAATCCCAGGCTGGCAGGTGCATCACTCCTGCTCTCCAAGCAAATTGGCCACCAGCCATGCCCAGGCCTGGCTCCAACAAGCACTCTTGGGGTCTTGTCCCTCTAAGAGGAACAGAGCGCCCCTCCCGGGACCTCCAGGTGGCTGTGAGCAGGCCCAGCAGTGCCCGCGAGGGAGACTCAGGGTGAAAACCAGCGGTCACTACATGAAAGGCACCATAGAGATCCGGAGCCTTGGGCCGGGGGTCCAGCTGGGGGTCCCAAGAGCCGGAAGGATGCTGCCTGGAAAATACACCAGGAAGGTCTTCCTTCTCTCTCCGGGCTGTTAGGGAGCCAGGGTGGGCACCTCTGCCCCAGGAGCACCGGCTGGCCCTGGAGCCCGTGTGTGTGCAGCCTGCCCGGCTCCCCTGCAGAGGACCTTACCCCGTCCCTGTGGCCCACCGCCCTCAGTATGCAGTCATGATCCCAGCCCCGAGGCTTCCCCTCACCCATGCGCCTGGTTTCAGGGCCCACCTCGTCTAGGGGCTCATTCTGGGCTGCCCCTGCCTGCCCCCTCCTCCCAGCTCCCAGGCACTGGGCTGTGCACAGATCAGAGCCTCCTGATTGGCAATGGAGGGTTATGGTTTTCCAGGATTTAATAATACCATCTACCATTATTAAGTGCCCACTGTGCGCCAGGCTCTTTACTTCTCATCTCACAATGATGCCATTATCTACATTTTATAGGTAAGGAAACTGAAGTTAAGTTACTGGCCCAGTGCCAGCAGTCTACTGGGTGCCTTGTGTTCGGGACAGGTGGCCCAGGGCAGAGGGAGGGCGTCTCTCTCGAAGGCAGTCACTGGCAGCAGAGACCCCTTTCCTGTGGGCCGCAGTCTCCTCCTCTGTCCCTGGGCAGGCCCCAAGTTCCCCCTCCCCTCCCCTGGCTCCAGCCCTGGGCATACCCCCAGCCGAGAGCATGGTGGCGTCACTCCATCATTAAGTCACGGGCCTGACTCAGGCCCAGAGAGCAGGGCCCACAGCTGACTTCTCTGCCCGGCCCCAGGCCCAGGCCCCCACAGGGACAGCCACACTGCACTCCACTGCTAAAAGTCCCCTTTTCTTGGGAGCTTCTGTTCCCCACCAAGCAAGCGTGGAGACAAATCTTGCAGAGTGAGACAGGAACGCAGGGCAGACAGTCACCACGCAGCAGGATTTATAGGTTCAGATGCCAAAACACGAGGCAGATTTGAGAACTGTCAATTGTCTTGGAGACTAAATAAAGAGTAACCATGTAGGGAGCTTTCCTGGGAGAAGGGGGCGGGGGGAGCGGCCGAGCAGAGGAGCCCTGGCCCAGCCGCCGTGAGTCTGGGAAGGCAACCCTGTGTGCACCTGCTCACACCATGGACTGTGACGGCGTGACGGCACCCGTCAGGGAAGAGCACTTTGCTCTCCTACAGCAGAGGGGACAGGAGCAAGGGAGGGGGCCCAGAGCAGGGACATCCCCAGGTGCCACAGCAGAAGGACCCACCATGGACGCCCAGGAGATACCAGCTCCAACTCTGGCATCTGACGAAGTTGGAACTTTGATGCAAGGTCTGGGAGAACAGTGAGAGCCGTGGGACCCACAGAGGTTAAGCCGCTTGCTTAACAGAGCTGGGAAGTAACAATGCCGGGATGTGGCCTGGAGCCAGTATGGCTGTGTGGCCTGTGGCCTTGCCAGCCACGCTGGGCCAGTGACCCTCTGGACCCCACTGTCCAAGAGGAACAGAGTGACAGCCATGCGTGCAATTTAGAATTTGCTCATAGAGACATCAGTTAACAGAAACAGGTCAAACTAATCTTAATAATAATATATATGTTGCTTAATTTGTTATATCCAAATCATTATCATTGCAACATACTGTAAGTCTATCTTAAAATTATTGCTGAGACATTCTACAATCTGTGTTTCACACTAAGTGCTCAAAATCTGGAGTGTGTTTCACACTCACAGCCCGTTACCACACTTCCAGAGCTCACCACCACCGGAAGTTCGTGGCTACCATGTTGGATGACAAAGCCCGGGAGCCAAGGCTCGCAGCCCTAGGCAAGCTGACCTCTGGGGGCACAGGTGGTGTTGTGTGCAGGCACTTCTGGCTGTCACGACTCAGGGCCAGAGCTACTGGGTCTGGAGGGCGTTGGCCAGGGATGTGGCTAACACTCCCACTGCCCACGAGGCTCCCCCTGTGGATGAGCCAGCTCCAAGCACTCAGGGCCAGGTGTCACACGCTTTGCCTACTGTAGGAGCCCAGGCGTCCTGTGCTGTCAGCACCCAGCAGGTTGCCTGCTGGACACCACCAGTGCCTGCATCTGACTCAGTGGAAGACAGCGACGCTCACTGGGCCTCGGAATCAGGCCCAGAGGGATGGTACTCCTGTCCTCTTACCCAACAGGACAGAGACACCGAGAGCCTAGAACGAGGGACCAGTGTGGGGACAGCCGACATCTGACTTGCTTCTGATGCTGCTGAGTGGTAGCTTTGGGGTCCACAGGAGAGAAGGCCTACACTTCCGGAAATGGAGAGTCCCTACCTGCACTTCCGGGAACAAAAAGTCCTTGTCAAGGTCCCTACGGGTGCCTAAAGGTCAACCAATGAGGATCAAACCCTCCTCAACCTTTAACCCCCAAGCCCTGTATCAGTCTATAAAAGGAGCCCTCCCCACCTCACCCGGGAGCAGAATTCCAATAAAAGCTTGTGAATTAATTGATTCATCTGACTGGGAAGATCTGTTACACACCGGACACCTTGCACTGAGCCCCCTCATAAAGCCCTGGCAGCTGGCGCAGGACCCAGCTTTCCTCCTGGCTCGTCCTCAAGCGTCCGGGGCAGGCTCAGCCCTGGCTCAGCCCAGAGTCAGCAGCCACAAGGAGCGGTCAGTGGAGGCGCGTGTCAGGGCACTCCATCGTGGCTGGGGGTGCCCCGCACCCTCCAGTGCAGCCCATCTGCCCGAACACTCACGACCACCACCATCCTCCTGTTGATTGCCTCCCTGGTTCTGAGCAGCTGCCAAGGAAAGGGGCGCTACTGATCGCTCCGTGTTCCCTCCCCAAGTTCCCATGCAAGGCACAGGGCTGGGCACCTTCCAGGGCCACTACAAATGCCCCTGGTGACAGGTGGGGACATCACTGCTGACCCAAGGAGAAGCACCTCAGTTGACACAGGGACGTCTGTGCTGAGTGGCCAGGGGTAGGGGTGGGGGTGGGGGTAGGGGTCTGGGGTAGGTGCTCAGGCAATCACTCACAGGGTCTGAGCTTTCTCTAGCCGGCCTCCATCCAAGTTCCCCTTGGGCCACCACCGGGCAGTCTCACAGCCAGGTGGGAAGAAAATGGTTTATCTCTAAGCACAGATGTGCAAACAGGTCTCTTGGCCCCCAAGGAGGACAGAGGCAAGGGAGGGCGAGTGCTGGGTTTAGCATCTCAACTCTCCCTGTGCTAAAGACCACCTCGGAGTCTGCTCCTCTGACTCGAGTCCTGGCCCTGGGTGTGCATTTAGTCTTTGCCTATCCGCTGTTTGCCTGGCCCCTACTCCGTGCCAGGCACTGCTGCAGGCTGGGGTGTGTGTGTGTGTGGTGGGGGGTGGCGGCTCACTCTTTCCAGACACCATGCTCACCATGTCACTGTTTCCCCCGCTCTGCCCCTGGTCCTGGAGTGAGGCTGCCACACGGGGCCCCACACCCGGTGTCTCTGAGGCCCCCTCTGCTTCCTCATACAATTCTCTAATTAAGCAGAGTGAGTGATTATTGCACCCTAAAGGGGACTGAAGTCTCCCTGGGAGCGGAGCCTTGTTTTCAACTCAAGAGCGGCCCAACACAGGGCTGGGAACATGTGCTGGGGAGCCAGGTTGCTGGGGTTTCAGTCCTAGCCCATCGCTTACTGATGTGTCTGCTTGTACAAGTCATGTAGCCTCTCCGTGCCTTTGTTTATTCATCTATAACATGGGGATTATAATTGTTCTGGATCTCTATAGCTGTGCCAACCTACTTAGAAGATTTAGTGGCTTCAAAACCACAACCATCTTACTGTTGTTCACAGTTTGTGGGTCAGGCATTGGGCAGGGCTCAGCTGGGCGATTCTTCTGCTCCTCATGGCACTGACTGGGTCACTGGGGGCTGGTCTGCTCCCGAGGGTCCAAGACGTCTCTGCTCATGTCTGATGCCTTGGCAAGAGCACAGGCCAGCCTCCCTCTTGAGCCTCTCTCCTTCTCCATGTAGTCTCTAGGCCTCTCTTTTTGGTCTCTCCAGGATGGTGACAACTCAGGTCCCAGAGTCCAACTGGAAACAACACATGGAACTGGCATCATGTCGCTTCTGCTTAATTCTTTTGCCAAAGGAGTCACTGCCAGCCTGGCTTCAAGGAGAAGGCAACAGACTCCATCTCTTTGAGGGAGAAGTGTCAAAGAGTCACAGTCATCTTCAATCTGCCCCACGGCAGTGGTCCCTTCCTAGGGCTGATGTGCCAATGAATTCGCAAAAAATGCTATGAGACCATTGATGATGTTATTCTAGTTCCTTCACTTCCCTAGGCACCCAGCAAAGTCTCAGTAAATGTTCTCTTCATAACTCAATAGAGGGGCTGGCGCCGCGGCTCACTTGGCTAATCCTCCACCTGCGGCGCCAGCACACTGGGTTCTAGTCCCAATTGGGGTGCCGGATTCTGTCCCGGTTGCTCCTCTTCCAATCCAGCTCTCTGCTGTGGCCCGGGAGTGCAGTGGAGGATGGCCCAAGTGCTTGGGCCCTGCACCTACATGGGAGACCAGGAGGAAGCGCCTGGCTCCGGGCTTCGATCGGCGTAGTGCGCCGGCCATGGCAACCATTTGGGGGGTGAACCAATGGAAGGAAGACCTTCCTCTCTGTCTCTCTCTCTCACTGTCTAACTCTGCCTGTCGAAAAAAATTATAACTCAATAGAGGAAGAGGCCCAAGGAAAGCATTCTGGGCTATGTAGAGGGAGTTTCTTCTACCAACCTCTGAGCCACACCCCACAAACTAGGGACCCGGCTGGGGTCCTGAGATGCTGGTGGGAAAGACACCAGGTGCCAGGAGAGAGAGCGGAACTAGCACAAACCCCACCAGCCCACCCCTCTCCCAGGGTCTCCCAAAATCCCTGTTATAGAGGGGCCATGTTTTCCACACAAGGCTCAGGAGCTTGCCCAGATTCAACCAGGTAGTAACTGACATCCCAGGCGTCAAATCCACGTCTGCCCATTGGTGGCTCTGCCTGCCACAGCCGTGGTCAGAGGCGTTTCTCAAAGGACACCGTGGGAAATGCTCCACTGTGTCCTCCCAAGGAAAGACAGGACTCAGGGACTCTGAAGCCAGAGAGAGGAGAACCAGCTTTCCCTGGGAAGTGGTCTCAATGTTATTCCACCATCAGCTGTCTCACACCATCCACCTGACCTATCTGGGAATCCATGCCACGCCTGTCCAGTCCCACCCTGATTCCGAGATATTTCCTGTTCCCTCGGAGTTGCAGCCTTAAAAAGATCAAGCTTTTTACTTAGGCGCTCATACACACATCACCTCTACGCAGACGTCACACCTCAGTGTGCAAAAGGCCCACCAACAAGCGTTGTTCAACAGAAAATGCAATGAAAAGACAACCTTATTTTTGTGCAGAAAATTTGAGTCCATGCTTGGTTTTTCCATAAGTATTTTCCAAGAACTTTTTGAAGATCCCTTGTATACGTCTCTTCCCGAGTTCTGCAAGGTGGTTGTTACCATCTCCATGTTACAGATAAAGAAACTGAGCAGTGATGTCCTGGAAAATGTTTTCAACTGGCTATCCAAGAGACGGGAGGAAATGAACATTTACAGCGTTTGCAGGTTCTCAAGAGTCGGTTCTCACCTGTGGGTACAAGTCAGCTCCAGCACGCCACCAACATCACAGCTCAAACACCTTCACGCAGGCGGTAAGAGGCGGGGAAGGGGCACGTCTGGCCCAGTGGTTGAGACACCAGTTAAGATGCCTGGGTACCACATCAGAGAACTGGGTTTAATTCCCACAGCCAGCTCCAGATTCCAGCTTCCTGCTAATGCAGACCCTGGGAGGCAGCAGTGATGGTCAAGTGGTTGGGTCCCTGGCGCCCATGTGGGAGACCTGGCCTGGGTTCCAGAGTGGTGGCTTTGGCGTGATCCAGCCCTGGCCTGGGAGTGAACCAGTGGATGGGAGCCTGCTTTCTGTCTCTCTGCCTCTCAAATAAAGACTTTTGTGTGTATTTTTTTACAAAAGGGGCAGACCCACGCCTGGAACTTGGGTGCCTTCCTCAGTGGGGCTGTCCTTCCAAAGCCCTCTTGGCTGCGGCTTGGACTCTGAGGTTATTCCGATGCTCTTTGTTAACTAATTCCCCTGCTGAAGAGGAAAGATAGGCCACAACGAGGCAGCAACACATACAAATGGCTCCGTTACTATCCAGTCTGCTTCCCTCTCTGTGCTACACCTCCTGGACTTAGAGCATCACTGGGCACTGGGCAGAGGGGTACAGGAGACAAGTCAGGAAACACCCAGCTCGGGTGCGAGAACTCTCCCCGCAGCGTCTACAGACCTGAGCTTCAACCCAGTGACGCCCTTGGGCACCCCTTCCTCAGCTACCAGTGGGGGCCTGGCACCTGCTTCACGGGGCTGGGGCGGAGACAGGGGGCTGAGGTCTACAAAGACGCACTCAGCACCTGGTCCACAGCAAGGCCTCAGTAACCGGGGTCAAAGGCTGCAGAGAAAGATCCCACGGCCGAGTTACAGGGGAGCTGGATTTCGCCTGGGAGACCCTATCTTTGTGGGTGTCAAGGTCAGCCCTGGACTGGGAGGAACACCGAAGGAACATTCCGGCAGGGGGAATTCCTCCACAAGTCCTCTAGAAGTTTCCACCGTGAAAACCATGACTGAGGCATCAGTAAGCACAAACAGGAATAGGATGGCCAACACAATGACTCACTGATCCCTGATGGACAGGAAGATACCAGTCTATTTTCACGGAACCTTCCAGAAGGTCTCACCTCTGATGAGTTCCTTAAGTAGTTTGAGCGGAAGGATGAAGTTGGTTGGACAGGGACCATGCTGTGGCTCCCCAGGGGCCGCCTGGGCTGCACGGACCCAGGGCCACGTGGATTTCCCTGCGCTGTGGTGAGGCTTTCTAACCCAGGTGCCAGGAACACCGCAATTAGGCAAATGTATAGGCTTTATTCTAACACGGCGTTCTGTATCTATCTCTTGCCAGGTGAGCTCAAGAGTCCCTTCTGCTATGAGGCCCAGAGACACTGAGTGACTTGCTTAAGGTCACACAGCAAGCTACCAGTGGAGCTGGCTTAGAATCCAGTGCACTGAGACGCACCCAAGGCATTGCACAAGCTCACCCTGGTTCTGACTTTGTTCGTACGTCCTAGTAGGGAAGATACCTGGGACCACCCAGGGCAAAGCCAAGCTGGAACATGAGCCAGAGGTACTCAGAGGAAAGTCAACCTCCTGTTTTGGGTAAAACTCCCAAAGCATGGGGGCCAACACTGTGGTGTAGTGGGTGGGGCCGCTGCCTGCAGGGCTAGCATCCTGTACAGGTGCTGGTTCGTGTCCTGACTGCTACACTTCTGATCCAGCTCACTGCTATGGCCTGGGAAAGCAGTGGAAGACGGCCCTGCACCTGCATTGAAGACCCGGAAGAAGCTCCTGAATCCTGGCTTCAGATCAGCACAGCTCTGGCTGTTGGGCCATCTGGGGAGTGAAGCAGTGGGTAGAAGACCTCTCTCTCCCTCTGCCTCTCTATAACGCTGCCTCCCAAAGCTGAGTCCCCCGGCAACCTCTTTAGAAGTGTTCTGGTGGGGTGACCTGCTCAGGACAGGGTGGACGTCCACGTGGGGACATCACGGACACAACGCACTCACAAAGTCACGTGGTGTGCTTCTTCCGCCCTTGGCGTGGATCCACTCGCTCACCCGTGATGCTTTCAGGGCAGGACCTGGCCAGTGCAGGGCCCTGAACCCTCTCTCTCCCCGGGCCCCTCCCTCGGCTCCTTCTGATCACACCGTGTGGCAACCCTGCCTCGCTGGCCAGACTCAGGCTTCCTGGGGACAGCGACTCCGTCTCGCGCCAGCCCAGTGACCCACGTTCGGGAAGGAAGGGCCGGAGCAGGAAGCAGCTCTCTGGCGTTTTTGCCAGGCTTTGGGGGTGCTCACATCACCTTCTCCCGCGCCCCTCCCAGCAGCTTCCTTACGGTGTCTTCAACAGCACCGTGAGGCTTGGGGGAACCAGGCCCGGAAGTCACAGGATGGGCTTTAGTTTACAGTCAGATCAGCGGAGAAACTGGACGGGAAGCCAGGTTTAAATTTCCCGCTGGGTACTGCTGTTGCTGCATCCTACAAACTTTAAGTGTTTTTCTTTTTCTTTTTCTTTTTTTTTTGGTAAAGATTTATTTTATTTATTTGAAAGACAGAGTTACAGAGAGGTAGAGAGAGAGAGAGAGAGAGGTCTTCCATCCACTGGTTCACTCCCCAAATGGCTGCCAACAGCCAGAGCTGAGTCAAGAAGCCAGGAGCTTCTTCTGGGTCTCCCATGTGGGTGCAGGGGCCCAAGGACTTGGGCCATCTTCTACTGCTTTCCCAGGTGCCTTAGCGGGGAGATGGATCGGAAGTGGAGCAGCCGGTTACACCCAGCTCACCAGCCATGGTGCCCGGCATCGGGTACATCCAGGTCACCAGCCATGGTGCCCGGCGTCGGGTACACCCAGCTCACCAGCCGTGGTGCCCGGTGTCGGTTACACCCAGCTTACCAGCCCTGGTGCCCAGTTCTGCTGAGTCCCCACCAACCGGATCTGCCCTTTCCCGACAGAGGGCGCCGAGGTCTCCAACGTGCCGGAGTCCGCTGTTTCTCCTCGCTGTTCTGCCAGCTTTGCTGCTGGCGTTTTGGAGCGGTTAGGCACGCGCTCAGGGACTGCTCTGTCTTCCCGAAGCCCTGGCCCCTTTATCCTCACACCCGCGCAATACCCGTCTCTACTCCTGATAGCTTTTCCTGGACTTCTCTCTGCCTGAAATTAATATAACCATTCCTGTTTCCTCCCCTAGCCTTTTTTTTTTTTTTTTAAGATTTATTTATTTGAAAGTGTCGAGAGAGAGAGAGAGAGAGAGAGAGATCTTCCATCCACTGGTTCACTTCCTAAGTGGCTGCAACAGCCAGGGCTGAGCCAGGATGAAGCCCAGAGCCAGGAGCTTCATCCGGGTCTCCCATGTGGTTGGCAGGTACTCAAGCACTTGGACGATCTGCTGCTGCTTTCTCAGGCCATTAGAAGGGAGCTGGATCAGAAGCAGGGTTGGGGGGCAGGCACTATGGCATAGTAGGCTAAGCCTCCGCCTGAGGTGCTAATATCCCATATGGGTGCCGGTTCAAGTCCTGGCTGCTCCTCTTCCCATCCAGCTCTCTGCTATGGCCTGGGAAAGCAGTAGAAGATGGCCCAAGTCCTTGGGCCCCTGCTCCCACATGGGTGATGTGGAAGAAGCTCCTGGCTCCTGGCATCAGATTGCCTCAGTTCCAGCCATTGTGGCCATTTGGGGAGTGAACCAGCGGATGGAAGACCTTTCTCTCCATCTCTCTCTGTCTGTAACTCTGTAACTCCACCTGCCAAATACATAAATAAATCTTTTTTTTTTTTTTTTTTTAAAGCAGGGTTGGGACTTGAACCCAGAGACTCCAATCCTGGATGTGGACAAACCCACGCGGTATCTTCACCACTGAGACAAACACCCGTGCTGTAATGGATATGGATCTTTATATTTTAAGTGGTTTCTTGTAGACAACATATAGCTGGGTCTTATTTTTTGATCCACTGTAACAATCTCTTTAATAGCTACTCTGTTACTATTTTCTATTCCATGTCCTGTTTGTTGGTCCTATTTTTATTTCCACTTTTTCTGTCTTCTGTAATTTTCTCTCTGTCTCTCTGAGCGTCTTATGGTTCCATTTTACCTTCTTGCCTAGGATACCACTCTGCTGGTTCACTCTCCAAAAGCACACAGCAGCCAGGGCTGGGCCAGACCTAAGCCAGGAGCCAGGAGCTCCACGTGGGCCCCCCATGGAGGTGACAGGGACCCCTCACCTGCCGCCTCCCGGGTGTGCGTTAGCACGAAGCTGGAATCCACAGAAGCACAGCTGGGCCTTGATGTGGGGGCGGGGGGGATGTGGACGTCGTAACCATGGTGCCGAACACCCGCCCCTCCCCTTCACTTCTGAAGGGTAATTTCATAGGCGCAGATTCTTGGAGACGTTTCTTTCAGTACTTTAAATATGGCAGCCCACTCTCATTTGCACGGGTCCTGAGGGCAGGGTCACACTGTTGCTCTACACACAAGATGTTTTCCCTCTGACTACTTCCAGGATCTCCTTTTTTAAGATTTATTTATTCCAAAGGCAGAGTTACAGAGGCATAAAAAGAGAAAGAGACAGGGAGAGAGAGAGAGAGAAAGGTCTTCCTTCTGTTGGTTCATTCCCCCAAATGGCTGCTACGGCCAGTGTGCTGAGCCGATCCGAAGCCAGGAGCCAGGTGCTTCCTCCTGGTCTCCCATGGGGTGCAGGGCCCAAGGACCTGGACCATCCTCCGCTGCCTTCCCGGGCCACAGCAGAGAGCTGGACAGGAAGAGGAGCAACTGGGACAGAACCGGCGCCCCGACCGGGACTAGAACCCGGGGTGCCGGCGCCGCAAGTGGAGGATTAGCCTAGTGAGCTGCGGCGCCGGCCCTCTCCCTGCCTTTTATTGGGATTGCCTAGCTAGAATGGGCTGTAGCTGGTTAAGTCTGGCAGAACTCCAGCAAATCAGGCTCTGGTTAAAAACCTTCTCCTGGGCTCGGAGTTGAGGTACAACAGGTGAAGCTTCTACTTGCCATGGGAGCACTGGTTCAAGTTCCGGCTGCTCCACTTCCAATCTAGCTCCCTGCTAATGCACCTGAGAAAGGCAGTGGTCGATGGCCCAAGTGCTTGGGCCCCTGCACCTGTGGGGGAGACCTGGCGGAAGCTCCTGGCTGCTGGCTTTGGATCAGCCCAGCTCTGGTCATTGCAGTCATTTGGGGAGTGAACCAGCAAACGGAAGACCACCCCTCTGCCGCCTCACTTCTCTCTAACTCTGCCTTTCAAATACAACAGTAAATAAGTAATTTTTAAAAACAGAAGATGCAGTCATCAGGAGGTGATTAGGCCACGAGGCTCCTCCCCCATGCATGGGACTGAGGCCCTTCGAGACTTCCCCTGGAATCAGCTCACTTGCCCTTCCACCTTCCGCACGGAAGGGCGCAGGGCTCCTGCCTCCCGCGGAGGCAGCCACAGGTGCGACCTTGGAGCAGAGAGCAGCTCTCACCAGACACCTGCACCTGCCAGCAACCTGATCCGGGACTTGTGATAAGCAATTTCTGTTCTTTATAGGAACAGGTACTTTTGCACACATGGCTACATGCTGAACTGAGCTCACCCCCACCCAGCCCCCTCTGTCCTCTGGGGCCTGCACCCTGACCCCTGACCCTCTCCTGTAGTCAGAGCTGTGGTTGTGCAGAGGCCCTGTCCCCCGACACAGCTGAGCCGGGCTGCCCTCTTTCAGATGTGTCTTCCGGAGCTGCCCAGCCCTGCAGTCCCGGCACACACAGGCCAAGGCCACCCTGGCACTAGCCCATTTCCTGTGCATCTGCTCCCTCTCTTGCCTCCGAGGCCCTGTGTTCCAGATCTTTCTTTATCTCTATCACACACCCCCTCCTGCATCTGATTCTCCCGGAGCCAAACAGTTCCCACGGTCACTTTTCTAGAGACGTGGGCTGCACCTAGGACTCTCCCCAAGGCCCCGGCCAGCTGAGAGGGCCACGGCTGCCCCTTTTCTTAGCCCCCCATCCCAGCTCCTGGGACACCTTCCAGACCTGCACCCTGGCCAGGTCTCTCAAACCCCTCGCTCACCACCCCCGTCCTGGCTCAGCCCCGGTCCCACCAGCTCCCACGCTCCTGAGCTCTGCTGAGGCTGATCACGCTTCCTCCTGCTCAGAATCTTGGTGCTGCCTCCCATGGTGTTACAAACCCCGTCCCTAGAGGCTTGGGGCAGTGGTCAGGGCCCTTGGGGATCCGCTGAGTGCCACCCTCCCAGCCTCACCTCCAATCACACCCACCAGCGCCTCACCCTTTGCTGCCTCTGAGACATGATGCAGGCCGTGGTCCCAGGGGATCACGTCTGCTCCCCGGTTTCTCTCTCACTGTCGGTTCCACCCTCCCAGGCCCGCAGTCAAGGGCCGTCGGTGTGGGTGCCCGCCATGTGCAGGCTTACCTAGCACCCAGGACAGCGCTGGGATTTCTGGCTAAGCGTGCACGCGTCTGTCTTCCCACTGCTCCAGGGACAGCGGCTGTGTCTTATCTCTTTCAGAAGCCATTTGGCACAGATCTAACGCACTGCAAAATCTTGGCAATGTTTAGTAACACGGAGAAAGCTCGTAATAAAATGTCAGAGTGAAAAAAAATGAAGGGTAAAAAAAAACTAGAGACACCACTAGGATTCAAAATCTCCTTTAAAAGAACGGAAAGAAATCCGCCAAACTTCCCCAGTACGGTTTTTGGAGTTAAACTGTTGCATGACGTAATTTTTTCCCCCAGCTTTGGAAGCAGAAAGGGAATGCTGAGAAGAGGAGGGGATGAGCAGTGGCTATCCGAGCCAGGATCACGGGGGTGATAACCAGTGTAAGAGACACCGGCTTCCAGCAGGGGCTCTCAGGGCGCGAGGCGCTCCAGGAAATGAAAGGTTTCAGAGAACTGTTGGAGCCAGCGCTGTGGGGCAGTGGGCAAAGCCGCTGCCTGCGACGCCAGCATCCCGTATGGCTGCCACTTCGTGACCCAGCCGCTCCCCTGTCGCTCCCCGTCTTCGTGGAGGAACGACACAGGACCCTGCGCTGTTCTTTCGTCTGCTCGGCCCTCCCCGGGTTTGCTGCTGGTTCTTCCCGGGTTGGCTACCGACCCTTCCACCTCCGTGGAAGGGTGGTTCCCCCTGCCACTTTCCCCACTTCCGCGGGGGAGCGGCACACCGCCGGCCGGCTCTCTCGGGGGCTGCACAGGTGTTCCTTCAGATAGATGTTCCTGGTGCATGTTGTCTCTCTCCTCCTTTATAGTCCTCTTCCACCAATCCCAACTCTGCTACCCACACGCCGAGCACGCTGCTCTCCTCCAATCAGGAGCAGCTCCTGCAGCTTGTCAAGTTGGTGAGAGGCAGCTGGGTAGAAGCTGTTTACTCCTCTCCCAGCGCCATATTGTGGGAGAGCAGATGCATAGAATAAGTCTTAACTCCAGTAACAGTCTAGTCCGAGTTGCTCCCCACACTCCCCTTCTGATACGGCTTCCTGCTAATGACCTGGGAAAGCAGCAGAAGATGGCCCAAGCACGTGGGCCTCTGCCACCCACATGGCAGACCCCAAAAAAGCTCCTGGCTTCGGCCTGGCCTAGCCCCAGCCATTGCAGCCATCCAGGGAGTGAATCAGCAGATCTCTGTAACTTTGACTTTCAAGTAAATAAATAAGTATTTTTTAAAAAAGATGGGAATTGCACTCTGCTTCATCCCCAGAGCTTATGAGAACTGCTGGCACCTTGAATGCCTACTGCACGTGGCACTGGAGATGTGCCCGTTTTACAGATGAACAAACTGATTCAAAGAGAGGCTCAGTAACTTGCCTGATATCATGAAGTGATAGAGCAGAAGAGAAATCCAGAACCGTCAGCTTTTCCAAAGCTCACGCTCTCGAAGAGGCTTTTAAGGACAAGAATGCAAGACTTAGCTGTATGCAATCAAGGCCGCCTCAGCTGGAAGGCCCAGAGGCCGCCTCTCCCTGCCAACAACCAGCATTGCTCCCGGCCTCTCTCCACAGACTCAGCACATCTTGATGCAGGCCACATCCCATGTGGGGACGAGTCAAACCAGGAGCGCGGAGACACAAAGGCGTTCGGGGCCACTCTGCTGCGGGGAGGACTCGTCCAGAATCCCAAAAGCCCCTCGGCCCAGGGGAGAGAACCGTGGGTGCCACTCAGCACAGGATCCACACAGCCCCCTGCCGGGCAGAGGACAGAACCACGGGTCCACACATCGGCCCATGTCTGGGCTGCATTCCCAGGTTAGAGCCAATCTGTCAACTCCAGCTACCGGACCTGAGCCACACTCCAGCGAGCGCAAGACTTGCTGGGGGTGGAAGAGACACTGGCTGGGCTGCCAGGCAGCCGGGGTGCAGCTGGGCAGGAGAGGGGACAGGGAGTGAAGTTGGGGCTCCCTGGGGAACACAGACTGCATGGTGCAATGGGCAGTGCTGGGGGCACCCCCACGCGGGCCAGACCACGCTGTCCATCACTTTCCCATGGCTCCTCTCCCAGAGATAGGGCCCAGGGACTTTCATGCCATCATGTGAATGTCATTGTCACCACATCCAAAGCCCATGAGTGAGAAAGAAGCTACAGGCTGAGCATCCCTAATCTGCAACTTTTTGAGAGAAGCGCTTGGTGCCAAGAGTGGAAAACTGCACACCTGCCTTCACGTGACGGCTCACGGTCGAAGCGGAGGTGTACCAACAGCTCAGCGCGGGGCAGGCACTTGGCTGAGTGATTGATGCCCACGCCCCACATCAGAGCATCCGGTTTGACACTTGGGGCCCGCTCCTGATTCCCGCTTCCTGCTGATGCTGACTCCGGCAGGCAGCAGTGACGGCTCAAGGACTTGGGTGCCTGCCCTCCCTGGGGAGACCTGGATTGAGCCCTGGCTCCTGGCCTCTTTCCTGGGTCAGGGGCTGTTGTGGGCATTTGAGGAATGCAGCACAGATGGGATCTCTCTCTCTCTGCCTCTTTTAAAGACTTTGAATATTGCGTAAAATCACCTCCAGGCTTTCTGCATAACGTGTCTATGAAACACGTGGATTCCATCTTTAGTCTTCAGTCTGCTTGTGTATATGCAAATATCCCGAAGTCTGAAACAGTTCTGGTCCCAAGCATTTCGGAAAAGGGCTACTGGAGCTGGCGTGTCCCCCTGGCCAAGGGGTTCATTTGGCCCATCCGGGGCAGGGCTGCCGCCGGGAAGCCACCCTGACCGCCCTCCACCCCCTGTCCTGCTCCGTCATCCCCTGCCCCCTACCCCTCGCCCTGGCCCCCGCTGGCTCCATTCCCTCCGCACACATACAGCAGGCCCTGGGGGGGTTCCAGTAAGGCCAAGAGGTGACCCTGGCATCAGTCTTCCTGGGGGACACAGGAGAGGATGACACTTGCTCACAACACTTGCTCCGCCCCCTGCTGGCCACATGCCCCCGGGGGAATTCTAGTTCCCATCCACTTTCCCTGGATGTCCATCCTGGCCACGTGACCTGTCGCGGCCAATGAGATGTGAAGGGAAGTGGCACCTGCCACCGCCAAGGGGCTCTTTCAGGCCATCCGGGCGCTGAGTTCTGCCCCCTCCTGCCCTGTGCTGCTGGGTGCTGCTCCTTCAGCCTGTGCTGCAGCACGCCGATGCTCTCATCAGGAGGGTCAGTGGGCACGTCACAGAAGGGGTTTGCGCTGGTCACTCTGGGCTAGCCTGGGCTAGCTTGGACTAGCCTGGGCTGCCCGGTGCAGGCTGTGTCAAAGATTCCCTTCACAGACAGGAGAGGACGCCCGGAACCCACACAGACATGGTCCCCGTGCTCCCTGCTCGCAGCGGACTGGGGCCACACACGAGCCTGACCGCCCACTCCCGGGGTATCCCCTCGTCTCCTTCCCCCGCCTCAGCTCTGCGTGGGGAACCCCAAGACACGGCCCCGGGCCTGGGCCTTTTCCTTGCTCACTTCCTCCTCCAGCCACCCCGACTGCAGCTGCCACTCCCTTGGGGAGGCACCAGCACCGTTCCCCTCTCATGGTCAAGGACACTGAGGCTGAGAGGGAAAGTGACTGGCCCGCGGTCACCCAGGCAGAGCTGGGAAGCAGAGACTCCGGCCCAAGCTTGAGTCTATGCCACAGAGTGGGGTGCGGGAGCAAGAGTGAGTAGACAGGGACTCACGGAGGCAGGGAAAGGGACCACGGGCTCTCGCTTGGTGTGCCCGAGGCTGGCCCTGGCGGAGAGCCCTGGGGAAGGAGGCGGGAGCAGTGGGGAAACCAAAGAGCCAAACAGAAACTGCAGATGACAGCTGTGAGCTGGCGATGAGCGCGCAGCACCAGTGACTGCAAGAGGTGGGCTACACAAAGGATCTGGGGTTCTGGTTTTGCTCATCGTGTTAGCAAACCTGAGCATGGCGGTTTTATATAGATAAAGATTTTTATTCTACTTATGTGAAAGGCAGAGTGATGGAGAGGGAAGGAGAGAGAAAGAGGTCTTTCATCCGCTGGTTCACTCCCCAAACGCTGCCAAGGCCAGGGCTGGGTCAGGCTGAAGCCAGGTGCCTGGAGCTCCACCCAGATCTCCCAGGTAGATGGCAGGGGCCGTGCACTCCGGCCTCCTCTGCTGCCTTCCCAATTGCATCAGCAGGGAGCTGGAGTGGAAGCAGAACTGGCAGGATGTGAGCTGGTGCCCTGAAGCGGGATGCCGGCAACACAGGCAGCGGGTTAGCCTGGCCCTGAGCACTGAGGTTTTAAAGGTGTCAAAGTGGAAAATGAGATTCGTCCACAGTGGCCTGGGAGGAAGACAGGAACCCAGAGAAGCAAGCGGCTTCCTTCCCCGAACGCCCCGTTGTCTCTGGGGCTTGACAAACCTCTGCTCGATGGAATGGTAGGGAGGCTCCTAACCCTTCTCCCAGGCCCACCCGTGTGCTTCCGTGTGAAATCCAGTTTCAGCAGGAAGCTTGCAAAGTGGGCTGAGCAAGAACCCCCAGCCTTGATATGCGATCCCCAGGATATGTGATCCGGTCCCTGCCGCCCCACACGCCCCGCCCCCTGGCGGCTGATGGCCCTGGACTGCCAGCAGCAGGAATCCTGTCGCCTTGGTGCAGCCGCATCCTCCCCGCCCACCGAGACGCCCCTCTGTCTTCTTCCTCCTCCGACCCCCGCCTGCTCCTCGGCTGTCGATTCCCAGCAGCCCATGCTGGATCCAGGATTGAGCTGGATTCCACACTGAGGTCTCGTTCCCCCTACCACAACAGCTCCTGGAGGAGACCTGATTTAACGACTCTTCAGCCCTGATCCGAAATGAGACGTCAAGGTGGATCTGACCTTGATTCCCAGGGGAGGTGACGGGGCTGGAGAGACCCAGAAGTGATGACCCTGGAGGTGGCAAAGGAGCCCGGGCCAAGGGGGAAGGCAGAGCTTCCAGATTCCCTGTGATCTCTTCCAGGAAGCCTTCCTGATTGCCCTGCCCTTCAACACCTCCCCCACCCCCCCCCCCACCCCCCCCGGCTCTGGGCCCAGGCTGCCGCTTCCAGCAGCTTCCCCAGCGCTGGGGTTGGAATTCAGCAGCACAGCGGCCCCGAGGTCTCTAAAGGACCGCAGGGAAGCCGCGTTCCTCTCTCGGGAAGAGGCGGGACTCACACGCTGGCCCCACGGTGGGTCAACGGCGGGGGGGCATCATCTCTCAGGAGGCCATCAGCTGTGCGGCCCCCGCAAAGGATGCCTTCCCCTGGCTGGGGAAGAATGGAGCCAGGCTCTTACAGGGCAGCAGAGGCCCCAGCAGCCCGACCCCTTCCACGGTCACCGGACTGCACCACCCACTTGGTCCAGGAAAACTGGCACTCACTCCCTTCCCTCTTTGAGGACCCCACGCTTTCTTCCCCACTGGGCTCCACGGGGCACAGGGGTCATTTAAAGACCAACCTTCACCTTGGCTGCACACTCCCCAGTGAGCTCACTCCCGGCAGTCCACCCACACACTCCGCTTCCTCCTGGGCACTCAGTTTAACTACATTTCCCAGGCTCCCCCGCAGGTGGGTCTAGTCACATGACTAGTTCTAGCCAATGGGATGGGAGCCCAGGTAATACACCCACCCAGAAGCCCCCGCTTCCCCTTCCAGAGCCTGTGCTTGGCGTCAACTGCAGGGAACGGGAGGCCACCTGCCGAGCGTGCAGTGCTCCGTCAGTCGGGTCTTTGATCAGGAATCCCAGGTTTAAGCCGTTACACCTTCTGTTGTTACTGTGGCAGCCACTGTTCCTCCGTGCTCCCGTGTGCTCCTCCGCCAGACTCCCCATCCGACAGGGAGTCTGACACCCTACATGGTCGCTGATGTGCCGTCTCCTCTCCACCCACGTGGAAACTCCGAGAGGCAGGGGCTGTGTCATTCCTCCTGTGTGCCCAACAGCAGAGCAGGGCCTGGCACACAGCGGGTGTCCCGGGGCCAGCAGCGTGGCACAGCAGGTTAAGTCGCCACGTGTGATGCTGGCATCCCATACGGCAGCGGTGGCTCGAGTCCTCCCTGCTCTGCTTATGACCCGGCTCCCTGCTGTTCTGCCCCCAGAGAGCAGCAGTGGATGGCTCAAGTGCTTGAGTTCCTGCCACCCACATGGGAGGAGTGGATGGAGTCCAGGCGCCTGCCTTTGGCCTTGCCAGGCTGCTGTGGCCACTTAGGGAGTGAGCCAGTGGATGGAGATCTCTCGCTGTCTCTCTGTTGCTCGCTCTCGCGCACTCTCTCTCTCACCCTGACTTTCAGATAAATGAATAAACCTTAAAAAATAAGAGTGGAGGCCGGCGCGGTGGCACAGCGGGTTAATGCCCTGGCCTGAGGCACCGGTGTCCCATGTGGGCACGGGTTCAAGTCCCGGCTGCTCCACTTCCAAGCCAGCTCTCTGCTGTGGCCTGGGAAAGCAGTAGAAGATGGCCCAAGGCCTTGGGCCCCTGCACCCATGTGGGAAACCTGGAAGAAGCTCCTGGCTCCTGGCTTTGGATCGGCACAGCTCCGGTGGTTGTGGCCAATTGGGGAGTGAACCAGCGGATAGAAGACCTCTCTCTTTCTCTCCCTCTCTCTCCCTCTCTCTGCCTCTCCTCTCTCTGTGTAACTCTGACTTTCAAATAAATACATAAATCTTAAAAAAAATAAGAAGAGTGGACATCCCACACAAAGGCGTGAGTGGCACCTTACCCACTCTGTGTGGGCCTGGGTCTCTGTGGAAAGACTCCTGCATAGCAGGACTTCCTCGTCCAAGCCTGGGGCTGAAAATAAACCTTTTTTTTTTTAAATTTTATTTATTTATTTTTTTGACAGGCAGAGTGGACAGTGAGAGAGAGAGAGAGACAGAGAGAAAGGTCTTCCTTTGCCGTTGGTTCACCCTCTAATGGCCACTGCAGCCGGCGCACCGCGCTGATCCGAAGGCAGGAGCCAGGTGCTTCTCCTGGTCTCCCATGGGGTACAGGGCCCAAGCACCTGGGCCATCCTCCACTGCACTCCCGGGCCACAGCAGAGAGCTGGCCTGGAAGAGGGGCAACCGGGACAGAATCCGGTGCCCCGACCTGGACTAGAACCTGGTGTGCCGGCGCCGCTAGGTGGAGGATTAGCCTAGTGAGCCGCGGCACCGGCTTGAAAATAAACCTTGAATTAGACAAATGCCCCTCCTTTGGGATGCAGCTTGGATGTCCCCTCCTCTCTGCTCCCCTCCCCCCAAGACCTGCATCCCCCGTGGCCCTCAGCCACAGCTCCCTCCACAGGGACACTGGTTACTATGCACAGGAAGGGCCAGCGCCTGTCCCGGCTCAGCCAGACTGGAGACCCTGGAGGCGGGGGCTCTGCTCTGGCCACCTTCACATCTCACCGGTGTCCAGCACAAGTGCCTCTTGGGAAACCATCCCAAGGGTGTCCAGTGGAGCCTCTTCCACAGTGGCCACTCAGCTGCTAGCCAAGGGCAGAGCTTCCCGCCCAGCCTGGGTCCTCTGGAGGTGGGTGTGAGCCGGCGCTAGGGACACTGCCTGGGTTCTGCCTACGCTCACAGGTGCAGGTGCACCCATGGCCCCCGAGGAGGGGGAGCCGGGACACACGGCCGAGCCTGGCAGCGCGAAGGGGCCCAACCTGATGGCACTGTGGAGCAGGGTACATCCGCCCTGGCCCCGGGCCCCACACAGATCCTTACAGGTCCCTGCAGCCCCGCGCACACACAGTGCTCTGTCTGGCAGCGTGCTCACCTGCTACACCCTGACAAACAGCCCAGGAGCCATTACATCCTTTTCACAGGTGAGAAAGCCAAGGCTCAGAGGTTGACTTGTCCTGGATCATGGTTTGCATATATGCTGAGCTAGCCCTGAGCTGTATATACGTATATGTTGAGCAAAATATATGTGTATATGCTGGGCTGTATATGTGTATGCTGGGCTGTATGTGTGTGTATGCTGGGCTGTATGTGTATATGCTGGGCTGTATATGTGTATATGCTGGGCTGTATATGTGTGTATGCTGGGCTGTATATGTGTGTATGCTGGGCTGTATGTGTGTATGCTGGGCCGTATGTGTGTATATGCTGGGCCGTATGTGTGTATATGCTGGGCTGTATGTGTGTATGCTGGGCTGTATGTGTGTATATGATGGGCTGTATGTGTGTATATGCTGGGCTGTATGTGTGTGTATGCTGAGCCGTATGTGTGTATGTGTTGAGCTGTATGTGTGTGTATGCTGGGTTGTATGTGTGTATGCTGACCTGTATGTGTGTATATGCTGGGCTCTATATGAGTTTCTGCTGAGCTGTATTTGCTGAGCCATATGTGCATATCTGCTGAGCTGGCCCCGGGGCTCGGACATCTCTGCTCTTTTTTGACTTTCTCCTGCGTCCTCGCACAGCTAACGGGCACGCCAGTGCTAAGTGGAAATGAACACAGAGTTCTAGCGATGAGCAGAGTTCAAAACAAGCCACTCCAGAGGCCTGCAAGCTTTTCCCCTCCTCGCCCTCAGCACCTCCGGCAGCAGGAGAGGCTGAGGCTGGCAGGTGCAGCCTCTGTCCGGGCCATGTGGTGGCAGTGAGAACGAGGAGGAGGGCACTTACTGGATTTCTCTTCTTTAATGGAGTACTCCCGCACCTCGGACGCGCCCTCGTGCAGCGAAGGGAAGTGGACACACAGCACCAGGTGCTTCCGGCTGCAGTCGCGGCGCACCAGGAACATCTGGAAGCAAGACAGGGAGGGGCCGTGACTGGAAGGCCTGAGGGGCCGTGCTGTGGGGCAGCCTCCCCCTGCAACACCGGCATCCTACCGGGCCCCTGCTACTCCACTTCCGATCCAGCTCCCTGCTAATGTGCCTGGGAAAGCAGTGGAAGATGGCCCAAGTGCTTGGCCCCTGCACCCACGTGGGAGACCTGGATGGAGTTCTGGCTCTTACATTTGATCTGGTCCAGCCCTGGCTGTTGCGGCCATTTGAGAAATGAACCAGCGGATGGCAGATCTTTCTCTCTCTCTCTTTCTCTGTCTTTTCCTCTAACTCTGACTTTCAAATAAATAAATAAATATTTTTTTTTTGACAGGCAGAGTGGACAGTGAGAGAGAGAGAGACAGAGAGAAAGGTCTCCCTTTTGCTGTTGGTTCACCCTCCAATGGCCGCCGCGGCCGGCGCACTGTGCTGATCCGATGGCAGGAGCCAGGTGCTTCTCCTGGTCTCCCATGGGGTGCAGGGCCCAAGCACTTGGGCCATCCTCCACTGCACTCCCGGGCCACAGCAGAGAGCTGGCCTGGAAGAGGGGCAACTGGGACAGAATCCGGCGCCCCGACCGGGACTAGAACCCGGTGTGCCGGCGCCGCAAGGCGGAGGATTGGCCTAGTGAGCCGCGGCGCTGGCCATAAATACATCATTTTTTAAAAGGTCTGGGAAGAGGATAGAGGAGAGCAAAGTGTCGGATGCCTTCTGGAAGGCTCCCGAGACGAGGTGGTGGCTGGGGCAGTCACACATCGCTCAGGAGAACTGGTTCCTCCCCAGGAGCCTGGAGTCCACGCCCTACCGGAAGCTCCTTGCGTCTCAGGTACTCATTTGCCCACTGAGAGCTTCAGGCAAATCAGAGCTCCTCAAAGGGAGTTGTGGCCAGAGTCCATGGGGCGGGGGATGCGTGCAATTCCTGGGCCCCATCCCAAGATGCTGATGCCAAGGTGAGTGGACGGGAGTCAGGCTGCATGGTAGGCACTGGGAAGGCGGTTTGGGACAGTCACAGATATTGGCAAATCTCACTCTCCCCTCCCCTGCAAAAATGAAAATGGCTAAAATGCTTAACATTGCGCCCTGGTGTGACAGGTGCCCTCCAAAACTCCCCGTGTGGCCACAATAAGGCTGTCAGTCAAAGTCTGCACCTGCTGAAAACACCCAACATGGCTGCTGACTGAGTCCCAGCCACACCCCCAGGCCTGTGGTCATTACAGTAAAATTCCCAGAGCTGACACTCCCGTTCCCATCATGCACCTGACGCCATGACACTTCTGAGAATTCTTCAGAAGTCACCAAATCCCTGGAAATCCCGGCTCTTTCCTGGAAAACCTCACCGAAGCTGCACCTGCTGTGTCTCCAGATCTCACCAGGGCCCCGAACCTGCGGCTGCGCTCCCGCCAGCTCAGGCCCACACTCCATCGTGAGTGCGCACTTTTGTTTTGCTGCTAAGTTTTACTCTCCTGCTGTAACATCATGTCTCCATCCTTGAATTCTTTCTGCCTCAGGAGAAGAGCCTTGGACCCTTGGGCCCCCAGGGTGACCCCCATTTCATGGGTGAACAGACAGGCACTCCCATCTTAACAGGACCACATCCCCAGGCTGCTGTGACGACTGACCAAGGGACAGCCTTTGAGGACTTGGCCGCAGGACCCACTCCAGGAGGTCAGCCTGGACAAGGTCTCATGGCTCTTGGGTGCAGCCCCCAAAATGGGTGCGAGGAGCCCCCACATAAGAGACCTCTCCTTACAGGCCCAGCCCCATCTGGCAAAGGTGGCTCTCGTCTCCTGTGGATTGATTTCACTCTGATAACACAATGGCCCTGGGCCCCGAGAGTACGCCAGTGCACCCACCACCAACGCTAGCTGAGGTCTTAACCCCAGCCAGGGCCACTGCTCTCCCAGGGCCATGTCAGGGAGGGCACTCAGATGCCTTTCATAAAACCTCCTTCTCAGAGCCAGCACAGGGGGGCAGTGGGTTAAGCTGCAGTTTGTGATATGCCAGATCCCTTATCAGAGCGCCAGTTCAAGTCCTGGCTGCTCTGCTTCCAATGCAGCTCCCTGCTCATGAGCCTGGGACAGCAGCAGAGAGTGGCCCAAGGACTCAGACCCCTGCGCCCACGTGGGAGACACAGATGGAGTTCCTGGACCCTGCCTGTAGCCTGGTCCAGCCCTGACTGTTGGGGCCATTTGGGGAGTGAGCCAGTGGATGGAAGATCTATCTCTGTCTCTGCTTCTTTCTAACTGTGCCTGCCAAATAAATAAAATAAACTTTAAACAAATAAACAAATAAGCCATCCTTTTCAGAGGTGGCCAGCCCCGCCCAAGGGCACCCTTCTTTGCCAGGTGACACGTCCTGGAATCTCCCCTGCCCTCTGGGGGCAGCTGTCCCAGGGAAGGGGAGGGCCTGAGTCACAATGCTCCCCTCCCCTCCACCCCTACCCAGACCCCACGGTCTGGGGCTACAGGCTGGGAAACAAGGAATCTGGCCCGTGGCAGAGGGGGGTTGGGGCATCCCAAGGGTGAGGATGTGGCCACCCCCAGCGGGGAGCACTCCTAGCCCCCTACAGCTCCCTCTGGCCTCCGCCCCTCTGCCCCACATTCTGCTGCCACTGTTAGTGACTACTAGCCTTCGTACTGCTGTCTCATTACGATGGGTCACAAAACACCAACGTGACCGCTGACCGTGTCCCAGCCGCGACCTCAGGCCCATTATCAAGTCATTATGCTAAAATGTCCATGGCTGACACTACCATTGGTGGCACTGTGACCTGGCACACAATGCCTCCCTGGTCTGTCCCAAGCCCAAACATCACTGCCTTAGCTCCCACGATTCCACTTCTCTCACTCAATCTGGGGGAAACTGAGGCAGAGAGCAGCCAGGAACGCTCCGGCTCAGGGGGCTGGGAGTGCTGGCTGAGATTTCAGCTCAGCCTTGGACCCCACATTTTGGGCCCTCAACTTCTCGTCTGCCTGAGTGACGGAGTGGGGCGCTGGCTTTGAGGTCAGGCCAGGGGACACAGCATGAGACCCGTGAAGGGTGTGTCTGGTGTGGGGAGCAGCTCGGACTAGACTAAGTTACTGGAATTAAGACTTATTCTATGCATCTGCTCTCCTCTGTGGGGAGCAGCTCGGACTAGACTAAGTTACTGGAATTAAGACTTATTCTATGCATCTGCTCTCCTACAGTATGGCGCTGGGAGAGGAGAAAACAGCTTCTACCCAGCTGCCTCCAGTTCAACCAATAAACTGTAGGACTTGCTCCTGATTGGAGAGCAGCGTACTCGGCGTGTGGGCAGCCGAGTTGGGATTGGCGGAGGAGGACTATAAAGGAGGAGAGAGACGGCATGCACCAGGAACATCTATGGGGAACATCTAAGGGAACCCTTGCAGCCCCCCAGAGAGCCGGCCGGCGGTGTGCCGCTCCCCTGCGGAAGTGGGGAATGCGGCCAGGGGGAACTGCCCTTCCACGGAGGTGGAAGGGATAGTAGCCAACCCGGGAAGAACCAGCAGCAAACCCGGGGAGGGCCGAGCAGACGAAAGAACAGCGCAGGGTCCTGTGTCGTTCCTCCACGAAGAGGGGGAGCGACATCTGGGGTGGAAATGCAGGCAGGCGGGGTGCCGCCAGCCTGGAGCGGGCCCTGCTCGGGGGCCCAGAGGAGGCACCTGCAGCCTTGCTCTCTGCTCAGAGGAGACGCTCGGCTCCCAGCACGGCCTTGCTCTGCTCTGAGCTGCAGCAACACTGGACTGACACCAGGCCTGTCGCCTTTCAGAGAAAAGGGGTCACGTTGCCCCTTCTGCAGAGGTGCCCAACTGAGCTGCCCCCTTGCCCGCCCGGCCCGTGGGAACCAGCAGAGGTGAGGCACTCGGAGTGTGCCCGTGCGTGCACACGAGGGTATGTGTGAGTGTGGCAGAATAGTAATAAAAGTTACAGAGCTGGCCTTTGTGTAGGATTCCTGGCACGGAGCTCCACACCCTGGGGGTTTCCTGATGCTGCTCACAACAAGCACTTCCCAACCACACCACGCCTGGCTGATGCTCACAGGTGACCCCTGGGACCCTCGGCTCTGGGGAGGGGCTGGCTGAGCCCCTGACTAGAGGGTGTACCTGTCCGGCCCGCCTGGGCATGACGGGGTGACGGGGGAGAAGGATCAGAGACTGGGCTCCAGTCGCCCTGTGAAGACTTCTTAACCTGCGAGTGCCGAGCCACTCTCACACCCGAGACACGCTTCCCCTGGGACCCCGATGACCCACACTCTGGGGCTCCTGTGGGACTGCCTACTGAACTAACCTGGGCAGGGGTCCTGGGACCCCCACACTTGTAGCCGGTTTTGGAGGAAGTGCTGACAGTCTGGGGAGCCCAGGTGTGGCTGGCACATGAAGGAAGATGGTCCTGCGGGGGCCCAGCCTGAACTTGTGGGGTCGGCACTGAGTCCCAGGGGGCAGGGTCCAAACTGAATTGTTGGACACCAACTTGGTGTTGCAGAATTGATGTTAGCGGGTGAGTGTGTGTACACACGAGCAAGGGCGTAACTGCGAATGTGTGCACATGTGAGTGGGGGTGGGGCTGTGTGTGCACATGTGAGGGTCTGAGTGTGACTGCACATGTGAGCAAGGGTGTGACTGTGCACACACATGAGGGTGGGAGTGTGTGCACACGTGAGGGTGTGGGAGTGTTGCACATGTGAGGGGTGTGAGTATGTGCACATGTGAGTGGGCATGGGGGTGTGTGTGTGCACATGTAAGGGTGGGGGTATGAGTGTGTGTGCATGTGAGTGGGGGCAGAGGTGTGTATGTGCACATGGGAGTGAAGGGAGTGTGAGTGTGCACATGTGATCGACTGCACACATGTGAGGGTGGGAGTGTGTGCACACGTGAGGGCATGTGGGAGTGTAAGTGTGTATACACATGAGGTTGGGAGTGTTGCACATGTGAGGGTGTGTGTGCACATGTGAGTGGGGCTGGGGGTGTGAGTGCACATGTGATCGACTGTGCACATGTGAGCAAGGGTGTGACTGTGTACACATGTGAGGGCGGGAGTGTTGCACATGTGAGGGTGTGTGCACATGTGAACAAGGGCTGGTTGTGTGTGTGTGTGCACATGTGAGTGGGGGTGGAGGTGTATATGTGCACATATGAGTGAGAGTGGGGTGTGGGGGACCCCCGCAGGACCATCCTTCCTTCACGTGCCAGCCACACCTGGGCTCCCCAGACTGCCAGCACTCCTCCTGAAACCGGCTACAAATGTGGGGGTTCCAGGACCCCTGCCCAGGTTGGTTCAGTAGGCAGTCCCACAGGACCCCCAGAGTGTGCGGTCACTGGGGTCCCAGGGGAAGCGTGTCTTGGGTGTGAGAATGTGTTCACCATGTGTGTGTGCACATGTGCGTGTGTACAAGTGAGGGTGGGGGTATGAGTGTGCACATGTGAGTAGGGTGGGAGTGTGTCCATGTGTGTGTGTGTGATGAGTGAACACTGTGGTGTCCCCCGGGCCACTCCCCTGAGTAGGACACAGGAGAGAGACGAGCAGGAGTCGGGGTGCCCTCAGGAAGGTCGACAAGGCAAACTTGGGCCCCAACCATGAGCCAGGGCCGCAGCTGAGGCTGGCGCCATCCTGACCTGACCTCAGTCTGGGGGCCCCGTGTTCTCGGGGGGCGCTCCCCGGGCACTGTGGGCACAGGTGCAGGCCGAGCTCCCTGCACACCCGAGGCATCGGCCCAGGCACAGGCCGTGTTTCTCAAACTGTGGATCACAGCCCGTTAGTGTGACTGTCACTTGCAAGCTTCTAAAAATAAAACAGAAAGGGGCCATGTGTTAGGCTGCCACCTGCACTGCCCACATCCCTTTTGGGCGCCAGTTCAAGTCCTGGCTGCTCCATTTCCGATCCAGCTCTCTGTTATGGCCTGGGAAAACAGTAGAA